>NC_090648.1:388433164-388733164 GCF_040937935.1 Hyperolius riggenbachi
TATACAGTAATAGCTGTGCTTTGTCCACAAAAATGAAATAAACCAATCAAAATTAGTTACTTGTGCTGCTTCAATAAAGCAGTCCCCGTATTTTTAAGGTCAGATATACATATCTGATTGTGACTGTATATATGATGTGTACACAGGAATCTCTTATATATACTAAATAACATCTATGCTGTAAGAATAAAGCCTGATGTGTAGCCATGTCACTAATAGAGATGGTCAATGAGATGGAAATAATTCCGCATTGATGCTGATTTATGCAAATGTATGCACTCCCTTTGCTGATGAAATCAAATAATTTGATATGTTATTAAAATTTGGTTTGGTGACTACAAATTAAAGGGTAACTGAGACGGATGAAAAGTAAAGTTTTATACATACCTGGGGCTTCCTCCAGCCCCCTTCAGGCTAATCAGTCCCTCACTGTCCTCCACCACCCGAATCTTCTGCTATGAGTCCTGGAAATTTAGCCAGTCAGCGCTGTCCAGCCGCATGCCGCTCCCACAGCCAGGAACATTCTGCACCTGCGCAATAGTGGTGCACAGGTGTAGTATGCTCCTGGCGGCGGAGTGTGTGCATGCGCACTACGCCTGACTGGCTCAAGTACCTGGACTCCTAGCAGAAGATCCAGGTGGTGGAGGAGGACAACGAGGGACTGATTATCCTGAAGGCGGCTGGAGGAAGCCCCAGGTATGTATAAAACTTTAATTTCATCTGTCTCAGGTTTACTTTGTTACACAGTAGTACTATACTCTACATATGCACTCCCCACAGAGCTGCAGGGAATCCACTGAGAATGCTGTGCACATTGAACACAGAGGTGTTGTCTGTTTACAATCTCATTCCCCTGCAGAGTACCTGCACATCATTCTTACATGTACCCACAGTTACATTGCCTAGGGCCTGATAGATGTTCTTTGTTCCGGTTTGTACCTTTTACAAGTACTCTTACCAAGGACTAGTTTTAGTCCAAAGGGAATAAATATTGTAGTCTACATATCCTTCTCACTTCAGTTGTCTTGTAAAATTCCTAAGCGTTGGCAGTTAAGAGACAAATTTCATGTTACATACTTTTAATCAACAAAATTGTAATATGCAAATTAGAGGAATCGGAGTCGTGGAGTCGGAGTCGGTGGAATCCTAAACTGAGGAGTCGGAGGATTTTTGGACCGACTCCACAGCCCTGGTTTGGACATAAAAACATTTTTCATACAATTTGGGATTCAAATACTCCTTGTAGCATAATCAATATGTATTCTCAATGCTACAAGGGGTATTTTAATCCCAAGACATCTCTGGACTTTTTTCAAGATTTTCTGTGTGCACATATTTTTTACTATTAAATTGTATGAAAAATGTTTTTATGTCCAAACAGTGGTCATTATTAAAATTGCCACTGGATTTTAGCGCAGTCTGACACTTATTTCAGTTTTTTCTTAAAATTGGGGACCTGGGACAACCTAAGATCAGACTCAGCAGCGGTTCACATTGGCGCATTACTTTCACCTTTATAGGATAGTTTGAAGCACAGAGAGCAATGGACCACTAGGCAACAAGGAGGGCCAGGAGAAAACAAGTGGCAGAATAAAGGAAAGCGGGAAAACCAACTGGTGAGTTCCCCACACACACTAAGCACCAATGATCAAGAGACGCTCAGGCAGGACACGTACTTCATGGGGATCACATAATTTAGCCCAACTACTAGCGCAGTGCGATTAATCACTTAAGGTCCGGGCTTGTTTCCCATCATCTGTGCAGCACAGATCATCTTGCAGCCAGGGCGGTCAGACTTCCCCCCCCCCCTTTTTGTCCGGCTGGGGGGAGGGGTCTGATCGCCACCAGCTATCTGCATGTGGGGGTGGTGGCTCCTCAAAGCCCCCTCCGCATCTATACTTCACCCCCCTCCCTCCCATGGGCGGTACAGGACAGCGATCCATCCTGTATTGCCTCTGATAGGCTTCAGCCTATCAGATGCCGGCGATCCCCAGCCAGAGGCCGGGGATCGCAAATCTCCCAGCAGCACCGTAAAAACCGGGGATTTCTTCCCCGCGTGTTTACATTTACCCTGCGAGCCGCGATGGGCGGCTCGCAAGGCTGTTCACAGAGACACCCTCCGTGAACTGACATGGAACGGCCACTCGAACGAGCGGCCGTTTCCATGTAAAACCACTTACGACCTGCCACCGCCTATCGGCGTTAGGCGTCCGTTAAGTGGTTAATAGTAAAAAAAAAAAAAAAAAAATCGTGATGTGGGGCACAATTTCAAAATTGTGAAAGTTACGATTTTTTTTACACGTATATTGTCCCACAAGCCGCCACATATAACTATAGTGCAACTTGCCTTCCGGTCCGATCCCCTGACGCCTCTTCCTACTTCCTCTCCCAGGCGGCATCACGTTGGTAACAGCGTCCCCTGTGATGTTGTAACCGCATATCATGAAAAGCAGAGATCAGCGGCACCACGTAGATTTAAGGCTCTTTATTGCATAAAAGAGAAGAAGCCCAGGGACAGCGACAAGACGCCGTTTCAGAGAGAACTCCTTCCTCAAGCTGTATAGGCTCACTCAAAAGGAAAAACACAGGCATTTATACACCATCCTAATAAGGTCCAGTGTTCTCCCCAGGCCCTTTTAGCCGGGTGCTCCACCTGGCTAGTTTTGGTGAGCACCCGGCTGTCATCGGCTCCTCCTCTCTGCTGCAATCTGGGGAAGAGTTTGTGTGCATGGATAGGGAATTGGCTAATGGACAGAAAACAGCTGTGGTCAATGGATCGTACTCAAAATGGGAGACTGTTAGCAGTGGGGTCCCACAGGGGTCTATACTGGGTCCAGTGCTCTTCAAATTTATTTATTAATGACCTAGTAGATGCAGTACTGAGCAATGTTGCTATTTTTGCAGATTATACAAAATTGTGCAGAATCATCAACTCTCAGGTAGATAGTGTCATATTGCAACAGGATCTGGATAGGATGGCTATATGGGCACATACATGGCAGATGAATTTTAATGTTGACAAATGTAAAGTCATGCATTTTGGTCGTACCAATGGTCTAACACCATACAAAATAAATGGGATACAGTTGGGGGACATCAAACTTTGAGAAGGACTTAGGAGTACTCATCGACATAATCGTACTCAATGCCAAGCAGCTGCAGCTAAAGCTAAAAAAAATTTGGGATGCATTAAAAGGGAAATAAAAACTCGAGATGCTAGCATAATATTGCCCCTGTTTAATTCTCTAGTAAGGCCACATCTGGAATATGGAATTCAGTTCTGGGCACCACATTACAAAAAAGATATTGCAGTTTTAGAGCAGGTGCAGAGACGAGCTACAAAATTGATACGTGGGATGGAAGGTCTCGCTTACCAAGAAAGGTTAGATAAACCGGGTTTATTTAGTCTAGAGAAAAGACGCCTTAGAGGAGATCTAATTAACATGTATAAATACATCAGAGGGCAATATAATAGCTTGGCGGATGAGCTTTTTGTCCCTAGGCCTTCTCAAAGGCCTAGAGGACATGATCTGCGCATGGAGGAAAAAAACGTTTTAGCCATTTAGGAAAGGGTTCTTTACAGTAAGAGTGATTAAGATGTGGAATGCATTGCCACAGGAAGTCGTTATGGCAAACTCTATACCTGCATTTATAGTGAATGTTTACCTATTTAAAAACCAAAAAGTCAGATACTCACCTAAGGAGAGGGAAGGCTCGGTCCTAATGAGCTCTCCCGGTGCCTGGTCCCGCGCCGGGTCCCCCGTGGCAGTATTCGACCAGTTCGGTCAAATACTGCCACTTCCGCATGCCGAAGGGAGCTTTCGGAAGCACTCGGGCTCCCGAAGACGGGCCGCTCCATACTACGCATGCGCGAGCGCCCTCTATGGCGCACTCGCACATGTGTAGTATGGAGCGGCCCGTCTTCGGAAGCCCGAGTGCTCCCGAAGACCTCCGAAGTCCCTGCGGCGGCGGACGCGAACGGGGGTGCCAGCGCAGCACCGAGAGAGGAGAGGGAAGGCTCATTAGGACCGAGCCTTCCCTCTCATTAGGTGAGTATCTGACTTTTTGGTTTTTAAATAGGTAACCACTGGCTTTAAAGGGGGCTTAGATGCTTTCCTTGCGTTGAAAGACATCCATGGCTACAATTACTAGGTTATGCCTAATGATGTTGATCCAGGGATTTTATCTGATTGCCATCTGGAGTCAGGAAGGAATTTTTCCCTTTTGGGGCTAATTGGACCATGCCTTGTGGGGTTTTTTCCGCCTTCCTCTGGATCAACAGGGGTATGTGGGGGACGGGCTGGAGTTGTACTTTGTACTGGTTGAACTCGATGGACGTATGTATTTTTTCAACCAAAATAACTATGCAATCAGAATTGTGCAGAGAAGCGCCGGCCCTGCATTCTCTAATCTTGCCCCACCCGGCTACTTTTTCCATGCCACCCGGCTGGAAAAAATTTCTGGGGAGAACACTGAGGTCACAGAGCAAAGAAGTGTAGATACCACCATTGAAATCGCAAAGCAGAGAATAATGAGGACCTGATGGGAAACCGTTATGTAAATCACCAGCAGTTAGCCCAGTGAAATTTGAAAATCACACCCAAACTAGCCAGTCAGCACTCACCAGCCAGAGAGGACCTGATGGGGGACTGCATCAGTCTGCCTGCTCCTCCCAATCTCTCAGAGGGCAATGGGAGCAGCACAGCGTCAAACAACAAAAACACAGCCACCGCTATCAGAATGATGTCGTGACGTCAGACTCATTTCCGCATGCTAATGCAGATTACTGCAAAAACCAAGGAAATCTGCATAAAACGTGAAATCTGCAAAGCAGAAGAGAAAAATACTAGGGCAAATTATAATATGCCTTACCAATGCGTACTGTCATCAAGACAACATGTAAAACAATGCGAAAAGCCGCAAAAACAGGAACAAAGCCAAACCAGAGTACACCGGCAGGAAACAACATCCTGTCAGCTACCGAGTGATCAAAGCAGACAAGCTATGGGGCAGAAAAAAAAAGACACGGCCTGTCACAAATAGGCAGGCCACAAAACCACTGTGATGCAGCTCAAAACCAAACATTATTCAGCGTTGGAATTGGTATTACAATACAAAAAGAAAGAAATGGTGATTTATCTATTGCTTTTGTATTGTAATACCAACTCCACCGCTGAATCATGTTTGGTTTTGAGCTGCATCACAGCGTTTGTGGCCTGCCTCTGACAGGCCGTGTCTTTTTCTGCCCCATAGCTTATCGGCTTTGATCACTCGGTAACTGACGGGATGTTGTTTCCTGCCGGTGTACTCTGGTTTGGCTTTGTTCTGGTTTTAGCGGCTTTTCGCATTGTTTTACATGTTGTCTTGAAGACAGTATGCATTAGCATGGCATATTATAATTTGCCCTAGTACTTTCCGCTTCTGCTTTGCGGATTCCTCACGGATTTACCTTTTTGCGGGTTTCCGAGTTTTATGCGTATTTCCTTGGTTTTTGCGGAAATCCACATTAGCAGAAATGCGTCTGGCATCTACGGCAGCGGCTTTTTTTTTTTTTTTTTTTTTTTACACTGTGCTGCTCCCATTGCACTCTGGGAGATTGGGAGGAGCAGGCAGACTGTGATGCAGTTCCTTATAAAGTCCTCTCTGGCTGGCGAGTGCTGATTGGCCAGTTTGGGTGTGACGTTTTTCAAATTTCACTGGGCTAACGGCTGGTGATTTACATACCCGTTTCCCATCAGGTCCTCATTCTCTGCTTTGCGATTGGATGTTGGTATCTACACTTGTTTAATTGGTCCATGTGACCTTATTGGTATGGTATATAAATGCCTGTGTTTGTTTCTCCTTTTGAGTGAACCTATACAGCTTGAGGAAGGAGTTCTCTCCGAAACAGCGTCTGTCGCTGTACCTGGACTTTATCTCTTTTATGCAATAAAGAGCCTTAAAGGGACACTTAAGCCAGAAGAAAAAAAAAAATGAGTTTTACTCGCCTGGGGCTTCTACCAGCCCCCTGCAGCAGTCCTGTGCCCTCGCAGCCACTCACTAATCCTCTGGTCCCCCGCTGCCAGCTTGTTTTGTTTTTGCTGACAGGCCCGTCAGGACTGGCCACGTGTAGCTTTTTCCGTATTCCCGACTAATTAGCGCCATTGTACAAAAATACGCGTTGCCGCATTACGAACGCATAGATATGCGGCAACGCGTATTTTTGTACATGTTGCGGGCCGCAATAGCATTAATTAGTCGGGAATGCGGAAAAAGCTACGCGTGGCCAGTCCTGACGGGCCTGTCAGCAAAAACAAAACAAGCTGGCAGCGGGGGACCAGAGGATTAGTGAGTGGCTGGTAGAAGCCCCAGGTGAGTAAAACTTTTTTTCCTGGCTTAAGGTTCACTTTAAATACATCTACGTGGTGCTTCTGATCTCTGCTTTTCTTGATTGGGGTGCTGCTGGACTACAGCACCATATCAGCTTAGCACACGTTTACCCTCATTGGAGTGCCTATCAACCTTGCGTAACTGCATATTATCACAGGAGACACTGTTACTAATGCGAGGGACGGCTAGGAGAGGAAGAGGATAGAAGCTGCCGGTGTCGTCACGGAAGGCAAGTTGTTACAATACTCACTCACCTACATTGACTGGCTACCTACCTAGCCAGCCATTACTAGTGGCAACGATACTAGCTACCATACTGGAGACCCCTACCTAGCTAACCTATGGGGCAACTATACTGGAGGCACCTACCTAGTTAACCTTTACTAGTAGCATCTACACTGGCTACCTATAAAGGAGACACCTACCTAGTTAACCTATACTGGGGGCAGCTATACTGAAGGCACCAACCTGACTAAATTACACTGGGGGCATTGTGAATTGAGTGCAAAAGCTTGATTTGATGAAAACCATGGGAAAATGAAAAAAAAAATCAATTCAATTTTTTCCTAAAATCATGCAGGCCTACCAACCACTCCAATGATTGTGGGTCAAAGACAGAAGAAACTGTGGGGTTCCTGTGCTGTATTTGGGGATGGGATGGAAGGGGGGTTTCTGACCTGGATAAAACTGCAGCCAATGAAGACTTTACACAGACAAGGCTTTCAAGTGTCATGTTTACATATGGACTATTTTAGCACCTCTGCAATTAATAGCAGGACATGCAGCCATAGTACTAATCTATTCCACAGCACTTGGGAGTGTAGGTAGCAAAAAACAAAATACACCTACCAGTGTGTTGAATGTGAGCCTGAATTGCATGCATTTTGCTTGTCTATGGGCTGCATTGCAAATCACAGCTCTCTGCACTTTGCAATACAGATTTGATCAGAGAGAGATCTGTCTCTTGGTCAATCTGCCCATACATCTGATGTATGGGCACCTTACGGCCCGTTTCCACTAGTGCGGAAAAATCGCTCAGAATCGGCAAAGTTTCCCCATAGCAAATCGCACTGGGAAACTGCCAAGGGGATAATGCAGCAGCCGCTCAAATCGCTTGCTGTAGTAATTGGGCGGCATTGCAGCATTTTTTGCGAGAGTGGCAGCGAAACCCATAGCGTGCATGGCACAGCTTCTGGGATTTGGCTGCGTACTTGCACAACAGGAAGTGCCGCTGCACTTCTCGTAGGACGTGCAGCATCTAGAGAAAACAGGCCCTTAAAGTGAACCTTAGCTGAAAACTAAAAAAGAAAAAAGTTTCACTTACCTGGGGCTTCGACCTGCCCCCTGCAGCCGCCCCATGCCCACGGAGTGCCAAATAGATCCTCCGTTCCTGACACAGCTCAATTTCTCTTTCGGCGCAGTAGACTTGAAACTGAGCCGTAGCAGAGAAACAGAGGATCGGTTTGGCATGCCATGGGCACAGGAGGGCTGAAGGGGACTGGTGGAAGCCCCAAGGAAGAACTTTTTTTTTTTAGTTTTCAGTTAAGGTTCACTTCAACCGCAACAGAGTATATTCAGCACAAGCATATTGTGTGATACATACACATTATTTAAAGTAGCACAGGAGTCAAACTCAAGGCCCGCAATAATGTGGCCATCCTTGCCATTTTATGTGACGCTCTAGAGCTTCAAAATGTGCATCATTCTAAGTAGTAAAAACAGCAGCACATTATCTTCCCATCCAGAGGAGCACACCAGTGACAGCGTTTTAGGTTGAATTGTCAGTTTCAAGTGGAATGCAGTAACAACCCACTGAAGTCCGTAGTGAAATAAGCATGACACCCCCCCCCCCCATCCCCTTTTGGGAACAAAAACCTTGTGTGCCTGGGTACCAACACACACACTATGTGGGAAGTAAAGGCTAACGTATTGCCTTGGGTCACATTTCACCTTGATCCTTTTCTGCAGAAGCAGAACTGGGGCAGGTAAGTATTAAACTGCTCCACTGCAGAAAGGGGAGCAACTGGCACCCCATGTTCTCTTGTAGTTACACCAAAGTTTGAGGCTGTTAAAGAGACTCTTAAGCGAGAATAAATCTCGCTTCAGAGCTCATAGTTAGCAAGGGCATGCGTGCCCCTGCAAAAACGCTGCTATCCCGCGGCTAAACGGGGGTCCCTTCAACCCCAAACCCACCCCCGCAAAACTTGGGCGTAAAATTCTCTCTTCCTGGAGGCAGGGCTAACGGCTGCAGCCCTGCCTCTAGTCGCGTCCATCAGACGTGCATCGCTGCCTCTCCCCCGTCCCTCTCAGTGAAGGAAGACAGAGGGGCGGGGGAGAGGCGGAGGTACGCGCCTGATAGACGCGCATGAGGCAGGGCTGCGGCGGTTAGCCCTGCCCCAATGAGAAAGCACTCCCCGGCTGCACGGAAGGGATTTGGGGGTGAAGGGACCCCCGTTAAGCCGCGGGATAGTGGCGTTTTAGAAGGGGCACACATGCCCCTGCTATCTATAAGGTCTGAAGCGAGATTTATTCTCGCTTCAGACTCTCTTTAAATCTTAATTTGGCCCACGACTTAAAGGGATAGTGTGTGTGTGTGTGTGTGTGTGTGTGTGTGTGTGTGTGTGTGTGTGTGTGTGTGTGTGTGTCACTGTAGTCACTTCCTGTCTGAGTCAGGGCTGAGTCAGCCACTTACATACCTGATATTTACCTCTTTCAGGCAGAGAAAGAAAAAAAGGAACACGGCATAGTTATTTGTGTGCTAGACACTGTACATACCCATGTCTATCTCATTATGCCACATGTCAGTTGTCTTATCCTTTAAAGTTTGAAATTCCAGAAGTGAACGGGAGGCGGGGCCGGAGCATTGGGGAGTGGCTGCGTGGGCACAGGATGTCTGTGGGGGACCATAAGTTGAACTCATTTTCCCCCCCGACCCTCTACAGTATCCCTTTAAGGTGCTCATACACAGTACAATCAAATAGTTTGATTTTCCCGTTTCACCAAAACGATCGAATAGAGAGGAAAAAAAATAATCTTTAGAATAAAAATGGTTTTCCGTTTAATAAAAATCTGATATAATGTGTTGAAATAAAATAAGGTTGATTGCTCTGAAAAAAAATAATTGAATGGTGGGTTTGTTAAAATGTAACAGACCAAAAATTGTATTAAAAAATATCATGTATGGCCACCTTTAGACTATGTTTTAGATTTTAGCCCCTTACGTGGTTGAGTTTGACGCCCCTGCTCTAGTTTTCCCAAAACTACCTCCGCAGATGCAGCGGTGTCTCCTACCAAAGCTCGCCACAACGCGCCTGCGCAGTAGCACAGACCCACTGGAGAAGTGGGTTTAATTGGGAGAAGCAAAGCCAAATCTGGTCTCACTACGCAGATGGCTCGCCGGAAGATGGAACCAATTGGGCTCAGCTTTTTCTGCCGAAGCCCAAACAAGCCCTTGCCAATTAGGCTGGGGGAGGGGGGACGCACAGGGCTTGACCAGTGGAAGACGACAGGGTTTCCCTCTAGAGCTTTCTTTTTAAGATGTTACTTATACAATTTAAATGCAAACAATCAGCCCCTCACAACCATTTTCCTACTGGTAGCTACTCTTCAAGGAGGGCTTATTACCGCTAGGTGCTGCAGCCGTTTCAATTCAGCTGCAGCACTTGTGCTTCTGCAAAGCTGCAGCCTGAATTGCTTGGCTAGGCACAGCTATAAAGATTCAGTAGAGCAAGCAATTACAAAAATAAGCTATGCAGCTTGCATGCGTGGAAACGCTGCAGCTTTGGGAATAGTGCAAACGAGCACAAACTCTAAAGACTTATAATTCAATTGAAAAGCAAATATGGATAGTGATTAATCCACCATTTGGATTCCTGAAGAGGAGAAAAATAATCACATTTTGGTTTTATTGCTGATGCTGACTGTCCTAACTAGCATTTTTTTTTTTGTGGCACAAGGGTGAAAATTAAGATACTCCAGAAAACCTATGTTCAGTGATTGCAATAGATTAGGGGGTCCTGCGAAAGCTGCCGTCGGACACAGAAGGCGATTCCACCCTGGTCAGAGGGCTTGAACCACAGGAAGTAAACCGCCGTATAATTACCAGAGAAGAAGCTTTCAATTTCATCTGCTGAACACGACCACGGAAGACCCCGGACCTTCACAACGTAACCTTCTCCACCTTCGGACATTTTCTTACGGCTGGCTGAGGCGGATCTTGAATCTGCAGGAAACCACGTGACCGGGTTTAAGCGTCACAAAGACAAGATGGCGGTAACCCGCCCAGACAAATGCAAGGTAGAAACGGAAAGATTATGGATCAGGTAACGCCTACAGGCATTGCAGCGTTTTTCAACCAGATCGATCGCGTGGCAATAAATATACGCTACTTCAATCTCAATAGAATATGAACAGTTATTAGGCAGAAGTAGCGTCCCACTCTCAGAAACCCAATAAATGCCATTTCATACGAACCCACCACAACCCCTATAGTAAATCGATATCTGATACGAGACCCGCAACTCATCTAAACTGAAGCATTAAATCATAAAACTCACCTACTGGGTTAAGACGAGTACGAAGACCAGCTTCAAACAAGCACACTACCGACCAGCCTGTAGTCTAAGCAAAAAGTGACTTGCCCACCGTTCCAAAATGGTAGTTCAGCGCATGCGCAGATAAACTAACTCCGCCTCCTGCCCAATCGTTTGTTCTACTTTTTTGTGTATTACATGGAAGGATAGGATAGGATAGGAGTAATGAAAAAAATAACAGGACCCATATGACCATAGGACCATTTTTCCTGTTTTCTCCTAGGGGATAGTTTTTCATTTTCTATTTGCAATAACATTTCAGCACTCTGCAATTGAAAATGTACCAAAAAGTAAGTGAAAAACTTATCAAAATTATTTTCAGGTTTGCTAAAAAAACATTTTATAGACAAGTCTGAAAATATCACCTAGGAGAAAAGTAAGAAGAAAAAAAATGAATTGCATATGGCCCTATGTGCCATATGTGTTCATTGCAGTATTGTGAAATTACATAATAATAACATAATGGTGAAATGTTCATCAAGCTGGAAGTTTTAAATCAGGATGATACTTTTTATTGGCTAACTTTAAAAAAAACAAAACAAGAAAAAGCGTAAGCTCGGTTAATAAGCCTTCTTCGGATTCTATTTCTGTATGCTGATAAGTACGCACAGCTTATATACATTGAACATCAAAAGAAGGTACAGTACAGTACATAGATTGTTTAGCAAATATAAATAAATGTTATTCAGTTGCCTCAACCTTTTCCGGACCAACGTAGTTGGAATATATATGTCCTGCTGGAGACTGTGGCAAGACGTAGATTCCAACTATTCGCTGCCGGTACGCAATTACGCCGTTCGCACCGCTGTTCCGTTGCTGAACCTGTCTAAGTGACAGCAGAGGTTCTACATGTCATTCAGGAGCTGACCCCGTGATTACTGTCAGCTAATCACAGGGCAGAATAGGGAACGGACGGCTCTGGTCCTTAAAGGACATATGAGGTAAGATTTTACTCTATTTTTACTTACCTGAATCAGAATCAGAATCATTTATTTCGCCAAGTACAACGGGGGTTGTACCCGGAATTATTTTTGGCTCATACAGGGTCGGTGATGGTACAAACACATACATGCGATCCTTCAGCACATACAATCAGGTACAGTATGGTACATAAATAAGAAATACATATATAATACAGCACATGACTAGTGGAGGACGCGTGGGGCGGACTGGAGTGCTATGTGAGGGGAGCGCCACATCTACCGGCGGCTCTCGCTCTGCTCTGCAGCATTTCCAGATGCCCCGCAGTGTGTAAAGTAAAAGAGTGTAAAGGAAAGGAGTGGATAGAAAAAGAGAGAGAGAATGCATAGCTGAAAAGAGAATGAGGAAAGAAAGAAACAAGCAAGAGGAGAGAGACAGAGGCAGAGAGTCCCCTTTAGGACTGCAGATTGTGTACAGTGGACTGCAGATTGTGTACAGGCTATCCTCCAGCCCCTAGAAGTAATTTCTGTCCTTCGCCGACGCTCCAGTCCTCCTCAGTGTCCCTCTGGCGCTTAAAAGTAAATAAATGTGGCAGTCTCCATATTTTTCTCAAAGTGAACCTAAGATTAGGAAAAAGAAAAGTTTTATACATACCTGAGGCTTCCTCCAGCCCCCTTCACGCTTATTAGTCCCTCTCCACTGTCCTCCATTGCCTCCAGCCTCCGCAATCCGACCTGGTAACTTCAGGAGTCGGGGTGGGGGGAGCCTTACTGAGTATGCACAGCCCGGCCACGGGCGTGTGCGCCCTATCGCCCTCGCGTCGCCGGATGAGTTCAGCCTGCGTGGTCAAACAACACCTGCGCTGTCAGACAACACCTGCGCCGACTGGCCCCAATTGCCCAAATTACTGGGCCGGATTGCGGAGGCTACAGGCAGCAGAGGACGTGACGAGGGAGCAATCAGTTCAAAGAGGCCTGGAGCAAGCCCCAGGTATGTGTAAAACTTTTATTTTTCTTCGTCTCAGGTACACTTTAAAGGGGAACTGAAGAGAGAGGTATATGGAGGCTGTCATGTTTATTTCCTTTTAGACAATACCAGTTGCCTGGCAGCCCTGCTGATGTTCTGCCTCTAATACTATTAGCCATAGCCCCTGAACAAGCATGCAGCAGATCAGGTGTTTCAGTGGTTCAGACTTATAAGTCTGATCTGACAAGACTAGCTGCATGCTTGTTTCTGGTTTTAATCAGATACTACTGCAGAGAAATAGACCAGCAGGGCTGCCAGGCAACTGGTATTGATTAAAAGGAAATAAACATGACAGCCTCCATATAACTCTCTCTTCAGTTCCCCTTTAAGTTGTCCTTTAAGGACCAGAGTCTTTTTCTTTTTTTTCTTTTTACACTTCCTGATCACTGTGATTGGCTCACAGTTACTTTTATTCAACCAGCAAGTAATTTTTTGACAGGAAATGACATAGGTGTCTCCCAAAATATAATAAGATGATGAACAAGAAGTGTTACTGTGGAAAAAAAAACAGTTCTCAGCTTTTATTTACATTTGTGCAAATAGTGTCCTGTCCAAAATTATTCATACCCTTCGCAAAATGTCACAGTCTATGGGAAAATCCAAAGTTCTATACTATTCCAAATAGACCAAACTGTTCTAAAGCATTCTAATTACCCTGATTAATTGGGAACAGCTGTTTTAATCAACTTAACAGGTGAAAAAACAGCAGCTCTCTGCAGTTGGTTTGTGGACAGTCATGGCTAAGACAAAGGAGCTCAGTGAGGACCTGCAGCTGCGCATTGTGGCTGCTCACAAGTCAGAAAAGGGCTACAAAGCCATTTCTAAATGTTTTCAAGTTCCAGTGGCTACAGTGCAAAGTATTATTAATAAAAATACAAGATGTTATGCACTTTGGAAAAATCTCAGAGGAAGTGGTCAGAAGCCAAAAGTGACACCTGTGCTGGCCAGGAGGATTGTGAGAAAAGTGAAAAATACTTCAAGGATCACCACCAAGGCCATCCTGGTGAATCTGGGCACTGCTGGTGGCAATGTCTCAAGGCAGACAATCCAATGGATACTGCACACTGCTGGGTTCTACGGATGCAGACCAAGGAGGACACCACCATACCTCCCAACTTTTTGAGATGAGAAAAAGGGGCACTTAAGCCACGCCCCTGCCACAACCATGGCCACGCCCTCATCACGCCTCTAGTCACGCATACCATAAAGATTTCATAAGAAAAATATGTTGTTTTATAATTCAAACCACACTGGTCCTTTCTATCCTGGCTCATTTTCCATCATATTAACATTTTAAAATTAGTATTCTATCAATTTAAAGGATGGGAATAAAGTTTAGAGTCAATCAAACACATTTTTAGTATAGAAATATATGTATTTACATAGAAAGATGGACAAATGAGGGTGAAAGAGAGACTGTCCCTCCAAAAAAGGGACATGTTATAAACTGTTCTTATCACCTTGCTTCGACACCATCGTCTCACAGACTGTGAGATCACTTGACTCTCCACACAGCAAACAGTAGATAGACTTTCTCAGGCTTCTTCAATGTTTACGTTATTTATTCAGGACTACAGAAATACAGATAGATACATTCATCATATCCTAGCCATGCCAATCTTCATGTTGCGTTACAAGCTCGTGATTAGACTCCCTACTGAAGTCACTCAGGCACTTCTTGCTAACCTACGTTCCACTAAACTACCTATGTACAGCAGACATTAGATCAGATTACATAAGGGAAGAACATGCTTAGAGGTCCCAGTCGGCCTTGCGAGCTAGTGCGGAAGGAAGAAGCAGAAGTGAGTTCTCCATTGCTCGCTCCAGATTTAATACCGACTAGGAAAGAGTTAAATATGACATCATCTTCGCCACCCCCTATATCAGTCTATTGGTGGACCCACTCGTGGTGTCATCATACCCGCCTACTCGATTAATAATCAATGAGGCATTTGACATACATGCAGGAATGTGGATATTTACAAAACATGGCTGATGTTTATTGTTCCATGTCCAGGTCAGGGAGACCTGCGGCCTTGTTCAGAACAGCTTCTTGGTATGTTCTAGTTCTGCTGACAGAACTGCAGATTTTCTCTCTACAGAGAAAATCCCCTTAAAGGACAGGTCTGCTCATCAAGCCTTTTTGACTAACTCAGTCCAAATAACTGAGGCCTACTTAAATTATAACAATCCCCCCTAAAAAGGCTTGATCCGCAGATCCCCACTTCTGAACCTAACCCGTACCTGGTTTCTTTTCTTTAGATTTTACTTTTCGATGTTCGTGCTCACACAACTTCTGTGCTCTAGGCGGTTACCCCTGGAAGAGAGAGAGCAAGACCTCTTGGTCTTCCTGTAACCAGGCTCTCTGGGGAGGCCCTACTTCTAAGTCCCTCAATACCACATGCTCAGCATTTGCGTCACTTGCGTATCACTCACCCAATATGTTCCCCTTGGAAACTCCCCCTTATCGGAACGATTATGAGAATATACCTTGAATGTATCATTAGAACTTATGTTAAAAACCCAAACCTTTCCTTCAGCCACCGGAACTATCGGTTGGGCTTCAGGGTGGATCTTTTGAATGGTAGCCTCGCATTCTGCGTTATTGAGCCTGCAGGCTTCTTCACTAAATTTGACTTGCCCCGGCCAACGCAGGTACTTCTGCAAGAATTGCCCGCATGAGGACAACTCTACTTGCTTCACCTCCCCGTCTAGCACCAAAAAAGGTTGACCTCTCAGGTCCTGGTGTAAGACACGGGTTGAGGTGGGAACTAAGGAAGTAGCGGTGCCTAAAGGAATGTTGCACCGTTTCCATTTGTTCACCCAAACATCTCGAAGCTGCCATGCAAAAGATCCTTCTCCAGAAAAATTAATATACCTCCCCTTGTCCAATCTCTCGCTGACAAAATATGTCCCCAGCTGTCCTGATTGGACCACTTCCCCCCTTATGTCCTGAGGCACACTATGTACCTGAGGTCAGGAAGACTGTACACTCTGCAATCGTTCGATTAAGAGTACCTCTTCACTTACCCAACTATCATGAGGATAAGCTGCTGCATATGGACTGTGTAATATCGTCCCCTGTTGTGACCCGTGTGGTGTGAATGGGGTTCCCTGTGTGGGCTTTCCCTCCCCCGGGACCGCTCTCCCCACCCTCTTTATCACCTGGAAATGTGGCTTGATCTCGATTTTTACTTCTTGTTTCGAGAACCACCCACCCTTGGCTTTCCAGCCTTTACGTGTGTATAGTTGTTTCAGAGGCACTCTCTGTTGGTAGCTCCAGAGTGTGATGTTGTCCCCTGCGTCTCTCTGGTAAGAGAATTGACGCCTCCTGCTCGTTCCTCTCCAATCTGGAACCATCTCACTCTGCATAACCAAGACAAGGTACCCCCGAATCACACACTCCACCTTTTGCATGTACCCATTGTACTGCAATGTACCTTTTAACAAACCTTTGGATCGGTGCATCGATTCTGGGAGTGTGGCATTCAATAGCAGATTTACACTGCCATTAAATTCCCACTGCCCGCACACTTGACCCTTCAGACCTTTCACCCACCTTGTGCCATGAAATTTGCTTTCTCCTGGCACAAGTGCTCTTTTCCTCCGTCCCTGCATGGTCCATCTGTGCCAAGCGGAGGGAGGTGTGAAAGGATTAGTACCTTTGTCACCAAACATTAACATGCTTGGGCCTTGCATTCTCATTAACCCCTTATTATACATGAGAATGTCCTCTCTTCGTTCTCCTAGGACGAAATGGCAACCTAGGATCACCATCAGCACGGTACTCTTCATTATAAAAGCACCACCTTGGGAAAGAAAAACATTAGCAATTTGCACTATGCTTTGCTCAGACAGTTTTTTTAGACGTTTTCCGATCTCAGGAACCTCGGTTTTTAGTCTCTTTCCAATTTCAGGAATCTCGTGTTTTAGTCTCTTTCCAATTTCAGGAATCTCGTGTTTTAGTCTCTTTCCAATTTCAGGAATCTCGTGTTTCTCCAAACTTAGATTGGCATCTGGAACCTTTCGCTTATCCGACTGACATCTCCAGCTTTGCTGCCAGCACTGCAGCTGTCTCAATTCCATATTGCCAAACACCTGAAATCGAAATACAAACAAATCAATTCTTATTAATGATTTGGGATTCGCCCTGCGGCTTGTACTCTGTACACTTTAAATTGATCAATATATATCGTAATTGATCTCGTTGCTCTATGGTTCTCATGAACTCTGTTTACTCTTATTGGTAGATTGGAGTTAAACTTCACCCCCCTACCTCAGTACTATCCTCAGTACTTACCTGTTTAAAATATGCTCCCGCGGACTTCACCTTTGGAAGCTCGCTTCACCTTTGGAAGCTCTCACCCCATTGCAGCTCACTCCACATCCCCCCTCATCTGTCCATGCGCGGCCGTCGCATGCACAGATCACGGATGCCACACCTGATGCTGCTTTGCAGGTGAGCCTGCAATGCACTACCTCATTATCGCATTTACTTATCTAGAACTTTATCGCGATACCAGCTCTGCTAGAAGTTCTGTGTGTTGTACCCTCTGATCAATGTTTGCCGTGCCACTACCCCCAGACTTCACAAAAAAACGGCTGCCTCCCTGTAGGAAGGAGCACTTTGCACTTAAACTACACAGGGTGCAGGGCTAAGCATACCAGCGTCACATGCCTGTATGCAGATCCCTGAATGCCCACATGGAAGGTAGTCACATGGCAAACAGCGTACTGATACACTGTCACTCTGTAAACGGCAATTTTATCATCTGTATAATTGCCCCATGAACTGCTGTCAGTCCTTGTTCTTTGTGCTACAATTGATAGGAGCTGGAAAAAACATATTTGACCAATCAGTGGACGAAAAAAAACGCACAAAAAAAACAGCTCCAGCCCAGCATAGACCTCTCAGTCCAGCTCTGGCCCTGTCCACGACAAAACCGGAAAAAACGTTACCGCTCTGCAGCAGCGGCGACGGAAACCCGTATTGGTCAACTCCCTTTTTTTCCACCTCCGGCACCCCCTTGCTGCACTGTTGGGAACTCATGCAACACCCATCAAGGTGCCTCACTTACAGGAATAATCCCATAAGCAACCCAGTACAGACCCTTTCCTGATCTGCACTGCTACGTGTGTCCCTGCACCTAGCTGGGAAACACTTCCTATTCTGGCATTCCTTTCCATGGACCCAGGGAAAAGCTCTGGGGAAATACTTTGAGAACCGAGACACACAGGAGAATGTCTCTGTATTTCTACCCCCCTTCCTTTCAGCTGCTCTGCCCGGAGCCGCGAGCACAGCCTGACGTGACGTGGATCCCCCAGCCCCTCCTCCCCCCCTGCCATGACGTGTGGGGGCCATGACTCTCGGGGGCGGGCTCTCTCCACTGCCGCCATTTTGAGTCCTGGACTGCCAGCTAAGATGGCTGCTCCCATAGCAGCCTCTGGTTCCTATATCTTAGGAGAGAAAACAAAACTCACACATACCAAACATTTTATGCATAGTTATACACAGTGCAGAGAGAAGAGAAAAAAAAAATATCAGCATTCCGCCACACACACTGTCTACGACCGGAGACTTCGTCCCAGCTGCGATTATTCACCCAGGGACTTGGGAAACTCCCTCTCTACACAAATCATCTGCAGTTTATCTCCGCCATAACTCAGATCAGAACTACTCAAGCGCGCAGCGTAACTATAAACCATATTAACAGCTAGTACTGCTGAGACGAACAACAGAGGAGCTGGCTGAACAACATAACAGATGCAGATATTTACAAGCATGTTAGCAACTCTGACTGGAAACGCACGGAGGAAAGATAAACAAAAACCTCACCCATTATCTCAGCTGTCACTATGCGAACTTACACAGCTACCCAGAGACAAGGGCTGTCCACCCAGCTCCCCGAAAAAAAAGAGAAAAGAAAAAAAACAGCTCACCGAGAAAAAACTTACTTCTAAGTTCTACAACTGTTCTCTCCTGTCTACTCTGCTACCTCTCTCCCCTGTCCACCACTAACACAGATGGTTTCCCTCTGCTGCGGGGAGCCACCCCCCCCCCCCCCCCCCTTATCTATCATCCTGCCCAGTCTCTGGACAGGGAGAGAAAAACAAAACAAAACCCAGAGAAAGAGAAAACAAAACATCTGCCACACAGGAACATCGAATCCTAAGAAACAATCAAAGCGCATAAACTCTGAAAACACATTCTGTATTTACATCAGAACTGCACCTCTCCTCACCCCTCCCTTCACGCACAGGAGAGATGAGAACAGAGCTGGGACAAAGTCCTCCAGCACCCAAGGCTGAGACACCAAAGTGCGCCCCTCCATTCCTGCCACCCCAACCATCACACACTGATTGCTATTAGACTAAGAAGCGCCACAGGGCCCACAACCTCCCCAACACCTTAATATCTAGTTATCTGGCTTGCAGTCACTGCCATGTATCCCCTTTTCTTATTTATTTCTGCTTCAAACACAATTAGGAATGACAGCTGAATGAATTGTGCGCCCCTCCTACACTGCGCCCTGAGGCTGGAGCCTCTCCAGCCTATGCCTCGGCCCGGCCCTGGATGAGAAGCCCGCAGCCTCCACACTGCAATTAACACAGAATGTACACATTAACACATTATCCTCTCCTTGTTATAACACCAAATACAACGTAAATCAAACTTGCCTGAGCAGAGGACTTCGTACGCCTGCTAATTCGACCAGCTTTTGGCAACTCCACGAAACTGAGTGGATCATCCCTGGAACTACTGAGCGTCATCTCTGTGTACCCACACTGGCTCAGCGGATCGATCTCCAGCGGCAGCTGCCAGCCGGCCTCGGAGCCTTCCAGTCACCTGTGATCCGGTTTAGGCTATGACTGCGTGCACTTACAGTCAAAGTTTAACATCCACGAGTTTCGCCGCTGGTTCCCTCGAATTGCAGCCCGTGTGTGCTCGGCTCTCACACACTCACACCCCAGCTTATCAGTCTCAGCTTGATAAGCTTTACAGTCCGTGTCCGTCTATTCCGCTTGTTTTGCTGTGGAATATCTTGAAACCATTTTCGGCCCCTGGCCTCGACTGCCTGTTTTGCTAGGCAGGGAAGGATTTCGGCACCACTGTTATAAACTGTTCTTATCACCTTGCTTCGACACCATCGTCTCACAGACTGTGAGATCACTTGACTCTCCACACAGCAAACAGTAGATAGACTTTCTCAGGCTTCTTCAATGTTTACGTTATTTATTCAGGACTACAGAAATACAGATAGATACATTCATCATATCCTAGCCATGCCAATCTTCATGTTGCGTTACAAGCTCGTGATTAGACTCCCTACTGAAGTCACTCAGGCACTTCTTGCTAACCTACGTTCCACTAAACTACCTATGTACAGCAGACATTAGATCAGATTACATAAGGGAAGAACATGCTTAGAGGTCCCAGTCGGCCTTGCGAGCTAGTGCGGAAGGAAGAAGCAGAAGTGAGTTCTCCATTGCTCGCTCCAGATTTAATACCGACTAGGAAAGAGTTAAATATGACATCATCTTCGCCACTCCCTATATCAGTCTATTGGTGGACCCACTCGTGGTGTCATCATACCCGCCTACTCGATTAATAATCACTGAGGCATTTGACATACATGCAGGAATGTGGATATTTACAAAACATGGCTGATGTTTATTGTTCCATGTCCAGGTCAGGGAGACCTGCGGCCTTGTTCAGAACAGCTTCTTGGTATGTTCTAGTTCTGCTGACAGAACTGCAGATTTTCTCTCTACAGAGAAAATCCCCTTAAAGGACAGGTCTGCTCATCAAGCCTTTTTGACTAACTCAGTCCAAATAACTGAGGCCTACTTAAATTATAACAGGACAGTTGGGAGCTATGGTATATGTAGTCAGGTGTATATGTCCCCAGTATATGTAGCCTGAGGTATATGTCCCCAGTATATGTAGGCAGGGGTATATGTCCCAGTATATGTAGCCAGAGGCATTTGTCCCCAGGCCAGTATATGTAGCCAGGTGTATATGTCCCCAGTACATGTAGCCAGTGGGATATGTCCCCAGTATATGTAATCAGGGGTATATGTGCCCAGTATATGTAGCCAGGGGGTATATGTGCCCAGTATATGTAGCCAGGGGGTATATGTCCCCAGTATATGTAGCCAGGGGGTATATGTCCCCAGTATATGTAGCCAGGGGTATATGTCCCCAGTATATGTAGTCAGGGGTATATGTGCCCAGTATATGTAGCCAGGGGTATATGTCCCCAGTATATTTAGCCAGGGGTATATGTCCCCAGTATATGTAGCCAGGGGTATATGTCCCCAGTATATGTAGCCAGGGGGTATATGTGCCCAGTATATGTAGCCAGGGGTATATGTCCCCAGTATATGTAGTCGGGGGTATATGTCCCCAGTATATGTAGCCAGGGGGTATATGTCCCCAGTGTATGTAGCCAGGGGGTATATGTCCCCAGTATATGTAGCCAGGGGGTATATGTCCCTAGTATACGTAGCCAGGGGTATATGTCCCCAGTATATGTAGCCAGGGGGTATATGTCCCCAGTATATGTAGCCAGGGGGTATATGTGCCCAGTATATGTAGCCAGGGGGTATATGTCCCCAGTATATGTCCCCAGTATATGTAGCCAGGGGTATATGTCCCCAGTATATGTAGCCAGGGGTATTGGGCAGAAGAGGAAAGAAAAGATCGAGGCACCAGCCGCAAAACAGTGTACTAATGCGGCGGAGAGCAGAGCGGACATCACTCCTTTCTCCCTCCCTCCCTCTCCATCATGCCCCTTTCGTGAGTCCCCATCATGAAATGCAGAGATCGTGCGCAGCGGCCAGCGGGTGTTTAGTTTACATACCGTTCCAGCGGCCGGCTTCCTAGTACTTCCTGTTTCGCGGAAACAGGAAGTAGGAAGCCGGTCACCGAACAGCATGTAAACTAAACACCCGCTGGCCGCTGCGCACGATCTCTGCATTTCATGATGGGGACTCACGAAAGGGGCATGATGGAGAGGGAGGGAGGGAGGAAGGAGTGATGTCCGCTCTGCTCACCGCCGCATTAGTACACTGTTTTGCGGCTGGTGCCTCGATCTTTTCTTTCTCTCCTCACGCCTCACCTCTGCCTGCCGGGACACAAGGGGGGGTATCCCGGGACAGCGGGACCCCTCCCCCAACCCGTGACCGTCCCGACGAATCCGGGACGGTTGGGGACCCTGCACCACTTCTCCAGATAAGGCCCACAAAAGCTGGCTTGGATTTTGCAAATGCTCATCTGGAAAAAACAGATGACTTCTGGTCTTCTGTGTTATGGTCAAATGAAACAAAACATTAATTGTTTGGTCACAATGATGTTTTCTTCATTTGGTGTAAAAAAGAAAAAGCCTTCAACCCAAAGAACACCATCCTCACTGTCAAACATGGTGGTGGGAACCAGCCAGGAGCTAGGAACACAGGCCTCAAAGTTAAGGCAAACAACATTAAAGCAGTACTCTGCAATGCCAGGTCCATAAACAACAAAACAGCAGTTATTCATGATCTAATAGAGGCTTCAGATCTAGCTTTCATTACAGAGACATGGTTGGATCAGAACTCTGGACCCACTCTTGCGGCTGCGGTACCAGACAATTACTCAGTTTTACACTGTGAAAGGCAAAACCGCAAGGGAGGAGGATTAGCTTTGTGCTTCAAATCCAGTTTGAATATTAAACCCCTTGCTGTAGCCCCCACCCACTCCTTTGAATGTCTGGCAGCCCAGCTCTCAGCTGGAAAAAAAATAAACATACTGATTGTCTACAGACCCCCTGATGCTGGCTCAGCTTTTCTCAATGAAATAGCAGAACTTGTATCTTGCATAACACTGAAACACCCTAGCTGGATCATTCTGGGAGACTTTAACGTATGGGTCGATACACACTCTTACCAATTTGGAACTAAGCTATTTCTCTCCATGAATGAACTGGGCTTCTCTCAAGCCGTCAACCTCCCTACCCACAAAAAAAGGACACACTTTGGACCTCATTTTCCATTCAGAACTCCTAATATCCAATGTGGAAATTGATCCAGTAGTTTGGTCAGACCACCACAATGTCCACTTCTCCTTTACAGCACCTGCTACAAAACACCAAGTGAAAGAACTAATAAAATATCGTTCCTTGAAAGGTTTGACACCCCAACACCTTCAGAACAGCCTCAATCTAGGCGGACTGACAGATCACAACTTAGGCCTTGAATCCATGGTCCTTAAATATAACCACGATGTCTCAGCCGCTTTTGACGCCATAGCTCCCTTAAAGATTAAACGTTCCGCACCATTACATCACGCTTGCTGGTTTGACAACTCCATAAAGGAACTAAAGAAACAGGGACGCAGACTGGAGCGAAGGTGGCGCAAACATCAGTCTCCTGATGACAAACTTTCCCTAATTGCTCACCTGAAAAAATATCAAACGATGATTAACAAAAAGAAGTCCTTATTCCTGTCTCACGAAATTGCAAATGCAGCCAACAGACCTGCCCAACTCTTCCGCACGGTTGACAGTCTCTGCAATCCATCTTGCAGGAAATCCAGCATCAGACCTTCACAGGAACTGTGTGAGAAATTTGCCCACTTCTTCTCAGACAAAGTCTCCTCCATACAATCTGCCATTCAATTCACAGCCCCAGAAACCCATGCAGAGCCATATAACAGGTGCAAAAATAGCCTACCACTATGGTCTGATTTTAAGGTAATCACTGAAAAAGACATCTTGGATATCCTCTCAAACCTTCGCCAGACTACCTGCGATCTGGCCCCTGGCCCCACTAAGTTCATGTTGAAATGCCCTGAACTATTTACACCGGCATTCCACAAAATAGTCAACGGCTCCTTACAAGAAGGGTGGTTTCCCTCTACTCTGAAAGAAGCAATCGTCAGGCCACTACTCAAGAAACCATCCTTAGACCCAGATGCTACAGACCTGTCTCAAACCTCCCCTTTCTGGGAAAAGTTATTGAAAAGGCTGTCTACCTCCAACTTGAAGCCAGGCTCTCCAGAAACAACATCCTTGACCATCTTCAATCTGGCTTCAGGAAATATCACAGCTGTGAAACAGCCCTCACCCAGATTTGCAATGATCTGCTCATTGCAAGAGACAAGGGTCAATGTTCCATCCTGATTTTGCTCGACCTCTCAGCGGCTTTTGACACAGTCGATCATGAAATCTTGCTCAACAGGCTACAAGAGTACTGTGGCATAGATGGCATTGTTCTCCAGTGGTTCAACTCCTTCCTGGCTGGCAGAACACAAAGGGTAGCCTTAGGGCCCTTCCTCTCCAACCCTGTACCACTAAAATACGGTGTACCTCGGCGCAATATTATCCCCTTTGCTTTTCACCATATACATGCTGCCACTTGGAGAAATCATACAAAAACATTGCCTGACATATCATTGCTATGCTGATGACACCCAGCTATATTTGTCATTCAAACCTGACGTCACAGACCCTACTCCACAAATAAACGCATGCTTAGCTGAGCTTTCAGGAGTGGATGAATAATAATTGGCTAAAACTTAATGCTGACAAAACTGAGGTTCTTGTTATCGAGGGCCAGGGCTTAACAGCAAAGCAGCCCCAGTCTCAACCAACACCGCTAAGGATAGGGAGCTCAGACCTGAACAACTACTGATTGACGGGAAATTAAGCTTCAGGAATCGAATCTCAGCTGTTGTGAAACATTCCTTCTTTCACCTAAGGAATATTGCAAGGATTAAACACCTAATTCCATCAGAGGATCTTCCAACCCTAGTTCATGCCTTCGTCACATCAAGGTTAGACTACTGCAACGTCCTCTACACAGGCCTGCATAAGAAAGACTTACGCCGCCTGCAATTAGTACAGAATGCCGCCGCAAGGCTGTTAACAAGCCAACACCGCCATTGCCACATAACACCAACCCTGTGCTCACTCCACTGGGTACCGATAAAATGGAGAATTCTGTTTAAGATTGGCTTACTGACATTGAAATCCTTGCACAATCTGGGCCCTGGATACCTGAAGGACTTGTTGCAACTGCATAACACCCCCCACAATCTTAGATCAAAAGGACGTAACACCTTGGTCACCCCCAGAGTCCACCTCAAAACCTTTGGAGACAGAGCCTTTTGTCATGCTGCCCCTACACTTTGGTACTCCCTGCCACATCCAATCATGACAGCTCCTTCCCTGGAAGCATTTAAGTCTAAACTGAAAACCTACCTCTTCCGTCTGGCATTCATGAACATCTGACTATCTCCTCTGTAACACAACCCAGCCTGCAACCCTGTATTAATCTGAGACACAACTATGTGCTTTGAGTCCTATGGGAGAAAAGCGCTTTACAAATGTTATTGTATTTACAAATGTTATTGTAATGCTTTGGGGGTGTTTTTCAGCCAATGGACCAGGGAACCTAATCACAGTAAACAGTGCCATAAAAAAGACCAATACATGAGGATTCTCAACGACAACATCAGGCAGTCAGCAGAGAAACTTGGCCTTGGCCGCCAGTAGACGTTTCAGCATGACAGTGACCCAAAACCCACAGCAAAAATGATGAAGAAATGGTTAGCAGTTGTGACGTATGCTCAGTCACCCACCAATTCCTGTTCCCTTTGCTGCAGTTTACCATAAAGCCTCAGACCCTGAGGGAATCCTGAAGGCAATCAGCAATGCAGGCAAAGTAACCTTTTGGATTGGTTGGTGAGTCCACACACAGTCCAATTTCGATTGTATGTACAATCAATACAATCTGTGATCTCATATAGAGACAAGGTCGCTGCCACCAATCCGCAATAAAGTGTCTGAATGCGCTAAGTCTAACTCTAGCTAAATCCTGTAGAGAAAAGGGTTATTTTGACAACCTTTCTAGAGATAGCAAAACTAACGATATTTATATCAAGACAGTTAGGGTAACGTCTCTATGGAGATATGAATCCTTTTACGGAGATTTTCAGAACAGCACTTAGACCAACGATTTTTAATCGTTTATTTAAAGAAATAATGCAGAATTACATATAGCACATGAAACAAATCGATACAGAAATAATAAAGATTAAATGGGAAAATAGCTATTGATAGTCTGAGCAATTTGTGAAGTTACCGT
The DNA here is from genome assembly GCF_040937935.1 of Hyperolius riggenbachi. NCBI lineage: Eukaryota > Metazoa > Chordata > Amphibia > Anura > Hyperoliidae > Hyperolius > Hyperolius riggenbachi. The sequence continues at coordinate 388,459,198 of NC_090648.1, forward strand.
GTCCTTTGAGATAATACAGTAAGTCCAACAGAAGATATAAAGTCCAGTTATGGAAAGTTCTGTGGAATGGGTAGAAGTCCTTTCATAATCCAGCCAAATCCTTGGTGTTATAAGGATGGCTGTAGTCTCTCTCCCTGCCTGAGTGTCCATCAGTTTTTAACCCTTTCTCTGCCATAGGGTGTGGATGGTAACTAGAGATGTTCTCCCACCCTTAGCAATCTGAAGTTCGGCCCCTATTGTCTGAGGGTCCGAATTGGCATTTTCTCCAATTATGCCATAACTCAACGGATCTCGGACAGATCATATAAGAACCAGCATTTTACATTCCATCATCGTGTTCTGAACCAATCGATATCAAACTTGCTTGGGCTGACACCTTCTCTGCCGAGGGAGACGATATCTCAGATATAGAAGGTGCCAGATCAACGCTTTGTGGACTGGATACCTCCCGTTCAGGTTTAAGGCATATCTGATAATTTTGACATGTTTAGCATCTGTGGAACATTGATTAATTTAGTAAAATGTCTGAATGACGTATTCTTTCATATCAAGGGGAATTAAAAGTCATTCTCTGTACCTCTCATCAGGCTAGAGCAGGAATGTGGACCTAATGATTTTATGAGGGAATCTGATCTTCTCCTTATCTTTAAAGCGGTATCGTCACCATAAAAATCAAATTTCAACAGCAACTGGTCTGAGTGTATTAAGTGATAAAGATGCTATTCCTGCATTCAAAACTTTCAAAACTTTTTCTGCTGTTATGATTTGGAGTTATCACATACTTAAGGAGCACTGGCTCTTTAGTAGTCCGTGCCAAAGAATTGCATGCTGGGGGTTCTTTTTATTTATAATCTATTTATATAGACTATGGAGAAGCAATGGCATTTGCGAAATCGTGACACCTCCCCGGAAATCGTTACGATGCTGCTAGGCATTCCCACAATGCCTTAAACTGAGCACCTTACTCCTTTGGTGTTGTAGGGTTTGCCACAGCGAGAAAGGCCATCTGCGTTTTGGTGGCGACTCCCAGCCTTATGCTGGATCGTGAAATCGTACAGCTGTAGTGCCAGGCTCCAACGTACGAGTTTCCCGTTGCTACCCGCAGTGTGATTCAGCCAGTTAAGTGGGTTGTGGTCAGTGATAACCGTAAAGGACCGTCCATAAAGGTATGATTGTAACTTCTGGAGGGCCCACACAATCGGCAGGCACTCTTTCTCGGTTGTAGCGTATGCCACTTCCCTGGGAAGTAACTTTCGGCTCAGGTAGACGACAGGGTTTTTGTTCCCTGTCGCGTCCACCTGGCTGAGAAAGTCTCCTAGACCAAAGTCTGAGGCATCGGTTTGCACGATAAACCAACGGCTAAAGTCTTGGGGCTTGAAGGATGAGAGCGCTAGCCAGCGCCTCCTTCAAGGCCCGAAAGGCCTCTTCGCAGACTGGGGTCCACTGTACAGTTTGGGGTTGTTTGTTACCCTCTGCGTCAGTCAGGGGTTTGGCCAGGGTACTATAGTTTGGCACGAACTTCCTATAGTATCCTGCCATCCCCAGGAATGCCTGCACCTGTTTCTTGGTGACAGGTCGGCCATGACAGGATGGCGTCGATCTTTCCTGTCTCAGGCCTCAGTTGCTGACTTCCTACTCGGTGTCCAAGGTACTGTACCTCGGTCATGCCAATTTTACATTTGCTGGGCTTTACGGTCAGATTGGCAGTGGACAGTTTTTCTAATACCTGTGCTAGGTGGTCAAGGTGGTCCTCCCAGGTTGGGTTGAATACGGCGATATCTTCCAGATACGCAACCGCGAAACCGTGCATACCTTCCAGCAGGTCATTCATAGCCCACTGAAAGGTGGCTGGAGCATTTTTCATACCGAAATGCATCGCAGTAAATTCATAGAGGCCAAAGGGTGCGATGAATGCCGATTTCTCTCGTGCGTCAGGGGTGAGGGTAATTTGCCAGTATCCACGGCTCAAGTCCATGATTGTTAGATAGCTAACAATCAGCTGATCTAGCAGCTCATCGATTCGAGGCATGGAATACGCATTGATTGTGGCGATGTCATTCAGCCTCCTCAACACAGAACTGCATGGTCTTGTCCTTCTCGAGAACCAGGACAACCGGTGCAGCCCATGGACTAGAGGATTTCTGTATGACTCCTAACTGCAGCATCTCCTCAATCTCTTGCTTCATCTGCATCTACACCTCCGGAGAGGTGCGATAGGGGAATTGCCGTATGGGCTTGTGGGACCCCGCATCTACTCTGTGGACTGCTAAAGTGGTTTGCCCAGGTGTTAATGAGAATGTGTGCCAATGGGTGTTTAGCACTTCTGCCGGCTGAGCATGCTGGGAGTGCGAAAGATGGGGGTTGACATTCAAGTCATTGGCCACCTCTAGTATGCCCGCTAGCAAATCTGGCAGTAGATCGGCCTCTCCCTGTTCTAACTGACTGCTAGAGATGGCCTGGACGGTTCTCCGGCGAACGGTTCCAGGCGAACTTCTGGGGTTTGCGATCACGGAGAGCCGCGAACTTTTCCGGAAGTTCGGTCCGCCCACATAGTGCATCATGAGGTCAACTTTGACCCTCTACATCACAGTCAGCAGGCACATTGTAGCCAATTAGGCTACACTCCCTCCCGGAGCCCCACCTCCCTTATAAAAGGCAGGTAGTGTCAGGCATTGGACTCACTCGTGTGCCTGCAGTAATTAGAGAAGGGATAGCTGCTGTAGACTCTCATAGGGAAAGATTAGTTAGGCTCTTGTAGGCTTGTTAGCTTGCTCCTGGCTGATTGTTATTGCTAAAAAACACCCCTCAACAGCTCTTTTGAGAGCTAATCTTGTTCTTGTGATCTATTTTTTTTTTTGCCGCCCACTTGCATTATACACAGCCCTGTCAGTCAGTCACAGCTGGCCTTTAGCCCCTTGGTGGTATAATTACTACTGTGCCAGGTGCACATTGTAATACCTATCACTGCATATACAGTGGGTTGCAAAAGTATTGGGCCCCCTTGAAGTTTTCCACATTTTGTCACATTACTGCCACAAACATGCATCAATTTTATTGGTATTCCACATGAAAGACCAATATAAAGTGGTGTACATGTGAGAAGTGGATCGAAAATCATACATCATTCCAAACATTTTTTACAAATAAATAAATGCAAAGTGGGGTGTGCGTAATTATTCGGCCCCCTGAGTCAATACTTTGTAGAACCACGTTTTGCTGCAATTACAGATGCCAGTCTACCAGCTTTGCACATCTAGAGACTGAAATCCTTGCCCATTCTTCTTTGCAAAACAGCTCCAGCTCAGTCAGTATAGATGGACAGCGTTTGTGAACAGCAGTTTTCAGATCTTGCCACAGATTCTCGAATTGGATTTAGATCTGGACTTTGACTGGGCCATTCTAACACATAGATATGTTTTGTTTTAAACCATTCCATTGTTGCCCTGGCTTTATGTTTAGGGTCATTGTCCTGCTGGAAGGTGAACCTCCGCCCCAGTCTCAAGTCTTTTGCAGTCTCCAAGAGGTTTTCTTCCAAGTTTGCCCTGTATTTGGCTCCATCCATCTTCCCATCAACTCTGACCAGCTTCCCTGTCCCTGCTGAAGAGATGCACCCCCCGAGCATGATGCTGCCACCACCATATTTGACAGTGGGGAGGGTGTGTTCAGAGTGATGTGCAGTGTTAGTTTTCTGCCACACATAGCGTTTTGCATTTTGGCCAAAAAGTTAAATTTTGGTCTCATCTGACCAGAGCACCTTCTTCCACATGGTTGCTGTGTCCCCCACATGGCTTGTGGCACACTGCAAACGGGACTTCTTATGCTTTCTGTTAACAATGCCTTTCTTCTTGCCACTCTTCCATAAAGAAGTTCATGCCTTCGTCACATCAAGGTTAGACTACTGCAACGTCCTCTACACAGGCCTGCATAAGAAAGACTTATGCCGCCTGCAATTAGTACAGAATGCCACCGCAAGGCTGTTAATGAGCCAACCCCGCCATTGCCACATAACACCAACCCTGTGCTCACTCCACTGGCTACCGATAAAATGGAGAATTCTGTTTAAGATTGGCTTACTGACATTCAAATCCTTGCACAATCTGGGCCCTGGATACCTGAAGGACTTGTTGCAACTGCATCACACCCCCCACAATCTTAGATCAAAAGGACATAACACCTTGGTCACCCCCAGAGTCCACCTCAAAACCTTTGGAGACAGAGCCTTTTGTCATGCTGCCCCTACACTTTGGAACTCCCTGCCATACCCAATCAGGACAGCTCCATCCCTAGAAGCATTTAAGTCTAAACTGAAAACCTACCTCTTCAGTCTGGCATTCATGAACATCTGACTATCTCCTCTGTAACACAACCCAGCCTGCAACCCTGTATTAATCTGAGACACAACTATGCGCTTTGAGTCCTATGGGAGAAAAGCGCTTTACAAATGTTATTGTATTTACAAATGTTATTGTAATGCTTTGGGGGTGTTTTTCAGCCAATGGACCAGGGAACCTAATCACAGTAAACCGCGCCATAAAAAAGACCAATACATGAGGATTCTCAACGACAACATCAGGCAGTCAGCAGAGAAACTTGGCCTTGGCCGCCAGTAGACGTTTCAGCATGACAGTGACCCAAAACCCACAGCAAAAGTGATGAAGAAATGGTTAGCAGTTGTGACGTATGTGCAGTCACCCACCAATTCCTGTTCCCTTTGCTGCAGTTTACTATAAAGCCTCAGACCCTGAGGGTATCCTGAAGGCAATCAGCAATGCAGGTAAAGTAACCTTTTGGATTGGTTGGTGAGTCCACACACAGTCCAATTTCGATTGTATGTACAATCAATACAATCTGTGATCTCATATAGAGACAAGGTCGCTGCCACCAATCCGCAATAAAGTGTGTGAATGCACTAAGTCTAACTCTAGCTAAATCCTGTAGAAAAAAGGGTTATTTTGACAACCTTTCTAGAGATAGCAAAACTAACGATATTTATATCAAGACAGTTATGGTAAAGTCTCCACGGAGATATGAATCCTTTTACGGAGATTTTCAGAACAGCACTTAGACCAACGATTTTTAATTGTTTATTTAAAGAAATAATGCAGAATTACATATAGCACATGAAACAAATCGATACAGAAATAATAAAGATTAAATGGGAAAATAGCTATTGATAGTCTGAGCAATTTGTCAAGTTACCGTGTCCTTTGCGATAATACAGTGAGTCCAACAGAAGATATAAAGTCCAGTTATGGAAAGTTCTGTGGAATGGGTAGAAGTCCTTTCATAATCCAGCCAAATCCTTGGTGTTATAAGGATGGCTGTAGTCTCTCTCCCTGCCTGAGTGTCCATCAGTTTTTAACCCTTTCTCTGCCAGAGGGTGTGGATGGTAACTAGAGATGTTCTCCCACCCTTAGCAATCTGAAGTTCGGCCCCTATTTGCTGAGGGTCCGAATTGGCATTTTCTCCAATTATACCATAACTCAACGGATCTCGGACAGATCATATAAGAACCAGCATTTTACATTCCATCATCATGTTCTGAACCAATCGATATCAAACTTGCTTGGGCTGACACCTTCTCTGCCGAGGGAGACGATATCTCAGATATAGAAGGTGCCAGATCAACGCTTTGTGGACTGGATACCTCCCGTTCAGGTTTAAGGCATATCTGATAATTTTGACATGTTTAGCATCTGTGGAACATTGATTAATTTAGTAAAATGTCTGAATGACGTATTCTTTCATATCAAGGGGAATTAAAAGTCATTCTCTGTACCTCTCATCAGGCTAGAGCAGGAATGTGGACCTAATGATTTTATGAGGGGATCTGTTCTTCTCCTTATCTTTAAAACTGGGATGGAGAAGCTTCCTGGAGAAGCTTTATTGCCCCCCTGATCTATAACCTTTTTCCTGTGTGGCAGAGGTCTGGTTTTTGCAAGGAACACTGTCTTCTCAACACAGGCTAATGGATTTAAAGGGGTACTCCAGATCATATTTTGTGCGCATTTTCATGCACTTGCCGCAATGGCATTTGCGAAATCGTGACATCTCCCCGGAAATCGTAACGGTGCTGCTAGGCATTCCCACAATGCCTTAAACTGAGCAACTTACTCCTTTGGTGTTGTAGGGTTTGCCACAGCGAGAAAGGCCATCTGCGTTTTGGTGGCGACTCCCAGCCTTATGCTGGATCGTGAATGTCACTGGAGCCCTCGTGGCTGACCGCACTTAGCCTTCTAAACGGTGCCAGCGCACAGATCGTGCGAACTCTGGTCGCAGTCAATGCGCAGGAACCGTTAAGAATTAGCCGCAGACAACTCAGAAGGAAGCCTGTGGTGATTACCACTTCACCCACTGGTTCAGAGTAAACTGCCACCACCGCGGTTATCATGGGACCGTGGGGCCCACTAACTGACTGACTAATCCTGCGGATAAAACGGTTAAACACACGATATTCTGTCTAGCCAACAACAAACAAACAGTAGCGTATCTTCAGAGACCCGGGATCATTTCTGTGTGTGCTGATAAGCAGGGTAGCGAAACAGTGAATGACTTGGAGAAAGTCTTTTATTCACAGCAATATAAATAATTAATATATACAGACAATTATTAAAATCAACAATTATTGAAACAGTAATAGCCAGTATGAAAAATAAAAGAAGGGAGAAAAATACTTAGTTCCTGGAAAGATGTCCTTATTGTGGGAAGAATCATAAAGTTCTTGGTTTCAAAGTCCAGAGTTCAGAGTTCAGACCAGGTGGATGCCAGCATATCCTCAAGCTGGCATCTGATGAGTGCAAGATGGTTCAGTGTGGAGGACACTGAGTTTGGGTCCTCAGCCATTCTTATGCCCCTGCTTCAGTAGGAGGGAGTGAGGGCGGGGAGCCATACACCCCCTTCAAAGATGAGATGAGCCCTCCCCTTATCCTGGGGCTAGAAATCATATCTACCCATATATGGGCTCTAACTCACAGAACCGTACAGGTCAGGGCAGATTTATTAACATTTTCAGGTCTGTCTCGATTTACCCAGCGCCCTGATACCAGACATGAGGGGTGGGACCCCTGTGGTATCATCAGGGCACTTTGAAACTGCCTAGCTGGCAGTCCTTACCTCCGAAGGTTCTGAAACTTCCTCAGAACCAGCACCGGGGCTCATGCTACACTTCCCCCACGTTTGGCGAAGCTGCCATCTCAGGAACCCCAGAAATATGACAGATCTGGGAAGTTATGGATTATGCCATGAGACTGAGGTTGTGTTCTAGCTGCTAACAGCTGACTTTCCTTTGATCTTTAGCAGAGAACAGAGTGTCAAGACCTCCCGTGGATTCGTAGCCTGCTTGGCTGCACCTAGGCATCCTTTGGTTAATTAACATCTCCATGAGATCAGCTAAGTGTCACCTGGTTCCCAGAGCCAAAAGGGAAATTGTGCCTTCCACAGGGAATATGTCCAAGCTAATTAACACCTTCCCCCCAGGCTGTCATTTCAGCTAAGACAGATTTCCCAGCTGTTCCTAAGCAGAGGGATACTGCACGTCAAATCTTGGTTCTATTGATCTGAGGCGCACTTGATGCAGGAATCGAGTGCGATCGTTCTTTTCTTCACGGGCGGTTCCAGGACGCGCCTGCGTCCCCGCAATCGTCCGTGACAGCCCTCCCCCTTGTCCATGGCTTAGCCACTCATCCGCAAGATGTGTGGCGGCGCCGCTAGCCTGGCTGACGGGCCTCGAGTTGCCGGTACGGCGGGAAAACCTATTGGAGCCTGTGGCTCGGTTCCCCTGGACCGGTCGCGGTCTGCTACCCTCAGGGTTGACCCAACATGGACCGTTCTGGACAGGGCGTTTGCGCCACTGCAGTCGGACGTGGTGTCTGCCGGGACTGCTGACAACGGGCAGTGGGTTGGTTAGGTCAACAGCGGCTTGCTGCCTGAGCACCTCCAGGCTTGGGTCACTTTGTAGTGCGGCTGAGAATATGGCGCTGTCAGTTTCAGCCAACTGGCTCATGTCACACGAGGCCAGTGGCTGAGAGGTCTCATCCCTGTGGTCAGAGGAGGGGGAGGAGGCCGGAACCCCCTCCACCTGTCCTGAGCTCGGGTTCTGAGCAGTGCAGCTGCGCGGTACTGCTAGCACCGGTACACTGTCAGAATGGCACAGACGGACATTACTCAAATCATCATTGCATGCAGTAATGACATTGACAGGTATAGACATTTTTTTATTACAGACAGGTTGTACAGTAAACTCAGGTACAGTTACAGCATCATCACAACAGACAGTCTGTACATCAAACTCAGGTGCCTTTGAAGCAGGCACTATTGAACCTGGTACCCTTGAACTGGGCACATTCAACCCACCTCCCCCTGGTGCTCCCCCAAGTGTATAAAGTACCTGGTGGTGGGTGGAGAGTCCGTCTCCTTCCGTGAGCGACAAGGCGGTCGTGGCAGGTTCATAGTAGGACACAAGCTTGCCCAAATCAGTCCCCAGCAACACAGGGACTGGGAGGTCCTTCATAACCCCAACAACCCGTTCTTGGACTCCTCCCACTCCCCAATCCAGCTTCACTTTTGCGTGGGCTATGTGGAAAAGGGTGCCCTCTACTCCAGTAAGGGCAAGGGATCGGCTGGAGCTGATGCTCTCCTTTGGTACAAGGTGTGAGTGAACTAACGTGATGTCAGCTCCGGTGTCTCGGAATCCGGTGACAACTTTGCCGTTCACTCTAACAAGTTGCTGCTGGTCGGTTCGGTCGCGGATTTCCTTTCCGCGGGCAAACAGGACAAAATCTGATGATCCAGGCTGTGGTTCGCTGGCGGGTTGCCTCTGCTGTGGGTGAGGTGCAGGTGATGCAGATGATCCAGGTGCTGGTGGTGTCTGTCTCCGCTCCGGACAGTCGAATTTCATGTGTCCGGGCTGGCGGCAGTAGTGACAGGTGACCTCTCCAGGCCTGGGTGCAGCAGCTGCGCTGGGTGGCCTCTGTGGCGGACGGCTCACAGGGGCAGGAGGGTCTGCCGAGGTATTGGGCTGACCTCCTCTCCAGCTGGATGGGACAGTTCTGCGGGTATCAGCCACCCGGGTAGTTGCAAAAGTCTCAGCAAGGTCGGCAGCGACAGTGGCTGAAGCCGGCCTGCGTTCTAACACAAACTGTCGTACATCAGCAGGGCAAATGTTCAGAAATTGTTCGAGGACTATCAAGTCCTCCAGGACGCCATAAGACCCTTTGGTGAGGCCTAGTGTCCACTGGCGGAGTGTGGTGAGCAAGCTGCTGGCCACATCTCGGTACGAATCAGAAGGCTTTTTCTGCCAGGCCCTGAACTTTTTCCGATAGGCTTCTGGCGTCAGCTGGTACTTAGTAATGATAGCGTCTTTTATAGCAGCATAATCATTATCCTTCTCCGCAGGCAATTCTGCGAAGGCATCAAGCGCTTTGTAGCGCAGCAAAGGTGTCAGATGTCTGGCCCACTGGTCTTGGGACAGACGATACTGACGGCATGCTTTTTCAAAAGACCGCAAAAACAAGTCAATGTCTGTGTCTTTTTCAATATTAGCAAATTTAAATTTTGCACTTACGGGTGGTGCAGCGCCTTCAGCAGGGAGGCTGGGCGGTGAACTCCAGCTGGCCTGTTGCACTTTTGCCATGTTTAGCTCATGCTGTCGTTGGCGCTCCCGTTCTCGCTCAGCGGCTGCAGCAGCAGCGGCTTGCCGCTCCCGTTCCTCCCGCATTTGGCGCTCCTCACGCATGTACTGCAGGTACTTGTCCAGGTCAGTGTCCATCAGCTTTTGTAATGCCTGCTGCATTAGCGGATCAGTACAAACGGACAGTCCAGTACTGGCCGGTTCCAGGCGAGTACTTTCAGAAACTCTGGGATTGGGGTCCACACTGACATTCTCCTGCGTAACTGTTGATGCAGGGCCCTCAGGATGCACAACCTCTGTACGGTCAGGAGTCTCAGTCTCTGGTTCCCCTTGCCTTGAGTCAGATGGGTCAGCGTCTACCTCAGCAGACACATCCAGCTCCTGCAGTTGCTGGGTATCCCATTGAAACAATTCCGTTACCAGGTCCCCTTGTTTCTTGCGGCCGACATCAATGCCTCTCTCTTGGCAAAGATTTTGCAGGTCCGCCAGGCACATTTTCTTGTAGTTCCCGGACATTTCCACGCCAAATAAAATAAAACTTTTGGGGAGGGGTACTGGCTACACAGTCTCTCTGTATATATAAAAAATATATTGCCTTCCAGCTACACCAACGAATTAGTTCGTTTCTCGATAGCGCTAGCGCTATCGTAGATACTTTCAGCACAACACAGGTCCCAACCGCTGCCTAACACTGTCGCAGGAGCCCTCGTGGCTGACCGCACTTAGCCTTCTAAACGGTGCCAGCGCACACATCGTGCGAACTCTGGTCGCAGTCAATGCGCAGGAACCGTTAAGAATTAGCCGCAGACAACTCAGAAGGAAGCCTGTGAGACACGGGTGATTACCACTTCACCCACTGGTTCAGAGTAAACTGCCACCACCGCGGTTATCATGGGACCGTGGGGCCCACTAACTGACTGACTAATCCAGCGGATAAAACTTTTAAACACACGATATTCTGTCTAGCCAACAACAAACAAACAGTAGCGTATCTTCAGAGACCCGGGATCATTTCTGTGTGTGCTGATAAGCAGGGTAGCGAAACAGTGAATGACTTGGAGAAAGTCTTTTATTCACAGCAATATAAATAATTAATATATACAGACAATTATTAAAATCAACAATTATTGAAACAGTAATAGCCAGTATGAAAAATAAAAGAAGGGAGAAAAATACTTAGTTCCTGGAAAGATGTCCTTATTGTGGGAAGAATCATAAAGTTCTTGGTTTCAAAGTCCAGAGTTCAGAGTTCAGACCAGGTGGATGCCAGCATATCCTCAAGCTGGCATCTGATGAGTGCAAGATGGTTCAGTGTGGAGGACACTGAGTTTGGGTCCTCAGCCATTCTTATGCCCCTGCTTCAGTAGGAGGGAGTGAGGGCGGGGAGCCATACACCCCCTTTAAAGATGAGATGAGCCCTCCCCTTATCCTGGGGCTAGAAATCATATCTACCCATATATGGGCTCTAACTCACAGAACCGTACAGGTCAGGGCAGATTTATTAACATTTTCAGGTCTGTCTCGATTTACCCAGCGCCCTGATACCAGACATGAGGGGTGGGACCCCTGTGGTATCATCAGGGCACTTTGAAACTGCCTAGCTGGCAGTCCTTACCTCCGAAGGTTCTGAAACTTCCTCAGAACCAGCACCGGGGCTCATGCTACACTTCCCCCACGTTTGGCGAAGCTGCCATCTCAGGAACCCCAGAAATATGACAGATCTGGGAAGTTATGGATTATGCCATGAGACTGAGGTTGTGTTCTAGCTGCTAACAGCTGACTTTCCTTTGATCTTTAGCAGAGAACAGAGTGTCAAGACCTCCCGTGGATTCGTAGCCTGCTTGGCTGCACCTAGGCATCCTTTGGTTAATTAACATCTCCATGAGATCAGCTAAGTGTCACCTGGTTCCCAGAGCCAAAAGGGAAATTGTGCCTTCCACAGGGAATATGTCCAAGCTAATTAACACCTTCCCCCCAGGCTGTCATTTCAGCTAAGACAGATTTCCCAGCTGTTCCTAAGCAGAGGGATACTGCACGTCAAATCTTGGTTCTATTGATCTGAGGCGCACTTGATGCAGGAATCGAGTGCGATCGTTCTTTTCTTCACGGGCGGTTCCAGGACGCGCCTGCGTCCCCGCAATCGTCCGTGACTGTGAAATCGTACTGCTGTAGTGCCAGGCTCCAACGTACGAGTTTCCCGTTGCTACCCGCTGTGTGATTCAGCCAGTTAAGGGGGTTGTGGTCAGTGATGACTGTAAAGGACCGTCCATAAAGGTATGATTGTAACTTCTGGAGGGCCCACACAATCGGCAGGCACTCTTTCTCGGTTGCAGCGCATGTCACTTCCCTGGGAAGTAACTTTCGGCTCAGGTAGACGACAGGGTGTTTGTTCCCTGTTGCGTCCACCTGGCTGAGAAAGTCTCCTAGACCAAAGTCTGAGGCATCGGTTTGCACGATAAACCAACGGCTAAAGTCTTGAGGCTTGAAGGATGGGAGTGCTAGCCAGCGCCTCCTTCAAGGCCCGAAAGGCCTCTTCGCAGACTGGGGTCCACTGTACAGTTTGGGGTTGTTTGTTACCCTCTGCGTCAGTCAGGGGTTTGGCCAGGGTACTATAGTTTGGCACGAACTTCCTATAGTATCCTGCCATCCCCAGGAACGCCTGCACCTGTTCCTTGGTGACAGATCGGCCATGACAGGATGGCGTCGATCTTTCCTGTCTCAGGCCTCAGTTGCTGACTTCCTACTCTGTGTCCAAGGTACTGTACCTCGGTCATGCCAATTTTACATTTGCTGAGCTTTACGGTCAGGGACGGTTCTAGACCAAGTAGCCCCAAGTTGCGCATGGGGCAAGGCCAGGTTTTGGCGTCTAACCTGCCATTCCCCATCCAAATTTTGCCGCCTTTTTAAGAATTCAACAAACTGCGCCTGGGGCAAGAGACCCGCTTGCCCCCCCCCCCCCCCCCCTAGATCCGTCCCTGTTTACGGTCAGATTGGCAGTGGACAGTTTTTCTAATACCTGTGCTAGGTGGTCAAGGTGGTCCTCCCAGGTTGGGTTGAATACGGCGATATCTTCCAGATACGCAACCGCAAAACCGTGCATACATTCCAGCAGGTCATTCATAGCCCGGTGAAAGGTGGCCGGAGCATTTTTCATACCGAAATGCATCGCAGTAAATTCATAGAGGCCAAAGGGTGTGATGAATGCCGATTTCTCTCGTGCGTCAGGGGCAAGGGTAATTTGTACAAAATAAGTGACATGAGGAGTCACTGGTCAATCAGCTGGATTGTAGTCTTGTAAACCAGTGATCAACAGGTCTCCAAAAAACATATATACAAGTATGGGGAGAGACTTGACACAAGTGTCATAACTGTCATTCTCACTTAAGTACTGATACACATATATATGCACGAAAGAAATAAAAATACGTTGCTGTGAGGTGCGAGGTCTTTGCTGATCCCCCCCAGTGCTGGCAATCAGTCAGAGGATACTGGGGTGTAGCTAGTCCCACCACGGCAAAGTACTGTTAAAAGTAATTGCAAAAGCACATGGCAAAATAGGAGTATGGTAACATAACTGTGATGGAGGCTAAGTGTGAGACTGCCATCAATCACAGAGAGACCTGTATGCTCCTACACAGTAGTATTATAGCCATGAAACAAATGCCTTCACAGAAGGTATAGAGCTGGGGTAGAAATGGGTGATATATACAATTTACAGTGCTAGTGTCATTCAACTAGGACTAGTTTCACTCTATAAAACAAGAGCTTCGTCAGGAAATAGAACACACAGTGTACAAATCATAAAAAGTATCCCCCCACCACAAGAAGTCCCACAGCAATATAGCCCAAGACAGAGCTGGAGCGCCTGCTACTCTTTGCTCTTATATACAAGCACTAATGGCTGTATCAGCCTCACCTGTGTGTGCATCCACCCACATCAAGTTCTGTCTCATCCATGTTTCAGGCAGAAGAAACCATCCCCAGGTTTAACCCTCTAAACATCAGGGCCAGGCAAACAGCATGGAGTTATACAGCCTCCTCTCCATGCTGCAGCTGTATCATAGTGGAGGAAGTGATGTCAGCAGGGGGAGTCCCGCCTAGTGTTTCACTGATTGGTTTGCAGGGACTGAGTGCTGCCATAGCAACGCTCCAAACACTCACAGCCCTGTGTAATGTGAAGAGGGCAGGATAGAGTACTGGCTGGATAGAGTACTGGTCAAGAGCTCTGCCTTTGACACGGGCGACCAGGGTTCAAACCCTGGCTAGGTCAAGTACCTATTCAGTAAGGAGTTCAAGGCAAGACCCCCCAACACTGCAGGGTGGCCTCCTGAGCGCCTTGAGTCCAACAGGAGAAAAGGGCCACACAAATGTTCTGACTATTATTATTATTATCATAACAGCCTGTCCAAGCCTCCTGATTGATCACACCAGCGCTCTGCCATTTGTTTGTAAACAGAGTACAAACTGCAGCCCTATGTATACATTGCCCACATAGCAGTGCCTCAGTAAAGCTACAGAAATGAGCAGGGAAAGCAGCAGCTCCCATATAGCACAAGTTGTGCAGTGTAACACATCTTTGTGCAGATGGTGAAGCTGATGCATGAGCCCAGCCTGCATAATAGAGTATATCTCTCAAGAGGGCAAGGGAAGCTACAGTTCCAATTATACACAGAATATGTGCATCCCAAAGATGTATTGGGGACCAATAAAAACATATTTGTGTGGACAGATAGAGTCACTGCGAAGAAACCCCCCGCCTGTATGCCACTGCATAAATACACCTCACAAAGAGGTGGGGAAACAGTAGCTCTAGTGATACATGTAGCAGGGCATCTGGGAATGGGCTCCTTAAGGTATCTGGCAGGGCAAAGAAAGGTGGAAAATTGAGACATGGAAACTTGCGTGGGACATGTATGGACATGGTGGTGCGTGCACAGATGATCATTGTCGTATGACGAAAACAGAAAGAACACACATAGATCACAGGCATGTAAATAAGAAATGCTTAATGATTAAAAGTAATTGACAGGATGTGTCAGGGCCTATCTCCACTACCCCGCGATTTGCGACCTGACCATGACCGCAAATCGCAAGGGACATAAACCCATGGAAACCGCGGCAGCACTCTCCATTAGTGTGATCCGATTGCGATGCGATTTTAGTCAAAACGCGATCGCCATCCTGCCGCGTTTTGGATGCGACTGAGCTATACTAAACTGAGTACAGCAGCTCAATCGCATGGTGGAAATGCCATCGCAACCGCGATCGCACCTCATAGTGGAAAAGAGCCCCCACACAGGAGGTACTTATGTAGGTACAAATGCATGTGTGGTTACTTTTGTATTGCTAGAGGAAACTTGACAGAGCAAAATCTTCATTAACCTCCCCGTCGTTCTATTGAGATCGCCAGGGAGGCTGCGGGAGGGTTTTTTTTTAATTAAAAAAAAACTATTTCATGCAGCCAACTGAAAGTTGGCTGCATGAAAGCCCACTAGAGGGCGCTCCGGAGGCGTTCTTCCGATCGCCTCCGGCGCCCAGAATAAACAAGGAAGGCCGCAATGAGCGGCCTTCCTTGTTTTGCTTAGATCGTCGCCATAGCGACGAGCGGAGTGACGTCATGGACGTCAGCCGACGTCCTGACGTCAGCCGCCTCCGATCCAGCCCTTAGTGCTGGCCGGAACTTTTTGTTCCGGCTACGCTGGGCTCAGGCGGCTGGGGGGACCCTCTTTCGCCGCTGCTCGCGGCGGATCGCCGCAGAGCGGCGGCGATCAGGCAGCACACGCGGCTGGCAAAGTGCCGGCTGCGTGTGCTGCACTTTATTTGAAGAAAATCGGCCCAGCAGGGCCTGAGCGGCAGCCTCCGGCGGTGATGGACGAGCTGAGCTCGTCCATACCGCTCAGGAGGTTAAGACCACTTGGTGCCAGGGTCTCTAATCTATAGATCCAACCTGCCTCAAGTTGGTGCAACTTCTTGTCCAAATCCCCACCTCGTAACCCCATGGACCACTTTTGGACCCCCCAGAATTTAATTTAAAAAGGTCTACTTTGATGTACACTATTCATGTGCCGTGCCACAGATGTGTCATTCTTGTTTTTTATGTCCCCAATGTGCTCCAGGACCCGTTGTTTCAAAGGTCTAGTTGTTAATCCTACATACATCAGATTGCAATTGCACTTGCAGGCATACACAAGGCCTGGAGTATTACAGTTGATAAACGAGAGGACAGAAAATGTTCTCCCATTTTTACTCGATGTGAAAGTTGTTGTTTTTGGCATAAATGGGCAAGCCTTACAGTGGCCACATTTGTAGGATCCATTTGGTTTGGGGGGTAACCATGTTGGTCGTGCCTGTGTCTGGTCACAGAAGGTACTGTGAACGAGTATGTCCCTCAGATTTTTTGTGCGGCGATATGTAACTGATAGCCTCGTGGGTAAATATTTAGTCAACTCTTTGTCCTGATGTAAAATGGGCCAATATCTTTCCAAGATATTAAAAATCTTATGGGACTGTTTCGAAAAAGAACCAATAAGCCTAGGGGCATTTCTGGTGGTCATTGGTCGTTGTTTAGTGATCAATGTGTCTGGAAGTGGGGTGGTCTTGGCTCTGTCATATGCCCTATCCACAACATGTCTAGGGAAACCTCTCTGTGCAAACCTGTTACGTAAAAGGCCGCATTCCTCCTCAAAGGTGTTTTCAGAGGAACAGTTCCTGCGAGCCCGCAGGAACTGACCTGTTGGTATGCCAGCTTTTAGAGATTTCGGATGGGCACTACTCCAATGTAACAGAGCATTTGTAGCTGTTGGTTTTCGAAATATTTCTGTTTGGAGTGCACCATCCTCATCTTTACTAATCCGCAGGTCAAGAAAGGAGATAGTTTTTTCCTGAACCTCGAAAGTAAAGTGCATACCAATTTGGTTTGTATTGAGGGCATACCAACAGGTCAGTTCCTGCGGGCTCGCAGGAACTGTTCCTCTGAAAACACCTTTGAGGAGGAATGCGGCCTTTTACGTAACAGGTTTGCACAGAGAGGTTTCCCTAGACATGTTGTGGATAGGGCATATGACAGAGCCAAGACCACCCCACGTCCAGACACATTGATCACTAAACAACGACCAATGACCACCAGAAATGCCCCTAGGTTTATTGGTTCTTTTTCGAAACAGTCCCATAAGATTTTTAATATCTTGGAAAGATATTGGCCCATTTTACATCAGGACAAAGAGTTGACTAAATATTTACCCACGAGGCCATCAGTTACATATCGCCGCACAAAAAATCTGAGGGACATACTCGTTCACAGTACCTTCTGTGAACAGACACAGGCACGACCAACATGGTTACCCCCCAAACCAAATGGATCCTACAAATGTGGCCACTGTAAGGCTTGCCCATTTATGCCAAAAACAACAACTTTCACATCGAGTAAAAATGGGAGAACATTTTCTGTCCTCTCGTTTATCAACTGTAATACTCCAGGCCTTGTGTATGCCTGCAAGTGCAATTGCAATCTGATGTATGTAGGATTAACAACTAGACCTTTGAAACAACAGGTCCTGGAGCACATTGGGGACATAAAAAACAAGAATGACACATCTGTGGCACGGCACATGAATAGTGTACATCAAAGTAGACCTTTTTAAATTAAATTCTGGGGGGTCCAAAAGTGGTCCATGGGGTTACGAGGTGGGGATTTGGACAAGAAGTTGCACCAACTTGAGACATGTTGGATCTATAGATTAGAGACCCTGGCACCAAGTGGTCTTAATGAAGATTTTGCTCTGTCAAGTTTCCTCTAGCAATACAAAAGTAACCACACATGCATTTGTACCTACATAAGTACCTCCTGTGTGGGGGCTCTTTTCCACTATGAGGTGCGATCGCGGTTGCGATGGCATTTCCACCATGCGATTGAGCTGCTGTACTCAGTTTAGTATAGCTCAGTCGCATCCAAAACGCGGCAGGATGGCGATCGCGTTTTGACTAAAATCGCATCGCAATCGGATCACACTAATGGAGAGTGCTGCCGCGGTTTCCATGGGTTTATGTCCCTTGTGATTTGCGGTCATGGTCAGGTCGCAAATCGCGGGGTAGTGGAGATAGGCCCTGACACATCCTGTCAATTACTTTTAATCATTAAGCATTTCTTATTTACATGCCTGTGATCTATGTGTGTTCTTTCTGTTTTCGTCATACGACAATGATCATCTGTGCACGCACCACCATGTCCATACATGTCCCACGCAAGTTTCCATGTCTCAATTTTCCACCTTTCTTTGCCCTGCCAGATACCTTAAGGAGCCCATTCCCAGATGCCCTGCTACATGTATCACTAGAGCTACTGTTTCCCCACCTCTTTGTGAGGTGTATTTATGCAGTGGCATACAGGCGGGGGGTTTCTTCGCAGTGACTCTATCTGTCCACACAAATATGTTTTTATTGGTCCCCAATACATCTTTGGGATGCACATATTCTGTGTATAATTGGAACTGTAGCTTCCCTTGCCCTCTTGAGAGATATACTCTATTATGCAGGCTGGGCTCATGCATCAGCTTCACCATCTGCACAAAGATGTGTTACACTGCACAACTTGTGCTATATGGGAGCTGCTGCTTTCCCTGCTCATTTCTGTAGCTTTACTGAGGCACTGCTATGTGGGCAATGTATACATAGGGCTGCAGTTTGTACTCTGTTTACAAACAAATGGCAGAGCGCTGGTGTGATCAATCAGGAGGCTTGGACAGGCTGTTATGATAATAATAATAATAGTCAGAACATTTGTGTGGCCCTTTTCTCCTGTTGGACTCAAGGCGCTCAGGAGGCCACCCTGCAGTGTTGGGGGGTCTTGCCTTGAACTCCTTACTGAATAGGTACTTGACCTAGCCAGGGTTTGAACCCTGGTCGCCCGTGTCAAAGGCAGAGCTCTTGACCAGTACTCTATCCAGCCAGTACTCTATCCTGCCCTCTTCACATTACACAGGGCTGTGAGTGTTTGGAGCGTTGCTATGGCAGCACTCAGTCCCTGCAAACCAATCAGTGAAACACTAGGCGGGACTCCCCCTGCTGACATCACTTCCTCCACTATGATACAGCTGCAGCATGGAGAGGAGGCTGTATAACTCCATGCTGTTTGCCTGGCCCTGATGTTTAGAGGGTTAAACCTGGGGATGGTTTCTTCTGCCTGAAACATGGATGAGACAGAACTTGATGTGGGTGGATGCACACACAGGTGAGGCTGATACAGCCATTAGTGCTTGTATATAAGAGCAAAGAGTAGCCGGCGCTCCAGCTCTGTCTTGGGCTATATTGCTGTGGGACTTCTTGTGGTGGGGGGGATACTTTTTATGATTTGTACACTGTGTGTTCTATTTCCTGATGAAGCTCTTGTTTTATAGAGTGAAACTAGTCCTAGTTGAATGACACTAGCACTGTAAATTGTATATATCACCCATTTCTACCCCAGCTCTATACCTTCTGTGAAGGCATTTGTTTCATGGCTATAATACTACTGTGTAGGAGCATACAGGTCTCTGTGATTGATGGCAGTCTCACACTTAGCCTCCATCACAGTTATGTTACCATACTCCTATTTTGCCATGTGCTTTTGCAATTACTTTTAACAGTACTTTGCCGTGGTGGGACTAGCTACACCCCAGTATCCTCTGACTGATTGCCAGCACTGGGGGGGATCAGCAAAGACCTCGCACCTCACAGCAACGTATTTTTATTTCTTTCGTGCATATATATGTGTATCAGTACTTAAGTTAAGTTAAGACACTTGTGTCAAGTCTCTCCCCATACTTGTATATATGTTTTTTGGAGACCTGTTGATCACTGGTTTACAAGACTACAATCCAGCTGATTGACCAGTGACTCCTCATGTCACTTATTTTGTACATATAGGTTAGGTCCTTGTTGGGACATAGTTTGTGAATAAATATTACCTGTACTCCCATTCGGTTTGTTTATGTAAGGGTAATTTGCCAGTATCCACGGCTCAAGTCCATGATTGTTAGATAGCTAACAATCAGCTGATCTAGCAGCTCATCGATTCGAGGCATGGAATACGCATCGGTTGTGGCGATGTCATTCAGCCTCCTGTAGTCAACACAAAACCGCATGGTCTTGTCCTTCTTGAGAACCAGGACAACCGGTGCAGCCCATGGACTAGAGGATTTCTGTATGACTCCTAACTGCAGCATCTCCTCAATCTCTTGCTTCATCTGCGTCTACACCTCCGGAGAGGTGCGATAGGGGAATTGCCGTATGGGCTTGTGGGACCCCGCATCTACTCTGTGGACTGCTAAAGTGGTTTGCCCAGGTGTTAACGAGAATGTGTGCCAATGGGTGTTTAGCACTTCTGCCAGCTGAGCATGCTGGGAGTGCGAAAGATGGGGGTTGACATTCAAGTCGTTGGCCACCTCTCGTATGCCCGCTAGCAAATCTGGCAATAGGACGGCCTCTCCCTGTTCTAACTGACTGCTAGAGATGGCCCGGACGGTTCGCCGGCAAACGGTTCCAGGCGAACTTCTGGGGTTTGCGATCACGGAGAATCGCGAACTTTTCCGGAAGTTTGGTTCGCCCACATAGTGCATTATGAGGTCAACTTTGACCCTGTACATCACAGTCAGCAGGCACATTGTAGCCAATTAGGCTACACTACCTCTCGGAGCCCCACCTCCCTTATAAAAGGCAGGTAGTGTCAGGCATTGGACTCACTCGTGTGCCTGCAGTAATTCGAGAAGGGATAGCTGCTGCAGACTCTCATAGGGAAAGATTAATTAGGCTCTTGTAGGCTTGTTAGCTTGCTCCTGGCTGATTGTTATTGCTAAAAAAAACACCCCTCAACAGCTCTTTTGAGAGCTAATCTTGTTCTTGTGATCTATTTTTTTTTTGTGCGGCCCACTTGCATTATACACAGCCCTGTCAGTCAGTCACAGCTGGCCTTTAGCCCCTTGGTGGTATAATTACTACTGTGCCAGGTGCACATTGTAATACCTATCACTGCATATACAGTGGGTTGCAAAAGTATTGGGCCCCCTTGAAGTTTTCCACATTTTGTCACATTACTGCCACAAACATGCATCAATTTTATTGGTATTCCACATGAAAGACCAATATAAAGTGGTGTACATGTGAGAAGTGGATCGAAAATCATACATCATTCCAAACATTTTTTACAAATAAATAAATGCAAAGTGGGGTGTGCGTAATTATTCGGCCCCCTGAGTCAATACTTTGTAGAACCACCTTTTGCTGCAATTACAGATGCCAGTCTTATAGGGTATGTCTCTACCAGCTTTGCACATCTAGAGACTGAAATCCTTGCCCATTCTTCTTTGCAAAACAGCTCCAGCTCAGTCAGTATAGATGGACAGCGTTTGTGAACAGCAGTTTTCAGATCTTGCCACAGATTCTCGATTGGATTTAGATCTGGACTTTGACTGGGCCATTCTAACACATATATATGTTTTGTTTTAAACCATTCCATTGTTGCCCTGGCTTTATGTTTAGGGTCATTGTCCTGCTGGAAGGTGAACCTCCGCCCCAGTCTCAAGTCTTTTGCAGTCTCCAAGAGGTTTTCTTCCAAGTATGCCCTGTATTTGGCTCCATCCATCTTCCTATCAACTCTGACCAGCTTCCCTGTTCCTGCTGAAGAGATGCACCCCCCGAGCATGATGCTGCCACCACCATATTTGACAGTGGGGAGGGTGTGTTCAGAGTGATGTGCAGTGTTAGTTTTCTGCCACACATAGCGTTTTGCATTTTGACCAAAAAGTTAAATTTTGGTCTCATCTGACCAGAGCACCTTCTTCCACATGGTTACTGTGTCCCCCAAACTACTTGTGGCACACTGCAAACGGGACTTCTTATGCTTTCTGTTAACAATGCCTTTCTTCTTGCCACTCTTCCATAAAGGCCAACTTTGTACAGTGCATGACTAATAGTTGTCCTATGGACAGAGTCTCGCACCTGAGCTGTAGATCTCTGCAGCTCATCCAGAGTCACCATGGGCCTCTTGACTGCATTTCTGATCAGCGCTCTCCTTGTTCGACCTGTGAGTTTAGGTGGATGGCCTTGTCTTGGTAGGTTTACAGTTGTGCCATACTCCTTCCATTTCTAAATGATCGCTTGAACAGTGCTCCTTGGGATGTTCAAGGCTTTGGAAATCTTTTTGTAGCCTAAGCCTGCTTTAAATTTCTCAATCACTTGATCCCTGACCTGTCTTGGACCTGTCTTGTGTGTTCTTTGGACTTCACAGTGTTGTTGCTCCCAATATTCTCTTAGACAACCTCTGAGTAGAGATGTCGCGAACCTCCGATTTTCGGTTCGTGAACCGGGTTCGCGAACTTCCGCAGAAGGTTCGGTTCGCGGAAAAATTCGCGAACCGCAATAAACTTCAATGGGGAGTCGAACTTTGAAAAATAGAAAAAATTATGCTGGCCACAAAAGTGATGGAAAAGATGTTTCAAGGGGTCTAACACCTGGAGGGGGGCATGGCGGAGTGGGATACATGCCAAAAGTCCCGGTGAAAAATCTGGATGTGACGCAAAGCAGCGTTTTAAGGGCAGAAATCACATTGAATGCTAAATTGCAGGCCTAACGTGCTTTCAAACATCTTGCATGTGTATACATCAAACAGGGAGTGTAATTAGAGTACTGCTTCACACTGACACACCAAACTCACTGTGTAACGCACCGCAAACAGCTGTTTGTGTAGTGACGGCCATGCTGGACTACTGCGCAACATGGCGTGATTGCTCTTCCTCACTCAGTGATGTTAGGTAATGTGTGACTTCCTTCTCAACTTTCCATGGCATTGTTAAAAAGCTTACGTTTTGTTTTTAATTTACATTTTCTACTTGCTGTGTACTTGTTCAGTACCGCTACAATGAGAATCCTGTGGAGGCGGGCAAGTCTGCCATTGTGACCCCGGGTAATGGCCGGGGAATGAGAGGTTTGAATCCGGTGTGGAGCCTGAGCAACGGCTACCACTACACATCCAAGGAGGGCAGCGGGCAGGCATGCACGCCCGCCCGCCCCGAGGTAGTGACCAAAAATAACAATACAGGAGGAGGACTTTCGAGGCCCTGCTGTGTATTTGAAATGAATGTACTTTAAATCCTTTAACGAGAACCAGTTATGGCGGGCAAAGATGACACCACATTCCTTTCACGAGAATCATATGGAGGCGGGCAAGTCTGTCATTTGTGACCCCGGGTAATGGCCGGGGAATGAGGGATGGAATCCGGTGTGGAGCCTGAGAAACGGCTACCACCACACATCCAAGGAGGGCAGCAGGTAGGCATGCACGCCCGCCCCGAGGTAGTGACCAAAAATAACAATACAGGAGGAGGACTTTCGAGGCCCTGCTGTGTATTTGAAATGAATGTACTTTAAATCCTTTAACGAGAACCAGTTATGGCGGGCAAAGATGACACCACATTCCTTTCACGAGAATCATATGGAGGCGGGCAAGTCTGTCATTTGTGACCCCGGGTAATGGCCGGGAAATGAGGGATGGAATCCGGTGTGGAGCCTGAGAAACGGCTACCACTACACATCCAAGGAGGGCAGCAGGTAGGCATGCACGCCCGCCCCGAGGTAGTGATCAAAAATAACAATACAGGAGGCGGACTTTCGAGGCCCTGCTGTGTATTTGAAATGAATTAACTTTAAATCCTTTAACGGGAATCCGTTATGGAGGGCAAGTCTGCCATTGTCACCGCGGGGAATGAAGGTTGGATTGCGGCCCGAAGTGGGAGCCTGCTGAGACCCATGCTGTAGCTGCCCTGACTGTGCTTTGCAGACCAGGCATCTGTGGTCAGATGGACCCTTGAGCCAGCGGAAGACAAACCAAGTCGAAAGCATTTGCCAAGAATGTTTTACGGAGGGCAAGTTTTTTTGCCCTTTTTTTAAATTTTTTGAAAATGATAGATGGTTGTATTTTTAAATTGTTTGAAAGTTTAGATGGTTGTATTTTTAAATTGTTTGAAAGTTTAGATGGTTGTATTTTTAAATTGTTTGAAAGTTTAGATGGTTGTATTTTTAAATTGTTTAAAAGTGTATCCATTCTTCCTCCCCCCCAGCCACGAACAATACCATGGGAACGTGGAGCAGCAGAAGCCCCCTGTGACGGCTGCCACGGTTGTTCTCCGCTGCTTGTCTTTTGAGGGGTGCTTCTTTTCCTCAGGTGTTCTTGCCATAGCTGTTTGTGCCTTCTCTCCAGGTGCCTTCGTAAAGCACTTGTCCCTACGTGACAGTTGGCCTTTCCACGGCTCAATTTGTTTCATGGCTATAATACTACTGTGTAGGAGCATACAGGTCTCTCTGTGATTGATGGCAGTCTCACACTTAGCCTCCATCACAGTTATGTTACCATACTCCTATTTTGCCATGTGCTTTTGCAATTACTTTTAACAGTACTTTGCCGTGGTGGGACTAGCTACACCCCAGTATCCTCTGACTGATTGCCAGCACTGGGGGGGGATCAGCAAAGACCTCGCACCTCACAGCAACGTATTTTTATTTCTTTCGTGCATATATATGTGTATCAGTACTTAAGTGAGAATGACAGTTATGACACTTGTGTCAAGTCTCTCCCCATACTTGTATATATGTTTTTTGGAGACCTGTTGATCACTGGTTTACAAGACTACAATCCAGCTGATTGACCAGTGACTCCTCATGTCACTTATTTTGTACATATAGGTTAGGTCCTTGTTGGGACATAGTTTGTGAATAAATATTACCTGTACTCCCATTCGGTTTGTTTATGCAAGGGTAATTTGCCAGTATCCACGGCTCAAGTCCATGATTGTTAGATAGCTAACAATCAGCTGATCTAGCAGCTCATCGATTCGAGGCATGGAATACGCATCGGTTGTGGCGATGTCATTCAGCCTCCTGTAGTCAACACAAAACCGCATGGTCTTGTCCTTCTTGAGAACCAGGACAACCGGTGCAGCCCATGGACTAGAGGATTTCTGTATGACTCCTAACTGCAGCATCTCCTCAATCTCTTGCTTCATCTGCGTCTACACCTCCGGAGAGGTGCGATAGGGGAATTGCCGTATGGGCTTGTGGGACCCCGCATCTACTCTGTGGACTGCTAAAGTGGTTTGCCCAGGTGTTAACGAGAATGTGTGCCAATGGGTGTTTAGCACTTCTGCCAGCTGAGCATGCTGGGAGTGCGAAAGATGGGGGTTGACATTCAAGTCGTTGGCCACCTCTCGTATGCCCGCTAGCAAATCTGGCAATAGGACGGCCTCTCCCTGTTCTAACTGACTGCTAGAGATGGCCCGGACGGTTCGCCGGCAAACGGTTCCAGGCGAACTTCTGGGGTTTGCGATCACGGAGAATCGCAAACTTTTCCGGAAGTTTGGTTCGCCCACATAGTGCATTATGAGGTCAACTTTGACCCTGTACATCACAGTCAGCAGGCACATTGTAGCCAATTAGGCTACACTACCTCTCGGAGCCCCACCTCCCTTATAAAAGGCAGGTAGTGTCAGGCATTGGACTCACTCGTGTGCCTGCAGTAATTCGAGAAGGGATAGCTGCTGCAGACTCTCATAGGGAAAGATTAATTAGGCTCTTGTAGGCTTGTTAGCTTGCTCCTGGCTGATTGTTATTGCTAAAAAAAACACCCCTCAACAGCTCTTTTGAGAGCTAATCTTGTTCTTGTGATCTATTTTTTTTTTGTGCGGCCCACTTGCATTATACACAGCCCTGTCAGTCAGTCACAGCTGGCCTTTAGCCCCTTGGTGGTATAATTACTACTGTGCCAGGTGCACATTGTAATACCTATCACTGCATATACAGTGGGTTGCAAAAGTATTGGGCCCCCTTGAAGTTTTCCACATTTTGTCACATTACTGCCACAAACATGCATCAATTTTATTGGTATTCCACATGAAAGACCAATATAAAGTGGTGTACATGTGAGAAGTGGATCGAAAATCATACATCATTCCAAACATTTTTTACAAATAAATAAATGCAAAGTGGGGTGTGCGTAATTATTCGGCCCCCTGAGTCAATACTTTGTAGAACCACCTTTTGCTGCAATTACAGATGCCAGTCTTATAGGGTATGTCTCTACCAGCTTTGCACATCTAGAGACTGAAATCCTTGCCCATTCTTCTTTGCAAAACAGCTCCAGCTCAGTCAGTATAGATGGACAGCGTTTGTGAACAGCAGTTTTCAGATCTTGCCACAGATTCTCGATTGGATTTAGATCTGGACTTTGACTGGGCCATTCTAACACATATATATGTTTTGTTTTAAACCATTCCATTGTTGCCCTGGCTTTATGTTTAGGGTCATTGTCCTGCTGGAAGGTGAACCTCCGCCCCAGTCTCAAGTCTTTTGCAGTCTCCAAGAGGTTTTCTTCCAAGTATGCCCTGTATTTGGCTCCATCCATCTTCCTATCAACTCTGACCAGCTTCCCTGTTCCTGCTGAAGAGATGCACCCCCCGAGCATGATGCTGCCACCACCATATTTGACAGTGGGGAGGGTGTGTTCAGAGTGATGTGCAGTGTTAGTTTTCTGCCACACATAGCGTTTTGCATTTTGGCCAAAAAGTTAAATTTTGGTCTCATCTGACCAGAGCACCTTCTTCCACATGGTTACTGTGTCCCCCAAACTACTTGTGGCACACTGCAAACGGGACTTCTTATGCTTTCTGTTAACAATGCCTTTCTTCTTGCCACTCTTCCTTAAAGGCCAACTTTGTACAGTGCATGACTAATAGTTGTCCTATGGACAGAGTCTCGCACCTGAGCTGTAGATCTCTGCAGCTCATCCAGAGTCACCATGGGCCTCTTGACTGCATTTCTGATCAGCGCTCTCCTTGTTCGACCTGTGAGTTTAGGTGGATGGCCTTGTCTTGGTAGGTTTACAGTTGTGCCATACTCCTTCCATTTCTGAATGATCGCTTGAACAGTGCTCCTTGGGATGTTCAAGGCTTTGGAAATCTTTTTGTAGCCTAAGCCTGCTTTAAATTTCTCAATCACTTGATCCCTGACCTGTCTTGGACCTGTCTTGTGTGTTCTTTGGACTTCACAGTGTTGTTGCTCCCAATATTCTCTTAGACAACCTCTGAGTAGAGATGTCGCGAACCTCCGATTTTCGGTTCGCGAACCGGGTTCGCGAACTTCCGCAGAAGGTTCGGTTCGCGGAAAAATTCGCGAACCGCAATAAACTTCAATGGGGAGTCGAACTTTGAAAAATAGAAAAAATTATGCTGGCCACAAAAGTGATGGAAAAGATGTTTCAAGGGGTCTAACACCTGGAGGGGGGCATGGCGGAGTGGGATACATGCCAAAAGTCCCGGTGAAAAATCTGGATGTGACGCAAAGCAGCGTTTTAAGGGCAGAAATCACATTGAATGCTAAATTGCAGGCCTAACGTGCTTTCAAACATCTTGCATGTGTATACATCAAACAGGGAGTGTAATTAGAGTACTGCTTCACACTGACACACCAAACTCACTGTGTAACGCACCGCAAACAGCTGTTTGTGTAGTGACGGCCATGCTGGACTACTGCGCAACATGGCGTGATTGCTCTTCCTCACTCAGTGATGTTAGGTAATGTGTGACTTCCTTCTCAACTTTCCATGGCATTGTTAAAAAGCTTACGTTTTGTTTTTAATTTACATTTTCTACTTGCTGTGTACTTGTTCAGTACCGCTACAATGAGAATCCTGTGGAGGCGGGCAAGTCTGCCATTGTGACCCCGGGTAATGGCCGGGGAATGAGAGGTTTGAATCCGGTGTGGAGCCTGAGCAACGGCTACCACTACACATCCAAGGAGGGCAGCGGGCAGGCATGCACGCCCGCCCGCCCCGAGGTAGTGACCAAAAATAACAATACAGGAGGAGGACTTTCGAGGCCCTGCTGTGTATTTGAAATGAATGTACTTTAAATCCTTTAACGAGAACCAGTTATGGCGGGCAAAGATGACACCACATTCCTTTCACGAGAATCATATGGAGGCGGGCAAGTCTGTCATTTGTGACCCCGGGTAATGGCCGGGGAATGAGGGATGGAATCCGGTGTGGAGCCTGAGAAACGGCTACCACCACACATCCAAGGAGGGCAGCAGGTAGGCATGCACGCCCGCCCCGAGGTAGTGACCAAAAATAACAATACAGGAGGAGGACTTTCGAGGCCCTGCTGTGTATTTGAAATGAATGTACTTTAAATCCTTTAACGAGAACCAGTTATGGCGGGCAAAGATGACACCACATTCCTTTCACGAGAATCATATGGAGGCGGGCAAGTCTGTCATTTGTGACCCCGGGTAATGGCCGGGAAATGAGGGATGGAATCCGGTGTGGAGCCTGAGAAACGGCTACCACTACACATCCAAGGAGGGCAGCAGGTAGGCATGCACGCCCGCCCCGAGGTAGTGATCAAAAATAACAATACAGGAGGCGGACTTTCGAGGCCCTGCTGTGTATTTGAAATGAATTAACTTTAAATCCTTTAACGGGAATCCGTTATGGAGGGCAAGTCTGCCATTGTCACCGCGGGGAATGAAGGTTGGATTGCGGCCCGAAGTGGGAGCCTGCTGAGACCCATGCTGTAGCTGCCCTGACTGTGCTTTGCAGACCAGGCATCTGTGGTCAGATGGACCCTTGAGCCAGCGGAAGACAAACCAAGTCGAAAGCATTTGCCAAGAATGTTTTACGGAGGGCAAGTTTTTTTGCCCTTTTTTTAAATTTTTTGAAAATGATAGATGGTTGTATTTTTAAATTGTTTGAAAGTTTAGATGGTTGTATTTTTAAATTGTTTGAAAGTTTAGATGGTTGTATTTTTAAATTGTTTGAAAGTTTAGATGGTTGTATTTTTAAATTGTTTAAAAGTGTATCCATTCTTCCTCCCCCCCAGCCACGAACAATACCATGGGAACGTGGAGCAGCAGAAGCCCCCTGTGACGGCTGCCACGGTTGTTCTCCGCTGCTTGTCTTTTGAGGGGTGCTTCTTTTCCTCAGGTGTTCTTGCCATAGCTGTTTGTGCCTTCTCTCCAGGTGCCTTCGTAAAGCACTTGTCCCTACGTGACAGTTGGCCTTTCCACGGCTCAATTTGTTTCATGGCTATAATACTACTGTGTAGGAGCATACAGGTCTCTCTGTGATTGATGGCAGTCTCACACTTAGCCTCCATCACAGTTATGTTACCATACTCCTATTTTGCCATGTGCTTTTGCAATTACTTTTAACAGTACTTTGCCGTGGTGGGACTAGCTACACCCCAGTATCCTCTGACTGATTGCCAGCACTGGGGGGGATCAGCAAAGACCTCGCACCTCACAGCAACGTATTTTTATTTCTTTCGTGCATATATATGTGTATCAGTACTTAAGTGAGAATGACAGTTATGACACTTGTGTCAAGTCTCTCCCCATACTTGTATATATGTTTTTTGGAGACCTGTTGATCACTGGTTTACAAGACTACAATCCAGCTGATTGACCAGTGACTCCTCATGTCACTTATTTTGTACATATAGGTTAGGTCCTTGTTGGGACATAGTTTGTGAATAAATATTACCTGTACTCCCATTCGGTTTGTTTATGCAAGGGTAATTTGCCAGTATCCACGGCTCAAGTCCATGATTGTTAGATAGCTAACAATCAGCTGATCTAGCAGCTCATCGATTCGAGGCATGGAATACGCATCGGTTGTGGCGATGTCATTCAGCCTCCTGTAGTCAACACAAAACCGCATGGTCTTGTCCTTCTTGAGAACCAGGACAACCGGTGCAGCCCATGGACTAGAGGATTTCTGTATGACTCCTAACTGCAGCATCTCCTCAATCTCTTGCTTCATCTGCGTCTACACCTCCGGAGAGGTGCGATAGGGGAATTGCCGTATGGGCTTGTGGGACCCCGCATCTACTCTGTGGACTGCTAAAGTGGTTTGCCCAGGTGTTAACGAGAATGTGTGCCAATGGGTGTTTAGCACTTCTGCCAGCTGAGCATGCTGGGAGTGCGAAAGATGGGGGTTGACATTCAAGTCGTTGGCCACCTCTCGTATGCCCGCTAGCAAATCTGGCAATAGGACGGCCTCTCCCTGTTCTAACTGACTGCTAGAGATGGCCCGGACGGTTCGCCGGCAAACGGTTCCAGGCGAACTTCTGGGGTTTGCGATCACGGAGAATCGCAAACTTTTCCGGAAGTTTGGTTCGCCCACATAGTGCATTATGAGGTCAACTTTGACCCTGTACATCACAGTCAGCAGGCACATTGTAGCCAATTAGGCTACACTACCTCTCGGAGCCCCACCTCCCTTATAAAAGGCAGGTAGTGTCAGGCATTGGACTCACTCGTGTGCCTGCAGTAATTCGAGAAGGGATAGCTGCTGCAGACTCTCATAGGGAAAGATTAATTAGGCTCTTGTAGGCTTGTTAGCTTGCTCCTGGCTGATTGTTATTGCTAAAAAAAACACCCCTCAACAGCTCTTTTGAGAGCTAATCTTGTTCTTGTGATCTATTTTTTTTGTGTGCGGCCCACTTGCATTATACACAGCCCTGTCAGTCAGTCACAGCTGGCCTTTAGCCCCTTGGTGGTATAATTACTACTGTGCCAGGTGCACATTGTAATACCTATCACTGCATATACAGTGGGTTGCAAAAGTATTGGGCCCCCTTGAAGTTTTCCACATTTTGTCACATTACTGCCACAAACATGCATCAATTTTATTGGTATTCCACATGAAAGACCAATATAAAGTGGTGTACATGTGAGAAGTGGATCGAAAATCATACATCATTCCAAACATTTTTTACAAATAAATAAATGCAAAGTGGGGTGTGCGTAATTATTCGGCCCCCTGAGTCAATACTTTGTAGAACCACCTTTTGCTGCAATTACAGATGCCAGTCTTATAGGGTATGTCTCTACCAGCTTTGCACATCTAGAGACTGAAATCCTTGCCCATTCTTCTTTGCAAAACAGCTCCAGCTCAGTCAGTATAGATGGACAGCGTTTGTGAACAGCAGTTTTCAGATCTTGCCACAGATTCTCGATTGGATTTAGATCTGGACTTTGACTGGGCCATTCTAACACATATATATGTTTTGTTTTAAACCATTCCATTGTTGCCCTGGCTTTATGTTTAGGGTCATTGTCCTGCTGGAAGGTGAACCTCCGCCCCAGTCTCAAGTCTTTTGCAGTCTCCAAGAGGTTTTCTTCCAAGTATGCCCTGTATTTGGCTCCATCCATCTTCCTATCAACTCTGACCAGCTTCCCTGTTCCTGCTGAAGAGATGCACCCCCCGAGCATGATGCTGCCACCACCATATTTGACAGTGGGGAGGGTGTGTTCAGAGTGATGTGCAGTGTTAGTTTTCTGCCACACATAGCGTTTTGCATTTTGGCCAAAAAGTTAAATTTTGGTCTCATCTGACCAGAGCACCTTCTTCCACATGGTTACTGTGTCCCCCAAACTACTTGTGGCACACTGCAAACGGGACTTCTTATGCTTTCTGTTAACAATGCCTTTCTTCTTGCCACTCTTCCTTAAAGGCCAACTTTGTACAGTGCATGACTAATAGTTGTCCTATGGACAGAGTCTCGCACCTGAGCTGTAGATCTCTGCAGCTCATCCAGAGTCACCATGGGCCTCTTGACTGCATTTCTGATCAGCGCTCTCCTTGTTCGACCTGTGAGTTTAGGTGGATGGCCTTGTCTTGGTAGGTTTACAGTTGTGCCATACTCCTTCCATTTCTGAATGATCGCTTGAACAGTGCTCCTTGGGATGTTCAAGGCTTTGGAAATCTTTTTGTAGCCTAAGCCTGCTTTACATTTCTCAATCACTTGATCCCTGACCTGTCTTGGACCTGTCTTGTGTGTTCTTTGGACTTCACAGTGTTGTTGCTCCCAATATTCTCTTAGACAACCTCTGAGTAGAGATGTCGCGAACCTCCGATTTTCGGTTCGCGAACCGGGTTCGCGAACTTCCGCAGAAGGTTCGGTTCGCGGAAAAATTCGCGAACCGCAATAAACTTCAATGGGGAGTCGAACTTTGAAAAATAGAAAAAATTATGCTGGCCACAAAAGTGATGGAAAAGATGTTTCAAGGGGTCTAACACCTGGAGGGGGGCATGGCGGAGTGGGATACATGCCAAAAGTCCCGGTGAAAAATCTGGATGTGACGCAAAGCAGCGTTTTAAGGGCAGAAATCACATTGAATGCTAAATTGCAGGCCTAACGTGCTTTCAAACATCTTGCATGTGTATACATCAAACAGGGAGTGTAATTAGAGTACTGCTTCACACTGACACACCAAACTCACTGTGTAACGCACCGCAAACAGCTGTTTGTGTAGTGACGGCCATGCTGGACTACTGCGCAACATGGCGTGATTGCTCTTCCTCACTCAGTGATGTTAGGTAATGTGTGACTTCCTTCTCAACTTTCCATGGCATTGTTAAAAAGCTTACGTTTTGTTTTTAATTTACATTTTCTACTTGCTGTGTACTTGTTCAGTACCGCTACAATGAGAATCCTGTGGAGGCGGGCAAGTCTGCCATTGTGACCCCGGGTAATGGCCGGGGAATGAGAGGTTTGAATCCGGTGTGGAGCCTGAGCAACGGCTACCACTACACATCCAAGGAGGGCAGCGGGCAGGCATGCACGCCCGCCCGCCCCGAGGTAGTGACCAAAAATAACAATACAGGAGGAGGACTTTCGAGGCCCTGCTGTGTATTTGAAATGAATGTACTTTAAATCCTTTAACGAGAACCAGTTATGGCGGGCAAAGATGACACCACATTCCTTTCACGAGAATCATATGGAGGCGGGCAAGTCTGTCATTTGTGACCCCGGGTAATGGCCGGGGAATGAGGGATGGAATCCGGTGTGGAGCCTGAGAAACGGCTACCACCACACATCCAAGGAGGGCAGCAGGTAGGCATGCACGCCCGCCCCGAGGTAGTGACCAAAAATAACAATACAGGAGGAGGACTTTCGAGGCCCTGCTGTGTATTTGAAATGAATGTACTTTAAATCCTTTAACGAGAACCAGTTATGGCGGGCAAAGATGACACCACATTCCTTTCGCGAGAATCATATGGAGGCGGGCAAGTCTGTCATTTGTGACCCCGGGTAATGGCCGGGAAATGAGGGATGGAATCCGGTGTGGAGCCTGAGAAACGGCTACCACTACACATCCAAGGAGGGCAGCAGGTAGGCATGCACGCCCGCCCCGAGGTAGTGATAAAAAATAACAATACAGGAGGCGGACTTTCGAGGCCCTGCTGTGTATTTGAAATGAATTAACTTTAAATCCTTTAACGGGAATCCGTTATGGAGGGCAAGTCTGCCATTGTCACCGCGGGGAATGAAGGTTGGATTGCGGCCCGAAGTGGGAGCCTGCTGAGACCCATGCTGTAGCTGCCCTGACTGTGCTTTGCAGACCAGGCATCTGTGGTCAGATGGACCCTTGAGCCAGCGGAAGACAAACCAAGTCGAAAGCATTTGCCAAGAATGTTTTACGGAGGGCAAGTTTTTTTGCCCTTTTTTTAAATTTTTTGAAAATGATAGATGGTTGTATTTTTAAAATGTTTGAAAGTTTAGATGGTTGTATTTTTAAATTGTTTGAAAGTTTAGATGGTTGTATTTTTAAATTGTTTAAAAGTGTATCCATTCTTCCTCCCCCCCCAGCCACGAACAATACCATGGGAACGTGGAGCAGCAGAAGCCCCCTGTGACGGCTGCCACGGTTGTTCTCCGCTGCTTGTCTTTTGAGGGGTGCTTCTTTTCCTCAGGTGTTCTTGCCATAGCTGTTTGTGCCTTCTCTCCAGGTGCCTTCGTAAAGCACTTGTCCCTACGTGACAGTTGGCCTTTCCACGGCTCAATTTTTGCTGGCAGAGACAACAGATGGCTTTGCTCCGATCTGAGACACACACGTGAAAAAATTTCCAAACCGCTGAGCCCCCCTGGGCTGATGGCGCTACGGTGGCATCAGCAGCTGACGTTGAAGGGCATGTTGGCTGTCTGGCCATAGCTGGCGATACATGGCGCCGGACACTGCCCCCAGCTGATTCTGAGGACGAGCTCCCTCTGCTTCTATCATGGAGTCGTCTCCTCCTACTCCTCTCTGACTCCTCCTCTGAACTGTCCCCCTGGTCATCTCCTCTACCGGGAACATATGTGGTATCCGTATAATCGTCATCATAATCCTCCTGGCCAGCTGCGCTTTCCTCAGACACCTCCTCAAGTGCACCAACTTCAGGTGGTCCACCATCATCCCCATCCACACACGTTACGTCCATACTATCGCCACCTAACTCAGACGTATGAGGTGGTGTACCTGCGCCTTCTTGTTGTTGTTGCAGTAGTGGCTGGGAATCAGTGATTTCACCACCACCACCAAATAACTCCTGCGAAGTGTCAAATGCAGCGGATGTGGTGCTTGTTGTAGCGCTGGTGGCTGCGGGAGATGAGGTGTTCTGTGTTAAATACTCAATCACCTCCTCACGATTTTGGGAAGTGATGTCACGTGCCTTCTTCTGAGCACTGTATTTTGGGGCAGGTCCGCATGAAATCACAGCAACACCACCTCGCACAGCCACAGACCTGCCGGTGCCTGGAGGCCTTCCTCTGGGTCTGCCTTTACCTCTTCCTCTACCTGGTTTGTCCATTTTGTCCATCTCGGGGGTATGCTAGCTATATGCAGTGAGGTGGGTTCTCACTCAACACAACAGGTAGTTAGATGCAGTGAGCTGGGTTCACTAAACAGTAAAGGTACTTAAGATGCCGTGAGGTGGGTTCTCACTCAACACAACAGGTAGTTAGATGCAGTGAGGTGGCCAGGTGGGTTCACACTCAACACAACAGGTAGTTAGATGCAGTGAGCTGGGTTCACTCAACACCACGCTAGGTATATGCAGTGATGATGTGGGTTAAGTAAACACAACAGGTACTGGGTAGTTAGATGCAGTGAGCTGGGTTCACTGAACAGTATACAGTAAAGGTACTTAAGATGCAGTGAGGTGGGTTCTCACTCAACACAACAGGTAGTTAGACTTAGATGCAGTGAGCTGGGTTCACTCAACACAACGCTAGGTATATGCAGTGATGAGGTGGGTTAAGTAAACACAACAGGTACTGGGTAGTTAGATGCAGTGAGCTGGGTTCACTCAACAGTAAAGGTACTAAAGATGCAGTGAGGTGGGTTCACTCAATACAAGGCTAGGTATATGCAGTGATGAGGTGGGTTAAGTAAACACAACAGGTACTGGGTAGTTAGATGCAGTGAGCTGGGTTCACTCAACAGTAAAGGTACTTAAGATGCAGTGAGGTGGGTTCTCACTCAACACAACAGGTAGTTAGATGCAGTGAGGTGGCCAGGTGGGTTCACACTCAACACAACAGGTAGTTAGATGCAGTGAGCTGGGTTCACTCAACAGTAAAGGTACTTAAGATGCAGTGAGGTGGGTTCTCACTCAACACAACAGGTAGTTAGATGCAGTGAGGTGGCCAGGTGGGTTCACACTCAACACAACAGGTAGTTAGATGCAGTGAGCTGGGTTCACTCAACACCACGCTAGGTATATGCAGTGATGATGTGGGTTAAGTAAACACAACAGGTACTGGGTAGTTAGATGCAGTGAGCTGGGTTCACTGAACAGTATACAGTAAAGGTACTTAAGATGCAGTGAGGTGGGTTCTCACTCAACACAACAGGTAGTTAGGCTTAGATGCAGTGAGCTGGGTTCACTCAACACAACGCTAGGTATATGCAGTGATGAGGTGGGTTAAGTAAACACAACAGGTACTGGGTAGTTAGATGCAGTGAGCTGGGTTCACTCAACACAAAGCTAGGTATATGCAGTGATGAGGTGGGTTAAGTAAACACAACAGGTACTGGGGTATATGCAGTACTGGGTAGTACAATGTGCAGCTCCCTGTCACACACACAGGCAGTCAGTCACTGAATGTGCTGGGCTGCTGGCAGTGGCACACACACTATCAATTAGCAAGGCTGTGCATGCAACAAAAGTGTCAGAAAAAAAAATGTACAGGTTGAGCTCTGAAAAGAGCTGTTGCTGAGTGCTTTAAAAGCAATATTAATCAGTCAGGAACAAGCAAAGCAGCCTAGAACCTAACTAATCTGTCCCTAAGAGAAAAAGTCTGCAGCAGCTGTCCCTTTCCTCTCTCTAGCAGGCACACGAGTGACTGTAATGGCCGCCGGAGGCTGCCTTATATAAGGGGGGGTGGGGCTCCATGGCTTACTGTAGCCTGAATGGCTACAATGTGCCTGCTGACTGTGATGCAGAGGGTCAAAGTTGACCCTCATAGTGCATTATGGGGCGAATCGAACTTCCGGAAAAGTTCGCCTGGCGCAGGCGAACGCGAACCCCCAATGTTCGCCTGGAACCGTTCGCCGGCGAACCGTTCAGTACACCTCTACCTCTGAGGCCCTCACAGAGCAGCTGTAATTGTACTGACGTTAGATTACACACAGGTGCACTCTATTTAGTCATTAGCACTCATCAGGCAATGTCTATAGGCAACTGACTGCACTCAGATCAAAGGGGGCCGAATAATTATGCACACACCACTTTGCAGTTATTTATTTGTAAAAAATGTTTGGAATCATGTATGATTTTCGTTCCACTTCTCATGTGTACACCACTTTGTGTTGGTCTTTCATGTGGAATTCCAATAAAATTGATTCATGTTTGTGGCAGTAATATGACAAAATGTGGAAAACTTCAATGGGGCCGAATACTTTTGCAACCCACTGTACCTACTACCTGTTGTTCACTTCAGTGCACCCACCTACGTACGTGATTGCACGCAGTGTCACTGCGCCTGTCCGGTACCTGTCTGTGTGTGACAGGTGCACATTGTAATACCCATCACTGCATATACCTACTACCTGTTGTTCACTTCAGTGCACCCACCTACCTACGTGAGCGCACGCAGTGTCACTGTGCCTGTCCAGTACCTGTCTGTGTGTGACAGGTGCACATTGTAATAACCATCACTGATATACCCACTACCTGTTGTTCACAGTGCACCCACCTACCTACGTGAGCGCATGCAGTGTCACTGTGCCTGTCCGGTACCTGTCTGTGTGTGACAGGTACACATTGTAATACCCATCACTGCATATACCTACTACCTGTTGTTCACTTCAGTGCACCCACCTACCTACGTGAGCGCACGCAGTGTCACTGTGCCTGTCAGGTACCTGTCTGTGTGTGACAGGTGCACATTGTAATACGCATCACATATACCTACCTGTTGTTCACTTCAGTGCACCCACCTACCTATGTGAGCGCACGCAGTGTGATATTTAATACCACCAGTCACTGTACCTGTTCACGGTACGTGTGTGTGACAGGTGCACATTTGTAATACCCATCACTGCATATACCTACCTGTTGTGTTCAGTGCACCCACCTACCTACGTGAGCGCAGGCAGTGTGATTTACCACTGCGTGCATACCTGTTAACTGCACCTGTGTGACTGCACATTGTATTAGTCAAGTCAGTGCATACCTTTCACTTCATCCCCCCGATATGGACAAAACGGTCAAAACAGGTAGAGGCAGAGGTAGAGGCAGACCCAGAGGAAGGCCACCCTACAGGCCTGTGCGAGGTCGTGCTGATGTGATTTCGTGCAGCCCTGGACCAAAGTACAGTGCTCCGAAGAAGGCACATCCCATCAACTCCCAAGATTGTCAGGACGTGGTTGACTATTTAACACAGAACACCTCATCTTCCACAGCCACCAGCGCTACTACAAGCACCACATCCACTGCATTTGACAGTTCGCAGGAGTTATTTGGTGGGGAAATCACTGATGCACAGCTATTATGGTTACAACCAGATGAAGGTGCTAAGCACGTTACACCACTTCATATGTCTGAGTTATGCGACACTATGGACGTAACGTGTGGGGAGGAGGATGATGAAGTACCTGCTGTTGGTGCAGTTTTAGAGGCAAGCGAAGCTGGGCAGGATGATTATGATGATGACGATGATACGGATGCCACATATGTTCCCAATAGAGGAGATGAACAGGGGGACAGTTCAGAGGGGGAGTCAGAGAGGAGTAGGAGGAGACGAGTTCTTGAAAGGAGCAGGGGGAGCTCATCATCAGAAACAGCTGGTGGCAGTGTCCGGCGCCATGTATCGCCACCTATGGACAGCCAGCCAACATGCCCTTCAACGTCAGCTGCTGAGGCCACCATAGTGCCCACACCCCAGGGGGGCTCAGCGGTTTGGAAATATTTTTAGTGTGTCTGCCGTAGATCAGAGCAATGCCATCTGTTCTCTCTGACTCCAAACATTGAGCCTGCAAAGGCCAACACCCACGTAGGGACAACTGCTTAACGAAGGCACATGGAGAAAAGGCACAAACTGCGATGGGAAGAGCACCAGAGGAAAAGCAGCACACAAAAGAAAAGCCACCATCCTTCTCCTCTTCCTCCTTCAGGCGCAGCATCTTCAGCCGCTTTCTCCCTGGCACCTTCACAGCCACCCTCCTCCACTCCCCCTCTGACCTTGAGAGGTTCCTGCCCTCCTGCCCACATCAGCCAGGTGTCTGTGAAGGAAATCTTTGAGCGGAAGAAGCCAATTTCTGCCAGTCACCCCCTTGCCCGGTGTCTGACAGCTGGCTTTGGTGGAACTGTTAGCTCGCCAGCTGTTACCATACGATCTGGTGGGCTCTGAGGCCTTCTGTAAATTTGTGGCCATTGAGACACCGCAGTGGAAAATGCCAGGCCGCAATTATTTCTCTAAAAAGGCGATACCCAAACTGTACCGTGAAGTTGAGAGGCAAGTGGTGCCATCTCTGGCACACAGCGTTGGGTCAAGGGTCCACCTGACTACGGCTGCCTGGTCTGCCAAGCACGGTCAGGGCAGGTACATTACTAACACAGCCCATTGGGTCAACCTGGTGACCAATGGCAAGCAGGGAGTACGTGGCTGTGCAGCGGACCAACTTGTGACACCTCCACGGATTGCAGGTAGTGTTGGGCGAACAGTGTTCGCCACTGTTCGGGTTCTGCAGAACATCACCCTGTTCGGGTGATGTTCGAGTTCGGCCGAACACCTGACGGTGCTCGGCCAAACCGTTCGGCCATATGGCCGAACTAAGAGCGCATGGCCGAACGTTCCCCGAACGTTCGGCTAGCGCTGTGATTGGCCGAACGGGTCACGTGGTTCGGACCCGAACGCGCTCTGATTGGCCGAACTGTCACGTGGTTCGGGTAAATAAATACCCGAACCACGTCATATCTCCGCCATTTGTCTGTGGGTTTAGCTTTGGGTAGGCAGGCAGGGTAGTTCGCGCTCCAGCCACGCTAGCCAGGGTCCCCCCCAGTCATTGTGTGTCGCTGCTGGGAATAGTAGTACACCGCTCGCTCAGCATTCTGTTTACTGCCACTCTGTGTACCTCGCTCAGCCACACTATATAGCATTCTGTTTACTGCCACTCTGTGTCTGCTGGGAATAGTAGTACACCGCTTGCTCAGCCACACTATATAGCATTCTGTTTACTGCCACTCTGTGTACCTCGCTCAGCCACACTATATAGCATTCTGTTTACTGCCACTCTGTGTCTGCTGGGAATAGTGGTACACCGCTCGCTCAGCCACACTATATAGCATTCTGTTCACTGTTCTGTGTCTGCTTGGAATAGTGGTACACCGCTCGTTCAGCCACACTATATAGCATTCTGTGTACTGTTCTGTGTCTGCTGGGAACAGTAGTACACCGCTCGTTCAGCCACACTATATAGCATTCTGTGTACTGTTCTGTGTCTGCTGGGAACAGTAGTACACCGCTCGCTCAGCCACACTATATAGCATTCTGTTCACTGTTCTGTGTCTGCTGGGAATAGTGGTACACCGCTCGCTCAGCCACACTATATAGCATTCTGTTCACTGTTCTGTGTCTGCTGGGAATAGTGGTACACCGCTCGCTCAGCCACACTATATAGCATTCTGTTTACTGTTCTGTGTCTGCTGGGAACAGTAGTACACCGCTCGCTCAGCCAGAGTATATAGCATTGTGTTTACTGCCACTCTGTGTACACCGCTCAGCCAGACTATATACCATTGTTTACTGACACTCTGTGTACACCACTCAGCCACACTATATACCATTGTTTACTGACACTCTGTGTACACCGCTCAGCCAGACTATATACCATTGTTTACTGCCACTCTGATTCTGCTGGGAACAGTAGTACACCGCTCGCTCAGCCAGACTATATACCATTGTTTACTGACACTCTGTGTACACCGCTCAGCCAGACTATATACCATTGTTTACTGACACTCTGTGTACACCACTCAGCCACACTATATACCATTGTTTACTGACACTCTGTGTACACCGCTCAGCCAGACTATATACCATTGTTTACTGCCACTCTGATTCTGCTGGGAACAGTAGTACACCGCTCGCTCAGCCAGACTATATACCATTGTTTACTGACACTATATAGCAGACTATATAGCATTGTGTGTACACCGCTCAGCCAGACTATATGCCATTGTTTACTGACACTCTGTGTACACCGCTCAGCCAGACTATATACCATTGTTTACTGACACTCTGTGTACACCGCTCAGCCAGACTATATACCATTGTTTACTGCCACTCTGATTCTGCTGGGAACAGTAGTACACCGCTCGCTCAGCCAGACTATATACCATTGTTTACTGACACTCTGTGTACACCGCTCAGCCAGACTATATACCATTGTTTACTGCCACTCTGATTCTGCTGGGAACAGTAGTACACCGCTCGCTCAGCCAGACTATATACCATTGTTTACTGACACTATATAGCAGACTATATAGCATTGTGTGTACACCGCTCAGCCAGACTATATACCATTGTTTACTGACACTCTGTGTACACCGCTCAGCCAGACTATATACCATTGTTTACTGCCACTCTGATTCTGCTGGGAACAGTAGTACACCGCTCGCTCAGCCAGACTATATAGCATTGTGTTTACTGCCACTCTGTGTACACCGCTCAGCCACACTATATAGCATTGCGTACTCTGCCAGTCAGTGTGTATATTGCTGGGATCAGTAATACTCCACTCACCGTCAACCACTATATGAGCTCAACATGAGTTCCCCAGAGACCTCCGCTGTGAGCAGCACTCCCAACAACAGCAACAGCCAACGCCCCACGCAAGCTATAACATCCACCCCAGCAGCCAGTGGTCAGCAGCAGCCCTCCCCGGAGGAGAACGTTGTGTCCATCAGTCCGTCGCCAGAGCGATTAATGAGGGCTGCCATTGAGGAGATGATGGGGCCTGATGTGGAGGAGGAGGTCTGGCTCAGGCCAGCATCCCAAGTTAATGTTGAGGACGATGAGGGGTCTGTGTCTGGGGATGTTGGGGTGGCAGAGGTGGTGGGTGGGTCAGACTCAGGAGAAGAGTTGTATGATGAGGATGATGATCGGGACCATCTGTATGTGCCTCAGAGTCCGACCCCGGAAAACATGTTGTATCGTGTGTTTAGGTACTAAAATCTGCGTTCCCTCCCAGTAGTGTTGGGCGAACAGTGTTTGCCACTGTTTGGGTTCTGCAGAACATCACCCTGTTCGGGGTGACTATATAGC
Organism: Hyperolius riggenbachi; assembly: GCF_040937935.1. Lineage (NCBI taxonomy): Eukaryota > Metazoa > Chordata > Amphibia > Anura > Hyperoliidae > Hyperolius > Hyperolius riggenbachi. The sequence goes on from NC_090648.1 coordinate 388,500,439, forward strand.
AGACTATATAGCATTGTGTTTAATGCCACTCTGTGTACACGGCTCAGCCACACTATATAGCATTGTGTTTACTTCCACTCTGTGTCTGCTGGGAACAGTAGTACACCGCTCACCCGCCACTGTATAGCATTGTGCTCTGTGTCACTGCTGACAATAGTGGTACACCGCTCACCCACCACTGTATAGCATTTCTGTACTGCCACTGTACTGCTGCCAGTCAGCGTGTACTTTAAGGATAAGTGAAATGAGGAAGAAATCCGGTGAAAGAGGGAGGGGCAAGGGAAGAGGTGTTTCCCCTGACGGTTCACGTACAGGCCACAGGGGAGCACCCAAGAAAACCCACTCAATACTGCCCATGTTGTCCAGGACAACAACCCTCACAGATCCAAAAGAACAGGACCAGATAATTACTTGGATGACCTCTCAAGCGTCCAGCAGTGGGTTAAGCAGCACCAGCACATCACGCACGAGGTCCGAGTCCTCAGCCAGTTAAAGTCTGGGCTTTCTTTGAAGACTGCACTGAGGATGTTACCATGGCGATTTGCAAGGTGTGCAAGACCCGCCTGAGCAGGGGGAAAAGTATTAACAACCTCTCCACCACCAGCATGAGCCGCCACATTCTATCCAAACATCCCACTCTGTGGGCAAACGCGGCAGGACAGGGTACCACCAGCAACACTGCCTCCCTTGGGTTCACCAGACTCACCACCAGACCCGCCTCAGCAGCAGCAGTAGCCCAGCCATTGCGTGGTTCACAACATTCACAAACATCAGACGATGCTGACACTGTCACTTTCCGGACTAGTGCTCTTGAGGTCTCCCAGTGTTCATCAAACACAACAACCAACAGCCCTTCGGTGTGCAGCGCTACGGTTGAGTTGTCTGTTTCTGAGATGTTTGAGCACAAGAGGAAATTGCCAGCAAATGACCCCCGGGCCGTGGCAGTAACAGCCAGCCAGCATAGCCAAGCTTCTGGCCTGCGAAATGCTGCCATATCGAGTGGTGGAGACAAACAGCTTCAAGGGCATGATGTCAGTGGCCATCCCACGTTACGTGGTTCCCAGCCGCTACCACTTTGCGCGCTCTGCAGTGCCTGAGTTGCATGAGCACGTGGTCAGCTAAATAACCCGAAGCTTGAAGAATGCCGTTGCCTGCAAGGTTCACCTCACCACTGACACCTGGACGAGTGCGTTCGGCCAGGGTCGATACATCTCCCTTACCGCGCACTGGGTGAACCTTGTGGAGCCTGGCAGCGATTCCTCACCTGCTACGGCGCGGGTGTTGCCCACGCCGCAAACAGCTGGATAACAACAGCAGCACCTACCTCTCTGACTCCTTCTCCTCCAACGCATCTCAAAGCTGTACCTCATCCGGAAATGCTAACCCAGCACCAGCAGCAGTAGGATCGTGGAAGCAGTGCAGCACAGCTGTTGGCATGCGTCAGCAAGCGTTGCTGAAGCTGATCTGCCTTGGGGATAAGCAGCACACAGGGGAGGAAATTTGGAGGGGAATAAAGGAACAGACGGATTTGTGGCTGGCACCGCTGGACCTGAAACCGGGCATGAAGCTAGACACCTGGCACGAACTGGCAATGTACGCAATAGAGGTGCTGGCTTGCCCGGCAGCCAGCGTTATGTCGGAACGCTGTTTCAGTGCTGCCGGAGGCATCATCACAGATCGGCGTATCCGCCTCTCCACAGAAAATGCAGACCGTCTGACTCAAATTAAAATGAATCAATCCTGGATTGGAAACGACTACGCAACACTCCTGGACCCCAACCAAGTAACATGACCGATGAACATCTGGGATGGTTTAGCGTTTCCGGTCCCTGTTTATTGAACCTCTCATCTGTATTACATTTATGACTGCATGGCGGCAAAAAGCATTGCTGCTATATCCGCACGCTTTTTGTCCTCATGCAAGGCCTGGGTTGTTGTGTCTCACAAAGCGTGGCCTTCTCCTCCTGCGCCTCCTCCTGTTCCATCACGTGTGCTGCTGCTGCTGCTGGGTTACCGTTGCCGCGTGGTCCCTGTTTATTGAACCTCTTATCTTTATTACATTTATGACTACATGGCGGTACAAAGCATGCTATCCGCACGCTTTTTGTCCTCATGCAAGGCCTGGGTTGTTGTGTCTCACAAAGCGTGGCCTTCTCCTCCTGCGCCTCCTCCTGTTCCATCACGTGTGCTGCTGCTGCTGCTGCTGCTGGGTTAGCGTTGCCGCGTGGTCCCTGTTTATTGAACCTCTTATCTTTATTACATTTATGACTACATGGCGGTACAAAGCATGCTATCCGCACGCTTTTTGTCCTCATGCAAGGCCTGGGTTGTTGTGTCTCACAAAGCGTGGCCTTCTCCTCCTGCGCCTCCTCCTGTTCCATCACGTGTGCTGCTGCTGGGTTAGCGTTGCCGCGTGGTCCCTGTTTATTGAACCACTTATCTTTATTACATTTATGACTGCATGGTGGTACAAAGCATGCTATCCGCACGCTTCTTGTCCTCATGCAAGGCCTGGGTTGTTGTGTCTCAAAGCGTGGCCTTCTCCTCCTGCGCCACCCTCCTCCTGTTCCATCACGTGTGCTGCTGCTGGGTTAGCATTACCGGTCCCTTTTCCTGGAACCTCTTATATGTATTACATTTATGACTGCATGCCGACAAAAAGCATGTTACCTGTGCAAAGAAAACAGACATTTCCCGCATTTAAAAGACAGTTTTCCCTTTGAAACTTTAAAATCGATTTTCTCAAAAACTATAAGCTCTTTTTGCTAAATTTTTTTTTCCTCTTGTACCCACTCCCAAGGTGCACATACCCTGTAAATTTGGGGTATGTAGCATATAAGGAGGCTTTACAAAGCACAAAAGTTCGGGTCCCCATTGACTTCCATTATGTTCGGAGTTCGGGTCGAACACCCGAACATCGCGGCCATGTTCGGCCTGTTCGGCCCGAACCCGAACATCTAGATGTTCGCCCAACACTAATTGCAGGCAGGCCTCCTGCCGCCTCCTCTCCTCCTTCTACATCCTCTTCGCTGTCGTCATCCTCCTCCTCCTTGGCTGAGTGGCAGTTCAACTCTACTGGTGCTGCGATATCCTCTCCAGCTACACAGCCCCATCTCCCCAGGGCCTATGCTGCATGCCAGGTACGACGGTGTCATGCCATCTTAGACATGTCTTGCCTCAAAGCGGAGAGTCACACTGGAGCAGCTCTCCTGGCTGCTCTTAACAAACAGGTGGATCAGTGGCCCCACACCAGCTGGAGTTTGGCAACGTGGTGTGTGACAACGGCAGCAATCTCATTTCCGCTTTGAATTTGGGAAAGCTGACACATGTACCCTGCATGGCACATGTGCTGAATCTAGTCATTCAAAGATTTGTGTCAAAGTACCCAGGCTTAGAGGACGTCCTGAAGCAGACCAGGAAGTTGTGTGGGTATTTCAGGCGGTCTTAAACGGCCATGGCACGCTTTGCGGACATTCAGCGGAGAAACAACTTGCCGGTGAGACGCTTGATATGTGATAGCCCGACTCGCTAGGATTCAACCCTGCTCATGTTCTCTCGCCTGCTAGAACAGGAGAAAGCCATCACCCAGTACCTCTACAATTTCAGTAGAAGGACACAATCTGGGGAGATGGGGATGTTAGGGGGATGATAAGTGGTGCCTAACCCTAAATCTCCCCTGGTGGAGCCTAACCCTAACCATCCCCCTAGTCCTGCCTAACCCTAACCATCCCCTTGGTGATGCCTAACCCTTTCCTTCCCCACTGCACAAACACCCTTACACACATACTGTATAAACAATAATATATTTAATCCCTAAAATACTTCACTATAAACAACATGAGTAGAATAATTTATATATTTGTAATAGAATAAATAGCGTTAAAATCACGTACACATTAATAATATTATAAATAGAAAAAGGTTTATATATATATATATATATATAATAAAATAGATAGCCTTACAATCACGTACGCATTAAAAATCTTAAAATAATGGTAATATTGAAAGCGATATATTAGAAAACTATAATCGATGCATTATAAGTGTAAAAAACAAAGTTAATACCAAAACGACGTATTTCCAATAGAACAAGGTTGAAAACGATATTTAAGCATTATAAGTATGAAAACGAATTTTAAATGATAAAATAAGTGTAAATGATAATTTACCTGATACAACCCTGAAAGCGAAATTTAAAAAAGCTCCTATAAGCTCCTATAAGCGAAATTTAAAAACGAAAAAATAAGTAAACCACAAAGTTAAAATGAACTTGTAAACGGTATTTGTAATAAACCTTATTCTGTAAATGAAAACTTTTTTAACACGATCCCTGCAACCGCTATTTCTCGGGCGCCTTTTTTTCCTATCGGGCGCCCAATAGCCGATATTTTGCATTGCAGTCTATGGCGGCGCCCTTTATGTCCATTAGCCATATGCGCCCTTTTTTACTGGCCCGGTTCACACCACTTACAAACGCCTGGAATAAAGGTCCGTGTGAAAGTGGCCTTAGTTGGGTGGCTTTATAATTGTGTACTTTTATAATATAAATTGGAACTAAGCCCATTACTTGATGTGCTGTCACCATCTAGTGGCAATTTAATATAGTACATGCTATTCTTAAAGGACTTACGAGGCCAAATTAGTCAAAAAAGTTAATTACCTGTATAATCTTTTACTGCACGGAGGACGCCGTCCGCGCCCTCCGTGCCGATCCGCCATGTCCCCCCGCTCATTAGCTCCCCGGGCCAGCTGCCGACCCCACGGCCCAGGTCGGGCTCCCCTGCCTCTCCAAAATGGCCGCTTCCTCTGGCCGCGGCTGCACAGTCCACATAGCCGCGTGTGCGGCTGCGCAGCTCTAGGGCCAACCTCCCCGATCCACACTACGTAGCGTGGATCGGGGGGGGGGGGGGGTTGGCCCTAGAGCTGCGCAGCCGCACTCGCGGCTATGCGGACTGCGCTGCCGCGGCCAGAGGAAGCGGCCATTTAGGGAGAGGCAGGGGGATCGGGGAGGATATTGATTTTTTTTTCACAAAGTGTCATTTTCCGCTAACTTGTGACAAAAAATAAAATCTTCTATGAACTCACCATACTCCTAACTGAATACCTTGGGGTGTCTTCTTTCTAAAATGGGGTCACTTTGTGGGGTTCCTAAACTGCCCTGGCATTTTAGGAGCCCTAAACCGTGAGGCGTAGTCTTGAAACCAAATGTCTCAAAATGACCTGTGAAATCCTAAAGGTACTTATTGGACTTTGGGCCCCTTAGCGCATTTAGGGTGCAAAAAAGTGCCACACATGTGGTATCGCTGTACTCGGGAGAAGTAGTATAATGTGTTTTGGGGCGTATTTTTACACATACCTATGCTGGGTGGGAGAAATATCTCTGTAAATGGACAATTGTGTGTAAAAAAAAATCAAAGAAAATCTCATTTACAGAGATATTTCTTACACCCAGCATGGGTATGTGTAAAAATACACCCCAAAACACATTATACTATTTCTCCTGAGTACGGCGATACCACATGTGTGACATTTTTTTTTTAGCCTAGGTGCGCTAAGGAGCCCAAAGTCCTATGAGCACCTTTAAGCTTTACAGGGGTGCTTACAATTTAGCACCCCCCAAAATGCCAGGACAGTAAACACACACCACAAATGACCCCATATTGGAAAGTAGACATCCCAAAGTATTCAGGGAGGGGCATGGTGAGTCCGTGGCAGATTTCATTGTTTTTTTTTCTTTGTCACACGTTAGCAGAAATGGAAACTTTTTTTTATTTATTTTTTTGTCACAAAGTGTCATTGTCCGCTAAATTGTGACAAAAAATAAAATCTTCTATGAACTCACCATGCCTCTTAGTGAATACATTGGGATGTCTTCTTTCCAAAATGGGGTCATTTGGGGGGTATTTATACTATCCTGGAATTCTAGCACCTCATGAAACCTGACAGGTGCTCAGAAAAGTCAGAGATGCTTCAAAATGGGAAAATTCACCTTTTACACCATAGTTTGTAAACGCTATAACTTTTACCCAGACCAAAAGATATACACTTATTGGATTTTTTTTTATCAAAGACATGTAGCACAATAAATTTGGACAAAAATGTATATAGAAATTTTACTTTATTTGAAAAATGTAAGCACAGAAAGCTAAAAAAATCATTTTTTTGACAAAATTCATGTCTTTTTTGATGAATATAATAAAAACTAAAAATCACAGCAGCAATCAAATAGCACCAAAAGAAAGCTGTATTAGGGACAAGAAAAGGAGGTAAAATTCATTTAGATGGTAGGTTGTATGACCGAGCAATAAACCGTTAAAGCTGCAGTGGTCTGAATGGAAAAAAAGTGTCTGGTCCATAAGGGGTTTTATGACTGCAGTCCTTAAAGAGAACCTGTACTGAGTAAAATTATTTAAAATAAACACATGAGGTAACTTCAATTGAACATTACATAGTTATCTTGCCATCAGTTCCTCTCAGAAGCTCACCATTTTCTTCTGACAATAATCCCTTCCAGTTCTGACAACATTGTGTCAGAACTGAAATATATCAGTTGCTGTCAGTTACAGCTGAGAGGAGAGCTGATGTGTCCATGTTTCCCTATGGCTCAAGTAGGCGATGTTACAGTTTAACTGTGTGCTGACCAGAAAGCTGTTATGGGGTAACGGCCATTTTCAAAATGGAGGACAGAGAATTCCCTTGATCACAGTGGACAAACAGGACGCAGGAGAAGAGAAAGAGATTGAGGAGTAGACTACATGGGAGGTACGTATGACCTGTGTATGTTGATTTTCACTTTTAATTTTCAGTTCAGGTTTTCTTTAAGTGGTTAAAGATACGCAACAACATAATGCCCTGTAGCCTCCCTGGCGGTAAGCCCGACCTGAGCTCGGGCTTGGAGAGATGAGCTGCGAACGGCAAGCCTGAGCTCAGGTCGGGCTAGGGAATTCCCTGCCTTTTAGGAGTCCCGCGCGCGATCGCTGCTGCACAGCGGGACTCCAGCATCTCCCCCGGCTCTCCCCGGCCTTTTTGCGTGTATCGCTGGCCGCCGGGATCCCCATAGCCCCGTTCTTGTTCCGGGGACCTGCCGCCAATCAGAGCGGCGGCGTGATGTCACGGGGCGGGACAAAATTTTAAAGTGTAGTAGCGGCTGCAGTGTGGGGTTCCCTGCACACTGCAGATTCGGTTTCCGATTCTGATTCCGATTTATGGTTCCGATTTTCCCTGCAACTATTGTGAGATACTATAAGTGGTGTAATGCATCAATCTTTCAGGGATTCACACTCAGCGGCTGGATTTGCACCCATTCCTAGTAGCTTTTCCTCTCATATACCTATAAGACCGGTGAGGGCATTTCTTTTTTTTTTTGGTGGTTGTTGTTGTTTTTTTTTTTTTTTATTATTTGTTTATTTTTATTTTTTTTAGTTATTTCTTTTTATTTTATTCTATTCTACTATAATATTTTTCCTCGTGTGATTTTTCTTCTTTTTGTTGTTGATGTTGTTGCTGTTGTGTTATGTCTATATAAGTGGATTCAGACTATGATGTGAAGATGCGCCCAGGGACACAGGAGCACGGCTGTGAAGTCATGTTGATGGAAGTCCGGGCAAGATAATACGCTGAAAGTCTGAAAAAAAAAATAAAAACATTTTAAAGTGGCCCTGAAGAGTCGCACAGGGCAGAAGATAAAAAAAATAAAAACGATCTGCATGTGTTCTTACATATATACTGTATATATATATATATATATATATATATTTCCCTATGCCTCCATGGCAGCACAACGGGTATTGGCCCCACCCCCAATACCCCACAGGACAAGTATCTATAAAAGTTTAACTGACACTCCCATCACTGTCTTTTTTTTCCTGTCCCTCCACCTCACAGGACTGTTGCAGGAGATTCCTGCAGGTAGATTTTTACTTTTTCCCCCCTTACCGGCTGCATCAGGTAGCCTTCCGCGCAGGTTGCCTCCCCTGCTGCGTTGCCACCTCATACGACTGTAAATCAGTCTGGCTGGTGGGGACCCCGTTCTGCTGGTCTTGGGGGTCTGCTGGATGAAGACATTTCACCTCCTGTTTATCCCCTACACTAATGGTGTGGGTAGAGGTTTTGTTACCTTGACTGCTGCTCCAGGGAGCAGTTTTGGTGGGCATCCTTTTCTTCCTTTCTGCCTGACTTTCTTTTCCGAGCCGGCGTGTGCAGGAACCAGTATGGCCGCCCTCCGCCGATGACTTCCGGTTCTCCGTGATTGAGAGAGCGTGGTGGAACGCGGAAGCGGCTTGGAGGGGTGGAGCTAACTGACACTGACACTATATAAGAGCGACAGCCGGGGAGCTCGCCGGCTGTCATTTCGTAGTGTCAGTCCTGGTTGCTGGAGGTCTGCCGGGGGACTGTGGCATCTCTTACTGCCAGTCTGCGATACATTGCAGGAAGCTAACTGTTAATAGCAGCAGGTAATTTAGCTCCATAGCTCTCTTTTTTGTGGAGGTATGGAGTCTGTCTTAGTTACTTTAAGTATGTTTTTCTTCATCTTTTTCTTCCAGCATGTAGCTGTATTGGCTGCCTCTATGGATGTCCCACCTCACTTCATAGACCAGCGCTCATTGTCATGGTAAGGGGGAGTACAGGTAGGTTCTTAAAAAAAATAAAGGAGTTTTTTTTTATTTTGGAGTACCTTTCCTGTATTCCAGCCCTGCATGGAGAAGAGACGGAAGATTATATCGCTCAGCTTCCCGGGACCTTTATAGAAGACGATCCAGAAGTAGATCTCCACACAATAGATCAAAAAGAAGACCTAAGTCGAGATCAAGATCTCGATCTCCGGTGCATGATAGAAGAGAGAAACTCTGTTGGGCATGTGGCAAGCCAGTTATGCCAGGAAAGATGGTCTGTTCCAGATGTTTTCAGGAAATCGGGAAAGAACCAGCCGCAGATCCTATTGATGTAAAGGACATTATACAGAAAGCGGTCCAGGAGTCAGTTAGCAGTTATATGGCCAGTCTTCCGGCACACCGCTCACAGGATCAACCTTCTACATCAACAGCAAAACCACTCTCTGACGATATCGATGTGGGATTCGATTTCGCATTAGTGGAACCCTTTATTAAAGCAGTAAGAGAGGCTTTGGAATGGGAAGACTCAGAGGAGGAAACTGATAGTCCTAGGAAGAAGCCAAAGAAAACCTACTACAAACATTTAGACAAAACAAAGTTGTCCTTTCCAGTCATGGAGGAAATTATGAATATCATTCATGAAGAATTTCAGAAGGTTGAAAAGAAGCCTCCCCTTGGCAACAGACTCACCAAGTTATACCCTTTACCGGAGGTCCAATCAAAACTTCTGGATGTGGCACCTAGTGTAGACGCTGCAGTCACTAGGTTAGCTAAACATGTGACCCTACCAATTAAAGACTCGGTGACCTTCATAGATTCTCTGGATCGCAAAATGGATCAAGACTTCAAAAAAGTATATACAAGTTCTGGGGGGGCGTGTAGGCCAGCCATAGCCCATACAGCGGTAGGGAAAGCCATTAAAGTATGGGTCGAGAAGATCGAGCAAGCTATCCTGGACGATGTGGAAAAGGACGAATTAATTCTGAAATTAGAAGATCTTAAAGTTTCAGCGGACTTTGTCGGTGAGGCGGCCATAGACGTAGTAAGAGGAACAGCGAGATCTATGTTATACTCTGTGACCGGCAAAAGGGCATTATGGCTGAAATCGTGGTCGGCAGACCCTACTTCCAGGCAATTATGGTGCAAGATCTCGTTCGACGGGAAGGCACTCTTCGGAGAGAAATTGGAGGCAGCTATATCCAGAGTAACTGGCGGGAAGACAGGTCTCCTTCCTCAGGATAAACGTCCTAAAAAACAGGCTAACTCTTCTCAACCAAGACCGCAGGGTTCGAGATATAGGAATGCCAGGTCCTATCGCCCAGGCCGGAACAGGAATAATTGGCAATCCAATCAGACTCCATCGACTAAGTTTTCAAGACAAAAGGGGTCGCAGCCGACCCCGGGGAATAAAAAATCTTTTTGACAAATCGTTTGTCCAGATGGGCCCTGTGGGAGCCAGGCTGAAGAACTTCAGCGACATGTGGAAACTACACATAAACTCACCCTGGATACTAAGAACTGTCAGTTCAGGGCACTTTTGGACATTCGACAAAAGACCTCCAGGCGATTATTTCATATCGACCAATATTCCAGCCAGTCAAGAAAGGAAAGTTATCCTAGAAAAGTATATACAAGAGCTAGTTACCAAACAAGCAATAGTCTCAGTTCCCCGTTCGGAGAGGTTTCAGGGGTTTTACTCCAAGCTCTTCTTCGTGCACAAAAAATCGGGCGATCTACGCCCGGTTTTAGACCTAAAAAACCTGAACTCGTATATCTCCCTGGAGAAATTCAAGATGGAGTCCATAAACACCATAATAATGTCGATAAAGCCTCACGATTTTATGCTCTCGATCGACCTAGAGGATGCATATCTCCACGTACCAATTCAGGAAACTCTTCAAAAATATCTCAGGTTTGCGGTAGGAGATCGACATTTTCAATTTCTATGCTTGCCTTTCGGCATTTGCACGGCACCCAGGACCTTTTCAAAACTCCTCCTAGAGATAATAGCTCTTGTCAGACTACAGAACGTCAGAGCTCACCACTATTTGGACGACATCTTACTCCTGGCGGAGACGAGGGAGAAGTGCCTAAAAGACAGAGAAATCCTACTAGACACACTAACGACCTTCGGATGGCTAATGAACTACAAGAAAAGTCACCTCCAACCAACACAAGATCTTACCTATCTAGGAGCCAGGTTCAGAACCAGGACCAACGAAGTGTCTCTTCCTCCAGAAAAGGTCCCTACTATAAAGGAAAGAGTCCTTCAACTTCTGCTTTCACCTCGGGTCAAGGCGAAGGTATGTCTACAGGTGCTAGGTACCATGTCTTCCACAATCCCCATGATTCCGTGGGCCCACTGGCATCTCAGGTTCCTACAACAGGGCTTCCTAGCCCAATGGGATGGAGAGAATCTATATCAGCTCATCTCAGTGACGCCTCTGATGAAGAAACAGCTTCAGTGGTGGCTAACAACAGCAAACTTAGAAAAGAGTATTCCACTACAGTCAGTAAGCCCAATAGTGATCAACACCGATGCCAGTACAAAAGGTTGGGGAGCAGTTTGTGGAGACCATATGATACAGGGGACATGGGCACCGTTCATGAGGAAATGGCCTGCCAACAAACTGGAAATGAGGGCAGCCTTCTGCGCCCTGCGACACTTTCAAGAACTAATAGTTGGGAAACCTGTTCTTCTGAGGATGGACAACAGGACGGCGGTCGCCTATGTAAAAAATCAGGGGGGAATCACACAGTCAATCCCTAATGGAAGAAGCAAGTCTAATCTTTTCCTTGGTAATTCCAAGAGTGGAGTCTATCTCAGCAGTTTATATCCCAGGAAGTGTCAACATACTTCCGGATTATCTCAGCAGGACACAGTTGTCAAACAACGAATGGGAACTGGAGGAGTCAGCATTCCTAACAATATGTGCGCACTGGCAGGTTCCGGATCTGGACTTGATGGCGACCAGAGTGAACAGGAAATGTCAGAGGTATATCAGCCGTTATCCAGAGGTACAAGCAGAAGCATACGACGCCTTGACGGCCCAATGGAACTTTCAAACAGCATATGTGTTCCCTCCTATCCCTCTCATCATGAGACTCCTGAGGAGACTCAGAACAGAGCCAGTGGAGTTGATTGCGGTCCTCCCTTGGTGGCCCAAAAGGCCCTGGTTTGCTACAGTTCGTCAGATGGCGACAGCTCAGCCTCTAACGATCACAGTCACCAGGACGCTGCTCTCTCAAGGTCCAGTGCTACACCCAGACCCCTCTCGCCTAAAGCTGATGGCATGGAGGCTGAGAGGAGGAGACTCCAAAATTTAGGTTGCTCAGATTCAGTGATCACTACACTATTAAGCTCTAGAAAGCCAACAACAAATACAACCTACCATAGGATTTGGAAGGTATTCCTCCAGTTTGCCGAAGTAAATAACTTCGATCCTGTTAAGCCACCAGTACACCAGGTGCTAGCTTTCTTGCAGTCGGGAATGGAGAAAGGATTATCATACCACTCTATTAAAGTACAGATTTCGGCAATCTCTGCCCTTTCCGGCCACAGGTGCGCGTTTGAACCCTTAGTCAAGCAGTTTGTTGCAGGAGTCATGAGAGTGCGTCCACCTTCAAGGTCAATATTCCCAAAATGGGACCTTCCTCTGGTCCTGGACTACTTATCGGGGATTCCCTTTGAGCCCATCCAGGAGTGTTCACTGTGGTTGAAAACCTTGAAGGTAGTCTTCCTGGTAGCGATCACCTCGGCTAGAAGGGTATCCGAACTACAGGCCCTGAGTCATAGGGAGCCTTATCTAACTTTTTTTCAAGATAGAGTGCAAATACGGCCTGTTCAGGGATTTTTACCTAAAGTTCCTAGTTTCTTGCATATTAATCAGGAGTGGTCCTTACCTGTGTTCAGTCACATGACTCTGGGATTCTACATTCACTAGATGTTTCTAGGTCTCGTAAGGATTACATCGAAGCAACTAAGGATATCAGGAAATGCAATAGACTATTTGTGGTGCCATCAGGGTATCGCAAAGGCGAAGCAGCATCTTCAAGGACAATAGCCGCTTGGCTAACCAGGACTATTCAAAACGCCTATAAAGCAAAGCACCAGGAACCCCCGAAGAGTATCAATGCGCATTCCACGAGAGGGGTGGCAGCTTCGTGGGCGGCACATGCCAATGTTTCTGCGGCCAAAATATGTCAGGCCGCTAATTGGAGTAATATTAACACATTTATCAAACACTATCAAGTGCACACTTCTAGTTTAACTAGTTTAGAATTTGGAAGAGCAGTATTATCTTCTTGTTCATCGTCTTCTGTTATTTGATTTAAAAAGTTAATTTAAAAAAATCTGAATTTATTTTCACCTGCTCCAGTTGCCCTCCCGTCTCTTTATTGTTCTAGTTAAATCCCGTTGTGCTGCCATGGAGGCATAGGGAAAGCGGAAAATTGAATACTCACCTAACGGTAATTTTCCTTTCCCGATGCATCCATGGCAGCACAAGGGACCCACCCAAAGTTCGGTGAGGTACTAGTTATAAGACAGTGATGGGAGTGTCAGTTAAACTTTTATAGATACTTGTCCTGTGGGGTATTGGGGGTGGGGCCAATGCCCGTTGTGCTGCCATGGATGCATCGGGAAAGGAAAATTACCGTTAGGTGAGTATTCAATTTTCCACTATATATATATATATATATATATATATATATATATATATATATATATATATATATATATATATATATATATATATATATATATATATACACACACACAGTATATATACATACACACAGTATATATACATACACACATGTGTATATATATATATATATATATATATATATATATATATATATATTTATATATATTAGCGTGTCTAATTCCTCCTCATTTCTCTATAATCACAAAATTTGATCTCTCCTGTGTCACCTGACTGCCAAGGCAGAGATGGCAGGTAAGCTAATTTGAAAGCTCAGGGTGACAGTATATCCAATTACAGTTACCGATTTTTGTCTGGATTTTGACTACTCTCTGCCTGATATATTTGTACAGTTTCACAATTTTTAAAGTGTATTCATAAATTTAAGTAAATCAACAAATTTGTGTTCCATTATTTTATTTATATGCAGAATGTCTACCAGGCTTTTATTCAAACATATTTTGGTGAGTTTTGACTGAAAAATTGAAGGCCTAAAATTCTTGAAATAAATGTACCGCTTTTGACTCATAATTCCAGACAGAAATGCACCGCCAGGGAGGTTAACAAAAAACATTTCTTTGTTACAGCTGAATAAATCTGCAGTGTGTCTACTTCCTGCTTTCGTGGAAGCAGACATATTGTTAACATTCTGTACTTTCAAATTAGCTTATTTGCCATCTCTGCCAGGTAGTCGGGTGAAACAAGAGAGAGATCAAATTACAATTTGTGATTAGACACAGATGAGGGGGAATTAGACAGGCTAAATTCGCTAAATACATACAGGGTGCATTTTAGGCCCAGTGCACACCGATCGGTTTTTGGAGCGATCCGCCGGCCGCATCCGCCTGGAAAAATGCTTGGCTAATGTATTGCAATGGGATGGTGCACACCGGCGGTTTGAGGTTTTTGCCAAGCCGCAAACACGCCTCCTGCTGCGCGTTTGCGGTTTGCTAAAAAACCTCAAACCGCCGGTGTGCACCACACATTGAAATACAATAGCCAAGCGTTTTCACTGGCTGATGCGGCTGGTGGATCGCATACAAAATCCGCTTGGTGTGCACCCGGCCAAATATCTGCTCTCTGCTCCCAAAACCGCTAGCGTTTTGACGATCTGCTAGCGGTTTTGGTGTGCACTGGGCCTTACTCTGTTTTCCTTCTGCCTTCTGCAAGAGTTCAGGCCCACAGTGGTTTTCTGTTCTTACATTGAAACATGAGTGAGATGCATTTCCATTATATGATCTAATCTTGCCATCTAGTGGCTTTTTAGTATATAACACATTTTAAAAAGTGCAGTATTATAATGCATAGATTATCATTTTAGGTAGATGGGCATCAAATCACACCTGAAGTGAGGAGACATGGAGGCTGACATATTTATTTCCTTTAAAGAGGAACTCCAGTGAAAATAATGTAATTAAAAAGTGCTTCATTTTTACAATAATTATGTATAAATGATTTAGTCAGTGTTTGCTCATTGTAAAATCTTTCCTCTCCCCGATTTACATTCTGACATGTATCACATGGTGACATTTTTTACTGTGGGCAGGTTATGTAGCTGCTGCTAGCTGTTTTGGCTGTTAGAGACATCTGTAAGCAGCTATTTCCTGTCTGTGAACATTGTTACATTGTGGCAGTTTGCCACGAGCACTGCGGTCCTCAGAGCTTCTTGTGGGAGGGGTTTCACCACAATATCAGTCATACAGCGCCCTCTGATGGTCTGTTTGTGAAAAGCAATATATTTCTCATGTAAAAGGGGTATCAGCTACTGATTGGGATAAAGTTAAATTCTTGGTTGGAGTTCCTCTTTAAACAATGCAAATTGCCTGGCTGTCCTACTGATCATCTGCCTGTAATACTAAGGGCCCTTTTTCACAAGCAGTTGATAGGCAGTGAAATGCCTCTCAAACTCTCACAACTGCTTGCTGCTGCCAGCCCAGGAAACTGTTGGCTTCTGCCTGGTAAATGCTCACTGCTGCTTGGTAACTGCTCAACTGCTCACAGTTCAACTGCTCGTGGAAAAGAGGCCTTATAAACACAGAACAAGCAGGACGATCAGCTGCCCTGACCGAAGTCTGGCCAGAGTAACATGCTTCTTTTAGGGCTCATTTTCACTATAGCGATTTCGCATACGTTTTTCGCATGAAAATTCGCATAGCAATACAAGTGAATGGGGCTGTTTCCACTTGTCAGGATTCCTTTGCGTTTTTCTGTGCAGAAAAAATTTGCATGGCAGAGCCATCAGAATTCGCATACCGCATACCGCTATGCGAATCGCATACAATGTATTTAATAGGAAATTCGCATGAGGTTTGGGCATGCGAATTTTCATGCGAATGCGCATAGAAACAATGGAAAAGCACACCAGCACTGCCATGGTTAAATTCGCATACATCGTCATCCATGCGAATTCGCATGCGAATTCGCATGAAAATTCGTATAGACCTGCATGCGAAATTCGCATCCGCACAAGTGGAAATGCAGCCTTTGGTGAGTGAGTCAGACATTAGTGCAGCCAAAGAGATCAGCAGTATTGCTAGGCTGTTTAAAAGGAAATAATATGGCCGGCAATACATGCCACTCACTTCAAGTTCCCTTTAAAGCGGTATTGTCACCATAAAAATCAAATTTCAAAAGCAACTGGTCTGAGTGTATTAGGTGATAAAGATGCTAATCCTGCATTCAAAACTTTTTCTGATGTTATGGTTTGTAGTTATCACATACTATAGGAGCACTGGCCCTAGTGCCAAACAGTGCCAAAAAGCTGAATGCTGGGAGTTCTTTTGAATGCTGGGAGTTCTTTTTATCTATAATATATTCCTCCTCTTCCATTTATTTCCCTTCCTAGCTGATCACTTGTGTTTACAAGCAAGGCTGAGGTGACTTAGTGATTGGATGTGTAAATAAATAAAAAAGACTCTGGGAGGAGAACAGCTAAAGAATGAATACACAATGAGCAAGAGTCAGGGAGGATATGATGTCAGCATTAGCTTGGCAAGATGGCCACTGCCTAGAATAGGAATTTCTGCTTTTCCTTTGTAAAATTCACAGGAATCATTACGTGGATAGCACAATACATCTGTTATGTAAGTAGAAGTAGTATTTATCTACTTATATATGTGTTTTTTATTTCTAGGTTAGCATGGGTGTCGCTTGTTCTTTAAGCGTCAGTGTGTAGGTTCTGTTTCATTCTTTGGTGCTTTTGTTCCACAGGCAATTTATATACTACATATATTTATGTATCATTCACACTTGCGTTTGCAAAACACCAGTGATTTTTGCCGGCGTTTTGCATGAGTGATTTTTCTGCTATTTCACGTGGAAAAATCACTGAACACTGTGGTGATTTTTCCGTGATCACATTTAGCGATTCTATAGCACTGGAACGTTATCGCCGGGAAATCGCCTGAAATGGTTTTGCGTGTTTAGGTGATTGGCGGCAATTAGCGCAAATCACCCAATGTAAGAACGGGCCCATACACTTTTATTACACTAGCGCTTCTAAAAAGCGCTAGCATTCGAGCGTTTTGCCAAAATCGTGGCAAAACGCTCTAGTGTGAATGGGCCCGTAGAGATGCTTTTCAATGTCTCTTCATACTAAGGGCGCTTTTGGCTTTAAGTGCCGGCGATTTTCAAAATCGCCCTCAGGCTGGGTTCACATATGACATAGTGTGAAAAAGTAGCATTTTAGGATGGTTCATTTGCGATTTACTATTGCGTTTTTGGTGCGTTTTGCGCTTGTGGGGTTTTAACGCAGATGTGTTTTGCGTGCGTTTTTTTGCATTTGCGGTTGGCTAATGGAAAATGCATATGCGTTTTGTATGCTTTTTTGAAATGTATGCAAATCGCTAGGAAGACAACAGGAAGCGGAAACACATCACAGATCTTTACTTTTTAATTAAAAACGCATAAAAACGCAATGCATATGCGTCACCATAGACTTTCATTATGTGCGTTTTGGCAGCCAACCTGCATATTATGCAACACTACCAGCGTTTGCGGAATGCATACTGTACAAACACAGTGAAATGCAGCTTCTTCGGCTTCCCACAGACTAATGTTGCTGCATAAAATACAGTGTTTCTCGCTACGCTAGCGTTTCTGCTATGTGTGCACCCAGCCTAAAAGCTCTTGTGCAATAATTCCCTATGAGAGTGTTCACATATGAGCGGTTCAATTCCAATCCACTCACCAAAGCACCACCTGTACCATTTTTGGGGCGATTTGCCTCCATGGAAGGTATAGGGAAATCGCAAAACCCTTGAAAAAGCGCTTTGTATAGCAATTTCCTCAGTGCTTTTAAAAATAAATTAATTGTATTTATTCTTTTCCGGGTCAAGTTCACTTCCTGACTTGCTTAGAAAAGCGCTTTACAAAAAATTGCAACAAGCAGGTAAGCACCGGGAGGCGCTAAAGAAAATTGCACACAAAAAAAAAAAATCGCAAAACGCTGGCGTCAGCGATTTCGATTTTAGATGTGAACAAGGCCTAAAAGCAGAAGTTTTTCCATTGTGCTGGTCTGGATCATTCAGGTGTTTGTTAACACAGTGCCAATGATGACCGACATCAGCAATGTTTTTAGGCCTGTTTTCCTCAGGCAGTTGATAGGCAGTGAAATGCCTCTCAAACTCTCACAGCTGCTTGCTGCTGCCTGGTAACTGCTCACTGCTGCATGGTAATTGCTTGCTGAGCACACAGTTCAGCTGCCCATAGGTTCACAGTGGTGGTTGCTTTTCCTGGAACAGGATAAATGCAATGTAATGGAATGAAAAAGTTGTGCTGCATATTATTGCGCATCATTGCATACAGTGAAGCACAGTGAAACATGCAGTCAATTAAAATGATGCTTCACTGTTAACACATGCATTTTTCGTAATGCATGCAGTGCATTACCATGCTACACACCTATATACTGTGACTCACCGACCACCTGTGAATGTTGTCTAGGTGGTGCATTACAATGCGGCCAGGCGTGTTACAATGCAGCTCTTATGCCACAACCCACCACTGTAAGCATAGCCTGAGGCTGGGAGCACACTTCTCTGTGCAAAAAAAACCCCAACTAAGGGCTGGTGCACACCGAGCGGCTTTTTCAGCGTTTCTGCAGCCGCTTGCGGCTGCGGATACGCTTGGTCAATGTATCTCAATGAGGTGGTTCATACCAGAGCGGGAGGCGTTTTGCAGAAACGAATCCTCCCGGGGTGAGGCATTCTTTGGATTGCGGATGCGTTTCTGCCTCAATGTTAAGTATAGGAAAAACGCAAACCGCTCTGAAAAACGCCTGTTCAGAGCGGTTTGAATCAGGATGATACCATTTATTGGCTAACTTAGAGATGGAAAAACAGCGAGCTTTCGACTTATAAAAAGCCTTCGTCGGACTGGTTCCTGACCAAAACTGAAAAACACAGCTTATATACACTGACATACAGAGGAGAAACACTCTTTAGCAAACATAAATGTAATTAGATGCCTTAAAGGATACCCGAACTGACATCTGACATAATGAGATAGACATGTGTATGTACAATGCCAAGCACACAAATAACTATGCTGTGTTCCTTTTTTTCTTTCTCTGCCTGAAAGAGTTAAATATCAGGTATGCAAGTGGCTGACTCAGACCTGACTCAGACAGGAAGTGACTACAGTGTGACCCTCACTGATAAGAAATTCCAACTATAAAACACTTTCCTAGCAGAAAATGGCTTCTCAGAGCGAGAAAGAGGTAAAAAAAGGGGAATTTCTTCTCAGTGAGGGTCACACTGTAGTCACTTCCTGTCTGGGCTCGTTTCCACTAGTGCGGCGTGCGTCTCGTAGACGCACGCCGGCACTGAGCGGGTGGGCGGGATCGCTGGCGATTCCCATCAGCCGTGCCATGCACGGCTATGGGAATCGCAGCCTCCGCCGCGAATTCTGTGGGGGTTTCCGGCCGAATCGCTACTGCAAGCGATTCGGCCGGCGGCGCCGTTGTCCCCTATG
Source organism: Hyperolius riggenbachi (assembly GCF_040937935.1). Taxonomy (NCBI): domain Eukaryota; kingdom Metazoa; phylum Chordata; class Amphibia; order Anura; family Hyperoliidae; genus Hyperolius; species Hyperolius riggenbachi. Next base: position 388,519,733 of record NC_090648.1, read on the forward strand.
GCAGAGTTTCCCCGCGCGATTTGCCTGCGGGGAAACTCTGCGGATTCGCGGCCGTTTCCGCGAGAGTGGAAACGGGCCCTCTGAGTCAGGATTGAGTCAAACACTTACATACCTGATATTTAACTCTTTCAGGCGGAGAAAGAAAAAAAGGAACACAGCATAGTTATTTTTGTGCTAGGCACTGTACAAACACATGTCCATCTCATCATGTCACATGTCAGTTTGGGTATCCTTTAACTGTTACTGAGGAGGCTTTCCCAGGCATCCTATCTAAATTGATAAGATCAATAGAATCCTCAACATGACATAAAGCAGACTCTAGTGATGAAGAGACATTGTAAATTCCGAATTCAAATGGTAACTGGCCTGGTTACATGCACCATTAATTCTAAGCTTAAGAGAATTGTGGCATTTAAACAGGGCCGGCCCTAGACTTTTTGCCGCCTGAGGCAAGTTTTGAAAAAATTGCCGCCTGCCGCCCCCACCCCGCCCCCCCGTGGGGGGCCGCCGAGCTGGAGGGGTAGCTGGCAGGACGGGGGTATTGGGCCTAGCGGTGGGGAGGGGGGGTCGGACCCCCCCTCCCTCGCCTGGGTCCCCCGATCTGCGCTCCCCTCCAGCTTTAAATGTAGCGTAAGCTTGCGACAGACAGTAAGAGGCACGGGCGGGGGATCACTCACCTTCCTCGTTCCAACGTGCGCTCCACTGACGTCACTTCCTGCAACGCCGGCCAAGTACAATACAGTGGGCGGCGTTGCAGGAAGTGACGTCAGTGGAGCGAACGTTGGAACGAGGAAGGTGAGTGATCCCCCGCCTGTGCCTCTTACTGTCTGTCGCAAGCTTACGCTACATTTAAAGCTGGAGGGGAGCGCAGATCGGGGGACCCAGGCGAGGGAGGGGGGGTCCAACCCCCCTCCCCACCGCTAGGCCCAATACCCCCGTCCTGCCAGCTACCCCTCCAGCTCGGCGGCCGGCACCCCCGCACCCACGGATGGATGCCGCCCCTAGAACTTTGCCGCCTGAGGCAAAAGTTTCACTCCGCCTTATGAGCGGGCCGGCCCTGCATTTAAAGCCAGCACCTGAAAGCAAATAAAATGAATAGTGACAGTGAATTCCATCTTACACAGCATATGGCACAAAAATGAATGAAAAGATAGAAAATTTTAAATTAAAAGAATTGTGGCATTTAAAACCCATCGTACCAGCACAAGAAGTTAGAGTCCTTGTTTAAACCATCTTCTACAGTTTTGAACCAATGTATAAACTTAGTTTCTTGTGTTAGTCTCATGTTTCCCGATTTGAAGCCACCCATTAATACAGTGACTCGAAAATCGCTTAAACTGTGTCCAGGTAAACAAAAGTATGTTGGTATTGGGAGATCAGTATATTTTGCAATATCCTTTTTCCTGCTGTTAATAGTGGATCTGTGGTGTGTCATGCGATCACGCAGTGGTTGACTTGTTTCTCCCACATAAATTCCTTTGGGGCATTTTGCACACATGATCACGTATACCACATTAGATGAGTCGCAGGAAAAGGTGCCTTGTACTTTGTATTCCTGTTGTGTACCTGGTATTAGTATCCTGTCAGTGGAATGGATGTGTTTACAGTGTGTTTACACTTTTTCCCTCGGCAGGGGAATGTTCCATTCCTGGCTCTGCTTGTACTCCAGGAGCTGAGTCCTAGGGATGTTGTTAGCTTTCTTGATTTGGGTCTCAGCCATTAGAGGATTGTATCCCTGTTTTATGAAATTCTTCTTCAGGTAATCCAGGTGTTTGTCTTTGTCATCCTTGTCAGAACAGATCCGATTGCATCTTATTGCCTGGCTGTAAATTATGGAATTCTTTATATGTTTGGGGTGGAAACTGTCATACCTGAGGTATGTGGGACGATCCGTCGGTTTGCGGTTTGCCAGGCGGTTTTGTTACAGAAGCTGTTCAGTAACAGCTTTACTGTAACAATATATGAAATCTACTACACCAAAACCTCTACACAAAACCGCAAAACGCTAGCTGAAACGCTACAGAAAAAGAAGAAAAAGCGTTTCAAAATCTGCTAGCATTTTGCGGATCTGCTAGCGGGTTTTGGTGTGCACCAGGCCAAAAATATGTTTTTTAACTCATTTGTAATTCAATGGATGTGCATTTGCATCTTCAATCAGCTTTATTTGTGCATTGTTTATGCATTTGTGTGCATTTTTTTAAGGTGTTTTTCCCTGCAATTTTTTTTTCAATTTTCTTGGATCCTGGCCAGTATAAGTGCTGCACCTGCTTCCTACGCTTCTTGTGGGCTGGAACCCACAGGAGCGCTTTTGGCAGCGTTTTGGCAGCGCTGCAATACGCTAGCACTTTGCCAAAACGCTGGGCTAATGTTAATGGATGGGGCAACTTCCACAGGAACTAGAAACGCAAATGCAGGACGTGCAGCATTTTGGGAGCGTTAGCGCTTCAATGTAAAGTATTGAAACGCTAGCGGAAACGCTCAGCAAAACCTAAACTGAGCGGTTTTGCTAGCGTTTTGCGGTTCAGCACACTGTAACAAAATGAAAAATACTTCACAGGACCAATCAGGATAAAAACGCAAAACGCTACGCAACCGCTGAGCAAAAAAATACAATGTTGCAAAATGCGCCCTAAAACGCACATGAATCCGCTTGCAAACTGCTCAGACAAAACGCTAGCGCTTGCGTTTCGCGTTTGCTGGTTTCAGTGGGTTCCAGGCCTGTGGGTTTTGCAGGGCCGGTTCTAGGTGAAATGGGGCCCTGGGCCAAAAAAAACAAGGGGCCCCCTAGATGACCCTTACTGACATTACCGTGCCATTTCCAAAACAAATGCAAGCGGCACAGCATAAATAAATCTACAATTAAACATTTCTGTAATATTTATTAGCACAAAAAATAAATGCAACAAAAAAGGAATCAAATATAAAATTTTCCAAGTACCAAAGTATGTTTCAATATTCAGTGCAGATAGATTTTTGAGTAGGCTTGAAACCCAAGAAATTTTCTACAAAATTGTGACACAACACATTACTAACCAAAACAGCTACTAAATACTAACAAAAATACTGTGCAATGTTAAAATCAAAATTCCAGAAATAGGGATGTAACCAGTTATGGACGATGCTAGTTGAAATCTATGCCCTGTTTTGATACTGTTGTGGCTATAACAAAACTGTTACCGTCTTAATATTTAGAATGGCAAGATGGAAATAAAGAGATTAGAAACCAATAATTTAACATGAATAAACGTTTTAACTTAACATTCGAAAAAATATTGTAACTTAAATATCAAGAAAAATAAATACTGAAAAGTGCAATGGTTTGTGGTCCAGCAAAAATATTGCTGCGAAATAAAGTTTTATGACATCTTAAAAATGAACCTTCCTGGCTTTTGCTGAGGCAAACTGTTCTACCACTTTAGAGAAATCTAGATTTTTGCAAATGTCTTGCTCAATTGCAATCTCTGCCAGGTCATTTAATCGATCTTGAGACATGGAGGATCGTAAATAGTTTTTGATGAGCTTTAAACGTGAAAAGCTTCTCTCTCCGGAAGCTACTGTAAGGCCCAGTGCACACCGAGCGGTTTTTGGAGCGATCCGCCGGCCGCATCCGCCTCTAAAAACGCTTGTCTAATGTATTGCAATGGGATGGTGCACACCGGCGATTTGCGTTTTTTGCCAAGCCGCAAACGTGCCTCCTGCTGCGCGTTTGCGGTTTTCGGAAGCGTTTCGTCCTCAATGTAAAGTATAGGAAAACGCAAACGGCTTTAGGAAACGCTACAACAAGCGGTTTGTCCTGCGTTTTCTTGAGGAAGATGTTTTTTCCCAGGTCAAAGTGGACTTCCTGTTTGTGAGCTGTTGCAGCTGGGCGAGGCTTTACAGCAAGGAAGATGGCACAGAAGTGGTTTGATACTGAAGCCTTAATCATAAAAATACAAAATATACCTGAAATGTATGATAAAAGTTTACCTGGTTATAAAGAGGTTGGGCAAGGCAATATTTATTGGAGTCGTATAGCCAAAGATTTCCTGCAGAGCACCTGGGATAAACTTTCACCATAGGCCAAAGAAGCAAAAAGTAAGTGTCATGTATTTTTATATAGCATTTGTTATCAATGTCATTTTTTATATTCCTTGCATTACTTTAGGTATTGTAGCCCCTTCCCCCTGCACAAAATTGGTTTAATGATATATATCATCATTATATCTGTGCTGATCTGTGTGTTCACTTATCATGGGCAGGTGGATGTGTGTGCCTAAATGTAGATGATGCTGGATTCAGTTAGTATATGTTAGTGAATATAAGCACAGTATTTGTAGGAATTTTTTTTATGATACAGATTTAGATTTTTATTCAAATAATGTACAAGTGTTTAGATTAGTAATGGGAGAATCATAAACTTAGGTCCCAAAATATTCAGCTAGTCTGTCTCTAATTTGCAGTGCTGTATAAGATCCACGTAGTGTAGCAGCAGCAACAGGTGGTAGTACAGTTGGTGCAATCTCTTCTTCCACCTGTACCCCATCTAAGGTTCGGTCATAATTGTGCAGTATGCAGGTGGCTTTAATAACAGTTATAGCATATTTAGGCTGCATTTTTATGGCTGTGTGGAAAAGGCGCCACTTACTGGTCAGAATCCCAAAGGCACATTCAACCGGAGCTGGGAAAAAAGGGCGCATGCCGCTAGTGGACAAAAAGGGCGCCGCCATTCACTCCCATAATAAATAGCGTTTAATGGGCGCCGGGTAGGAAAAAAGGGCGCCGGAGCTAAATAAAGTTTATAAACGGCGCCAGGAGCTAAATAAAGTTTACAAACGGCGCCCGGAGCTGTTTAATGATTTATAACTGAACTTGTGGTGATTTACGTTTATAAAATGCACCCGTGCCGAATAACGTTTATGAAAATACTAAACATATTTATCTTATTTAAATAATTAAAACATTATTTAAAGTTTTATCCCTTACTGTTTGTAAAACATTATTATTCACAAAATAAAGCGATCAGTACGTAACGTAAATTGCAAAATATTTTTTTAATCCACAATTAGTAAAACATAATTATCCACATAATAAAGGGGGGTCTTAGGTTTAGGCACCAACAGGGGGGTCTTAGGTTTAGGCACCAACAGGGGGGTCTTAGGTTTAGGCATTAACAGGGGGGTCTTAGGTTTAGGCATTAACAGGGGGGTCTTAGGTTTAGGCACCAACAGGGGGGTCTTAGGTTTAGGCACCAACAGGGGGGTCTTAGGTTTAGGCACCAACAGGGGGGTCTTAGGTTTAGGCACCAAGAGGGGGGTCTAGGGGTTAGGGGTAGGTACAGGGAGGGTTACTTAGGCACCAACAGGGGGGTCTTAGGTTTAGGCACCAACAGGGGGGTCTTAGGTTTAGGCACCAACAGGGGGGTCTTAGGTTTAGGCACCAACAGGGGGGTCTTAGGTTTAGGCACCAACAGGGGGGTCTTAGGTTTAGGCACCAACAGGGGAGTCTAGGGGTTAGGGATAGGTACAGGTAGGGTTCTGTGTAAGAGTAGGCTTAGGTATAGTTTTAGTAAAATTTTAGTAATAATTACTAATGTATTACAACACTTATTACGAACGTAGTTATATTTATATCATCTTTATAAACAATATTTTCAGATTTTATTATAAGAACAAACCATAAATGACGGTTATTCACAATAATATACAATTATAACAATTAAACATATATTATTGGTTTTTTTATAAACGTAATTATAAGTTTAACTTTTGAAACAGGGAAGATTAACGTTTTCACAATTTCCGATTTCATAGACATTATTTAATGATTTATAATTTTGTTAAACATTATTTGTAAACGAAATATAGCACACTATATTTATAAACCCTATTAATGATTAATTATTATTTAGAGTTTACACTCCGCGCCCTTTTTGTCCAGGCGCCCTTTTTGTACGTACGCCATTCAACCACCTGCCTTGCTTGTGTGAGGTGGTGGTTGAATCTCATTTTGCTTTCAGTCAAATGTCTTTGAGCATAGGGGCGCATGACATGGTCAGAAAGGGCAAAAGCCTCATCACCCACAAACACACATGGGTAATTTGGTTCTTGTGTGCCAGGCCAGGGTCGTGCTGCAGGCATATTCAAAGTGCCAGCTTGAAGTTTAATTTCAAAGCGACTATGGCGAAATATAGCTGAGTCATGAGAACTACCATAACCACCCACATCCACATATATAAATTTGTATTCTGGATCAGCCACAGCCATTAACACAAGTGAGAAGTATTTTTTGTAATTGTAATAAACACTGCCACTGCGGGCAGGCATGACCACTCTGACATGTTTGCCATCCACTGCTCCTAGGCAGTTAGGAAACCGGTGTTTGTCCCAAAACATCTGAATGTTTGACTCCCACATAGCAGAATCAGGTGTGGGCATAAAGTCTGGCTGAAGCACATTCCAAAGTAGAGTGCAGGTGTCCAAAACCAGATAACGAATAGTACTTCTTCCCATCCTATATTGATAATGCAGTGCTGCATACGATTGTCCTGTAGCCAAGAATCTGTAAATAAAAAATATATGTTAAATTATGTTTTTTTAGTTTCTGTTCTTCGTAGAAGATGGAAGTCGGTACGTGATAGTTATCGTAAAGAGTTGGAAAAACAGTTTCAGGAATCCAAAAGTGGTTCTGGCAGCTCACAACGGGTGAAATACAAATTCACATCCATCTTAGAATTCCTCAGACCACATCATGATTATCCAACGTAAGTATAGCGCAAATGTGAGCCTATTGCTATACCATGATTAAACATATGCTTAGTATATCTTTTTATATTTTTTTTGGGAAGAACTGAAGATAGCCTACCACCAGAGGAAGATGCAGAAGTGTTGGCACAAACAGACAGTGACCTTGATACACAAGATGTCTGTTCCCAGGACCAAGAGACAGCAACACAGGATGAGAGTGCATCTACTCCACCACAAGACACACAAAACAGGTCCCCATCTACCAGGACACGCACCAATGTGACACATAGAGGGTTCAGGGCATCTACACAAGGAAGGAGAATGGGAAGAGGTATAAGCAGGGCAGAGTATGATGAGAAGCTAATTAGTTGATAGAAAAGGCGGTTGATCACATGGATAAAAGAGAGGAAGAAGTAGCAAAATTAAAAGATCCATGCACACAATATCTTTTAAGTTTAGTGCCTTTTCTGCAAAAAGTTCCTGAAGACAAGCAATGGGCAGCCAGGCTTGCTATCTCAAATGCCCTGGACACTTATTTACAAACTGACAGACTGCCATCAGAAGGTAGTCAACATTTCATTTCTCAACCACGCATGTCTGGCCCTCAACATCACTACCCTCAATACCAACAACAACGTTACCATACTCATCCTATGTATGACCCACCTACTTACCCTGCTATGCATAGGCCAAACATCCGACATGCTCGCCATGCTCATTTCCCCATGCCACCCCCTGTACGTAATGAGCCACCTCATAGCTATCATACTTCATCATTGTCACATGAAAATCCAGTGTACACTGATTTGAACTTTCAAAACACCTCACAAAGCAGCTCTGACAGTACACCACCATCGTTCAATGCTGAGAATACAATGACCGAATTTCTATTCCAACAAGATTGCTAGTAATTTCAGCTAGAGAAAAAATAATGTTTTATGTTAAAATGTTGATTAACCTCCTTAGCGGTAACCCCGTGTGTGACACGGGGTAAGCCGCCGGAGGGTGCCGCTCAGGCCCTGCTGGGCCGATTTTCATAATTTTTTTTTTGCTGGACGCAGCTAGCACTTTGCTAGCTGCGCCAGCACCCCGATCGCCGCCGCCGCGCGCCCGATCGCCGCTATCCGGTGCGGCGCGCGCCCCCCCCCCAGACCCCTGCGCTGCCTGGCCAATCAGTGCCAGGCAGCGCCAAGGGGTGGATCGGGTCTCCCAATGACGTCGCTGACGTCATCCCGCCCCGTCGCCATGGCGACGGGGGAAGCCCTCCAGGAAATCCCGTTCTTTGAACGGGATTTCCTGATCGCCTATCGCCGGAGGCGATCGGCGGGCCTGGGGGGATGCCGCTGAGCAGCGGCTATCATGTAGCGAGCCCTGGGCTCGCTACATGATTTAAAAAAAAAAATTAAAAAAAAAACTGCTGCGCTGCCCCCTGGCGGTATTTTTCATACCGCCAAGGGGGTTAATAATGTTTACCTCAATGTAATGAGGAGTCTTTCAGTTGGCGAAATAGCTCTTCTATAATTTGTATCTTTGCGTTTAAGACCATCCCTCAACTTCTCCAACAGTGTATCAAAACTGTGAAACGAGAACGATAGGTTGACAATGTAAATTGCAGTTGGTATGGCAATCTTGATTTCAATTTCAAAATGTATGCGATTTATATATTCATACATGTGGATGTCTGCCACTTTCAAACAAATACTTTGTTGTAAAAATTAAAGCGGCATTGTTACTTTAGAAAGGTGTGAGAAAGAAACCATTGCACCATATAAGGTTGTCATTACTGTGTCTAACATGTTGAATACTGCATGATCAATTGACATCAAACACCTCCTTTCAGCATGCTAATATAAGTGAAAAACAACTTCTAGGGAGGTGTATGTTGCTGGTTGAAATATACCTGTTACTCAACTGTCCTCAACATTTTGTTGACTGCAGTAGTGTCTGATTAACACAACTCTAACAATAATAGACTGTGCCTTGACTATGACCACCTGAATGGCAAGCTTCTTCAGGGGCTGTTGCGACAATGATCCCAAATACTCAATTAGCAGGAATATCAAACACCTGGTTTAATGTAAACACCACAAGAAATGTAGAGATCTATGTTTAGGCAGCATTTTGTAACATGATGTGATGCAAAACGGAGTTTGCTATGAAGCATACGACACATTTCAAGGTATATATTATACATATATTCTTAACACAGATTGTTATATATGTACATAACATGATGAACATTTACCTGGCAATAGACATCTGGGTGTAGCCAAAAAATTTCTCAGGATGACGCCTCAAATCACTGTAGAGAATCCAAAACTGCCCCTTCCTATGCCGCACCTGCAGCATAGGATGGACCCAGAATTTCCGGGCCCTTGGTCTGCCCCTCATATATGCTGCTACAGCAAATAACAAAATCAGATCAGGATACATTCTCAGCAAACCAACCACTCTACTCTCCAAAAACCTCTCTAGATACTCCTCAACAAACCCACAAGACTGTGAAGGGAAACACCCTTTTTATATTGTTCAATTGACCTTAATTACTGCTTGATTACTTAACTCAGAACACATACATCATCAATATAACACTTTTTACCCTTTGTTTAAGCTATTTCAACAACTTTAAAGTACAAAACGCAAAACGCAAACGCTAACAAAAACGCAACACTTATTTTACAAAACGCTAGCGTTTTCTCTCTAAACGCGAGAAAAAACGCTACAAAAACCGCTAGCGTTTTGGTGTGCACTGGGCCGAAGGCCTGGTGCACACCAGAGGAGTTTTTCTGAGCGTTTTGAGTTTTTAAATCTGCTGCTAATGTTATCCTATGTGTCTGTGCACACTGGAGCAATGAGGTTTTGTAAAAAAAATACCCCATAGCATTACATTGGGAAGAGCTTTTAGAGGTTTCAAAAGCTCTTCCCAATGTAATGCTATGGGTTTTTTTACAAAACCTCATTGCTCCAGTGTGCACAGACACATAGGATAACATTAGCAGCAGATTTAAAAACTCAAAACGCTCAGAAAAACTCCTCTGGTGTGCACCAGGCCTTACTGGCACAGTCAGGAGGATTCGAAAGGCCACACTAAAGGCTCAAACACATCAGACTATAGTCTTTGGAAAATGAAAGATCACAGACCAATATTACCACCCTTCATGTAGTATGAGAGCCATACTCTACACAGTCTTTTCTATGGAGCTGAACTCCACATCAGAAAAAAATCTTTGCAAGATGCTGCACACACAGATGCTGTACAGACACAAAAGATCAGTATCTGCAAAAGATCTGTTTCTGCCAAAAATCCATTCCTGCAAATTGCAAGGATAGTCTATGAGATCTGCAGATCATCATACACACATGATTTAACTGACATTCATCTGCAGATCAGATCGACCAGGATGGATTTTCAGATTTGCAGATGATTGCTTGATCTGCAGATGAATGTCAGTTAAATCATGTGTGTATGATGATCTGCAGATCTCATAGACTATCATTGCAATTTGCAGGAATGGATTTTTGGCAGGAACAGATCTTTTTCAGATACTGATCTTTTGTGTCTGTACAGCATCTGTGTGTGCAGCATCTTGCAAAGATTTTTTTCTGATGTGGAGTTCAGCTCCATAGAAAAGACTGTGTAGAGTATGGCTCTCATACTACATGAAGGGTGGTAATATTGGTCTGTGATCTTTCATTTTCCAAAGACTATAGTCTGATGTGTGTATGCACCTTAAGATTTGGATACTAATCCACATCAATAGGCAGGGATCTCCACAAACACATAAAGGCAGCATGCATTTCACATCAATAGGCAGGTGTCTCCCCAAACACATAAAGGCAGCATTTCACGTCAATAGGCAGGGGTCTCCCCAAACACATAAAGGCAGCATTTCACGTCAATAGGCAGGGGTCTCCCCAAACACATAAAGGCAGCATTTCACGTCAATAGGCAGGGATCCCCACAAACACCTAAAGGCAGCATTTCACGTCAATAGGCAGGGATCCCCACAAACACATAAAGGCAGCATTTCACGTCAATAAGCAGGGATCCCCACAAACACATAAAGGCAGAATTTCACATCAATAGGCAGGGGTCTCCCCAAAACCATAAAGGCAGCATTTCACATCGATAGGCAGGGGTCTCCCCAAACACATAAAGGCATCATTTTACATCAATAGGCAGGGATCCTCCCGGGCAATTTAGTACTGGGGGACAGTGCCATCAAGAAGTGATGGAAATTCTGTATCAACCAATTGGAAGAGTTTGAGATAGCATGCTAAAAGCTGTTCGTGTTGGGGCAATGAGCATGGATTGGTTAGGGGGAGGTTTTTCTAGCTCCCCAATACTTGGAGGATGGACAGCATAGCTGGGTGGTGAAGAATATCCACACTATAAGTGTCACAGACCGCAAGGGCCGGTCTGCGAGCAAGGTCAATCATTCAGAGTCAGAAATCCTCTCACACTGTCATTTTGCTCATCACGAAGGGTAACCGGACTTCGCAATTTGATGAACTGTCTAGTGGAGGGGCGTTCGGACGCCAAAGGATTCACCACACACCTACAATTCAAAGATCTGACACCAAGCGGGTTACACAGCCCGCTACTGTAATTATACTAGTACTTCGAGAACGCTCTATTAATCCTTAGCAGTATGCAGGAACCTGGGTCAGATCTTTATCTCTGGGCCGGGTTCTCGCATATGGGTTATAAAGGTACACTTCTATTAAACACAGCGGTTTCAGGAGAATACGTACGATTGTGTATGTTCAGCAACAGGTCATAACCGCTAAACGATTTTTTAAACGTTTAATTACAAAAATGCATTACATACATTTATATACACCAATTAACATATATGCACACAAATCTTAAAGCTTAAAGGGATACTGTAGGGGGTCGGGGGAAAATGAGTTAAACTTACCCGGGGCTTCTAATGGTCCCCTACAGACATCCTGTGCCCGCACAGCCACTCACCGATGCTCCGGCCCCGCCTCCAGTACACTTCTGGAATTTCAGACTTTAAAGTCTGAAAACCAATGCGCCTGCGTTGCTGTGACCTCGCTCCTCCTGATGTCACCAGGAGCATACTGCGCAGGCCCAGTATGGTCTGTGTCTGTGCAGTACGCTCCTGGTGACATCAGCGGGAGTGAGGACACGGCAACGCAGGCGCAGTGGTTTTCAGTCTGAAATTCCAGAAGTGAACCAGAGGCGGGGCCGCAGCATTTGGGAGTGGCTGCGCGGGCACAGGATGTCTGTGGGGGACCATTAGAATCCCCGGGTAACTTCAACTCATTTTCCCCCGACCCCCCCCCCCCCCCCCCCCCCCTACAGTATCCCTTTAAAATAGAACCTCAATGCCAACTCACTACTAGACCCACTGCAATCTGGATTTCGGCCTGCCCACTCAACCGAAACGGCTCTCACCAAAGTGGTCAATGACCTTGCCTTAGCTAAAGCTGAAGGTAAATACACCATTCTCCTCCTCCTTGACCTTTCAGCAGCTTTTGATACAGTAGATCATCCCCTACTCCTCCAGTCCCTCCAATCCATGGGCATTCACGATCTCGCCCTGACCTGGCTTTCATCCTACCTCTCCAACCGCTCCTTCACGACCTCCTTCAATGAGTCCTCGTTCACCCCCAACCACCTCTCAGTGGGAGTCCCCCAAGGCTCGGTCCTTGGCCCCCTACTGTTCTCCCTATACACATCCTCCATTGGCAAGGTTATCTCCTCCATGGGTTTTAACTATCATCTGTATGCAGATGACACCCAAATCTATCTCCACACCCCTGACATATCCACCACTACCATGGACAAGGTCTCCTCCTGCCTATCTGCCATCTCCTCCTGGATGTCCGCTAGGTTCCTAAAACTAAATCTAGACAAAACGGAATTTATGATCTTCCCACCCCGGTCATCCCTGGACCTCCCAGATGTGCAGGTCACTGTTAACCACACTACTATTCACCCTACCTCTCAAGCCCGCTGTCTGGGTGTCACCCTGGACTCCGCACTCTCCTTCACTCCCCACATCCAAAACCTCACAAAGTCCTGCAACTTCCACCTTCGTAACATCTGTAAGATTCGCCCTTTCCTGACCCCTGCCACCACCAAACTCCTCATCCATGCCCTCATAATTTCCCGCCTCGACTACTGCAATGCCCTTCTGTCTGGACTCCCTAAGACCCGAAGAGCCCCACTGCAGTCCATCATGAATGCGGCTGCCAGAATTATCCACTCCTCCCATCGCTCCACCAGGGCGGCTCCCCTGCGTGAATCCCTCCACTGGCTTCCTATCCAGTCCAGAATCAGATTCAAGATATTGTGTCTGACCTACAAATCCATCCACAAAACCTGTCCAACCTACATTTCTGATCTTACTCAGAGATACACACCAAGCCGCTCACTCCGCTCCTCCAATGAACTTCGCCTGACCGTCCCCCGCATCACCCAGTCCCATGCACGCCTCCAAGACTTCTCAAGAGCCGCTCCGACACTATGGAACTCCCTACCTCCACCCATTAGGGCAGCCCCCTCCTTCAACACCTTCAAGAAGGCCCTCAAAACTCACCTTTTCACTCTTGCCTACCACCCCTCACAATTGCTCTAAACCCACAGCCGAACTCTGGTCCCCTACCTCTCGTGTCCTTACCTCTCCCTCTAGATTGTAAGCCTTTGGGCAGGGTCCTCACTCCTTTTGTGTCCTACCTGATCATGCACCTCTATTACTGTGCACCCATGCTATGCATTTGAGTGAACCTAACTTGCCTAACTCCATGCTCCCATCCAGTGACTGACTAAGCATTACCTTGTACTCATACTGTGCTGTGTGATCTGGTTTTCTTATATTCCTGTATTGTCATATTGCTGTTTGTCACCCCTAAATATTGTCTGTAACCTAAATTAATGTCCAGCGCTGTGTAATATGTTGGCGCTTTATAAATACAACAAATAAATAAATAAATAATAAATAAAATAGAAGGGATAAAATCAGAAAGTTCTTACTTTAGTTATGGCTGAGCCATTTGGAGAATGAAGAATGAGTCCAGTTTAAATGAGCTTTAAGAGTCCTTGGAAAAATCCATGCATAGGTCCCTCTGTGGAACGCATGCTGCAAGCTCTTCTTTAGCAGATGAAATGACAAAGGACTAAGGCGGGCTCTGCTGGCCCCATATTTATACAATCTTAGAATTGGGGCTGTATTACCTCCAAACTAGGTGGAAGGAAGGCGGGGTTATCTCCTGGCAGCAAGGTTGCCACCCCCAGACCTCAGAGCCAAAAAATTTAACATTTATTAATCATCTGTGTGACTCCGCCCCAGATTGGCGCATCGCAAATCCGAGACTATATTCATAAGCGGCCTGCGATCCTGTATCAATAGAGGACATGCCTATTCTATCATGTTCTATCTGTGCAGGCTGACTAAAGCAGTGTCCTGAATGACCCCTGACAGTTGGGAAACTGGAATTCGGATGAATGATAGAACTGCTTTATGGGTATCAGAAAATGTAATTTTTGTCTTTCTGTGACAAGCCTATTTTGAATTATTAATAAATGAAAGTTCTCTTTGTCCGGGTCTGAGATTTGGAGGGAATTTCTTATCTTGGCCAGTTCGAGCTGGCTGTTGGGAGAGGGGCTGAGGCAGCAAATGGCCCTCCACAGGAGGTGGAGCCACGTGTGAAATTCCTTGATGACCTAACACAGGACATGGGGGGGAAGTTACTGTACTCTGCAATGCTCTCAGAGGGGGAAAAGAGAAAGGGAGAAAAAACACTCTGTCATTTTTAAGCGAGAATGTCACGTCTACTGATGGCGCAATCGATGTGCGTCATTGGTGGGTGCGATATGCCATTTTATTCACCACAATAAGTGCTTTTCTGAGCGCCTTTGATTACTGAGAGCTTTCTGAGCGCTTTTTAAAAAAACAATCCTATTCAGTTTCATTAAAATCACTGTAAAAATCACCCCTTCTGCAATTTGCGTGATCACTATGATTTTTACCATGATTCTAATGAAAGTGAATGTGAGTGATTTTGAAAAAGCGCTCAGCAATCACAAGTGCTCAGAAAAGCGCTTATAGTGTGGATCCAACTTAACAGAGTGGGGGAGGCCTGGGGGGGGGGGGGGGGGGAGGTACAAGGCGAGGGGGATGCTCAGCCTCCTGCCACCCATGTAATATTGTAATAAATATGTGTAGACATAAGTGACTGTAAGTGCCTCCCCTTTCCTGATACTTATGGTCACACACACACATATATTAATATACACTCACCTAAAGGATTATTATGGACACCTGTTCAATTTCTCATTAATGCAGTTATATAATCAACCAATCCCATGGCAGTTGCTTCAATGCATTTAGGGGTATGGTCCTGGTCAAGACAATCTCCTGAACTCCAAACTGAATGTCAGAATGGGAAAGAAAGGTGATTTAAGCAATTTGGAGCATGGCATGGTTGTTGGTGCCAGACAGGCTGGTCTGAGTATTTCACAATCTGCTCAGTTACTGGGATTTTCACGCACAACCATTTATAGGGTTTACAAGAATGGTGTGAAAAGGGAAAACCATCCAGTATGCGGCAGTCCTGTGGGCGAAAATGCCTTGTTGATGCTAGAGGTCAGAGGAGAATGGGCCGACTGATTCAAGCTGATAGAAGAGCAATGTTGACTGAAATAACCACTCGTTACAACTGAGGTGTGCAGTAAAGCATTTGTGATGCCACAACATGCACAACCTTGAGACGGATGGGCTACAATAGCAGAAGACCCCACCGGGTACCACTCATCTCCACTACAAATAGGAAAAAGAGGCTACAATTTGCACGAGCTCACCAAAATTGGACAGTTGAAGACTGAAAAAATGTTGCCTGGTCTGATGAGTCTCGATAGAGTCAGAATTTGACATAAACAGAATGAGAACATGGATCCATAATGCCTTGTTACCACTGTGCAGGCTGGTGGTGTAATGGTGTGGGGGATGTTTTCTTGGCACACTTTAAGCCCCTTAGTGCCAATTGGACATCGTTTAAATGCCACGGGCTACCTGAGCATTGTTTCTGACCATGTCCATCACTTCATGACCACCATGTACCCATCCTCTGATGGCTACTTCCAGCAGGATATTGCACCATGTCACAAAGCTTGAATCATTTCAAATTGGTTTCTTGAACATGACAATGAGTTCACTGTACTAAAATGGCCCCCACAGTCACCAGATCTCAACCCAATAAAGCATCTTTGGGATGTGATGGAATGGGAGCTTCATGCCCTGGATGTGCATCCCACAAAGGTCCATCAACTGCAAGATGCTATCCTATCAATATGGGCCAACATTTCTAAAGAATGCTTTCAGCACCTTGTTGGATCAATGCCACATAGAATTAAAGGGGAACTTCAGCCTAAACAAACATACTGTCATCAAGTTACATTACTTATGTTAATTAGAATAGATAGGTAATATAATCTCTTACCCACCCTGTTTTAAAAGAACAGGCAAATGTTTGTGATTCATGGGGGCTGCCATCTTTGTCATGGGGGCAGCCATCTTTTTGGTTGAAAGGAGGTGACAAGGAGCAGGAGACACAGTTCGAACTATCCTGTGTCCTGATTACCCCTCCCAGCTGCACACGCTAGGCTTCAAATGTCAAATTCAAAGTGTAAAAAAAAAAAAAATTGCACCAAAACAGCAGAACGAGAACAACAAAATCAGAAATCCCATCATGCTTTGCACAGCATCAGGGGAAAAAAGCCCGGGCAGTTTTCTTCTGTGCAGCTAAAAATGAGGCTTGTATAAGAGAAACAAATTTCTGATGCTGTGAAACTGTTAAAGAAACACAAAGCCTTTTCAGTGCTGCTGAGTCGATTTTTAGTCCGGAGGTTCACTTTAAGGCAGTTCGGAAGGCGAAAGGGGGTCAAACACCGTATTAGTATATATATAATATAATATATACAGAGAGAGAGAGATATTATGGGTGGCAGGCTGAGCATCCCCCTCCCCACAGGCGTAGGGATCACTATAGCAACCATAGCATTGCTATGGGGCCTGGATCCCTTCACCTCAACTGGGGGGGCCGCATGTCCTGCAGCCTATTTTTGTTTTGTGCTTTTTTTAATTTTTTTTTATTTAATCATGGGCCCTGGGCCCATTCAGAATTGCTGGAGTGACCACCCTCACCCCCCATTGCAGCATTGCAAAGAGGCTGGCAGGTGAAATGGAACTATTTTCCACCTGTCGCCTCTCTGCATAGCCCTCCGACTGCCGACACTTGCTTCATAGTTCCGGCCTGGCCCGGAACACAGAAGAACAGCGCTGGCTATGGCTCCGCCCCTCTCGTGTGTTGCTCCGCCCCTCCCATGAGTATCTCCGCCCCTCCTGCGTGTAGCTCTGCCCCCTTCCCGTCTGTCTGCCCGGTCACAGCATCGGAAGACAGCATGAAAGGACTTTCAAGTGGCACTGTGAGTAGCTGGGCCATGGTGAGACTGTGTGGTTGTGTGTGTGTGTGTGTGTGTGTGTGTGTGTGTTCTATAACTTGGTGTGTGTGTGTTTTGTAACCTACTTTGTGTGTGGGTGTGTGTGTGTGCGTGAAGTTTCTGTAACTTGGTGTGTGTGTGTTTTGTAACCTACTTTGTGTGTGGGTGTGTGCGCGTGTGTGAGCGTTCTGTAACTTGGTGTGTGTGTGTTTTGTAACCTACTTTGTGTGTGTGTGTGCGCGCGTGCGTGAGCGTTCTGTAACTTGGTGTGTGTGTTTTGTAACCTACTTTGTGTGTGTGTGTGTGCGTGAGCGTTCTGTAACTTGGTGTGTGTGTGTGTTTTGTAACCTACTTTGTGTGTGTGTGTGCGTGCGCGTGTGCATGAGCGTTCTGTAACTTGTTGTGTGTGTGTTTTGTAACTTACTTTGGGCTTGATTCACAAAGCGGTGCTAACTGTTAGCACGCCTGTGAAAACCCCCTTAGCACGTCTAAACAAGCTTTTCGCGCATAAAACTTTACGCGCGCAAAACTTTATGCGCGTAAACCTTTATGCACGTACTGCACAGAGCGCAGGGCGCTCCGCGCGAAGTGCCCATTAAAGCCTATGGGACTTAGCGCGCGATCTGATTGAGAAATCCGGTGCTAACCTACTTAGCACCCTGGTTAGCGCGTCTAAAGACTTTAGACGTGCTAAGTAGGTTAGCACCGCTTTGTGAATCAAGCCCTTTGTGTTTTTATCTTGCTGTGTGTGTGTGTAGAAGAGGGAAGAGTGTAAATTACTGTGTGTGTGTGTGTGTGTGTGTGTGTGTGTGTGTGTGTGTTCGTGTGTGTGTTCTGTAACTTGGTGTGTGCAGGGCCGTGCAGAGGGTCCTTAACCACTTGCCGACCGCCTACTTCATATTGGCGGCGGCAAAGTGGCAGCCCCAGGACCACGTAACGCAGAATGGCGTCAGGTCCTGGGGCACTCTTTGGCCGGGGATCGCGCGCTGGGATGCGCGCGCATCCGCCGGCAATAGGCTCCGCCCACCCGCGACGTCAACCCGCCGGGCAATCGGAAGCGCCGGCGGGTTGTTAACCCGACGATCCCCGGATAGGAAGCGTATAATATGCTTTGTAATATTTACAAAGTGTATTATACAGGCTGCCTCCTGCCCTGGTGGTCCCAGTGTCCGAGGGACCACCAGGGCAGGCTGCAGCCACCCTAGTCTGCACCCAAACACACTGATCTGCCCCCCCTGCCCCCTGATCGCCCACAGTACCCCTCAGACCCCCCCCTGCCCACCCCCCAGACCACCATTTGCACACAATCACCCCCCTAATCGCCCATCAATCACTCCCTGTCACTATCTGTCAACGCTATTTTTATTTTTTTAGTCCCTAAACTGCCCCCTGCTCCCTCCTGATCACCCTCCCCCCCCTGTGTACTGTATGCATCTATCCCCGTGGATCACCTGTCAATCACCTGTCAATCACCCGTCAATCACCCCCTGTCACTGCCACCCATCAATCAGCCCCTAACCTGCCCCTTGCGGGCAATCTGATCACCCACCCACACCAATAGATCGCCCGCAGATCCGACATCAGATCACCTCCCAAATCCATCGTTTACATCTATTCTCTCCTCTAAACACCCACTAATTACCCATCAATCACCCCCTATCACCACCTGTCACTGTTACCTATCAGATTAGACCCTTGCGGGCACCCAATCACCCGCCCACACGCTCAGATTGCCCTCAAACCCCCCCTTATCGATTCGCCAGTGCATTATTTACATCCGTTCTTCCCTGTAATAACCCACTGATCACCTGTCAATCACCCCCTGTCACTGCCACCCATCAATCACCCCCTGTCACTGCCACCCATCAATCAGCCCCTAACCTGCCCCTTGCGGGCAATCTGATCACCCACCCACACCAATAGATCGCCCGCAGATCCGACATCAGATCACCTCCCAAGCGCAGTGTTTACATCTATTCTCTCCTCTAAACACCCACTAATTACCCATCAATCACCCCCTATCACCACCTGTCACTGTTACCCATCAGATTAGACCCTAATCTGCCCCTTGCGGGCACCCAATCACCCGCCCACACCTCAGAACGCCCTCAGACCCCAGCCCTGATCACCTCGCTAGTGCATTGTTTGCATCTATTTCCCCCCTCTAATCACACCTTGAGACACCCATAAATCACCTCCTGTCACCCCCTAGCACACCTACCCATCAGATCAGGCCCTAATTTGCCCCGTGTGGGCTCCTGATAACTCGGCCAAACCCTCAGATCCCCCTCAGACCCCCTTCCGATCACCTCCCCAGTGCATTGATTGCATCTATTTTCCCCTCTAACCACCCCCTGAGACACCCATCAATCACCTCCTGTCACCCCCCTAGCACTCCTATCCATCAGATCAGGCCCAATACATCCTGTCATCTAAGAGGCAACCCTGCTTATGACCGTTTCCACAAAATTTGCCCCCTCATAGACCACCTGTCATCAAAATTTGCAGATGCTTATACCCCTGAACAGTCATTTTGAGAAATTTGGTTTCCAGACTACTCACAGTTTTGGGCCCGTAAAATGCCAGGGCAGTATAGGAACCCCACAAGTGACCCCATTTTAGAAAGAAGACACACCAAGGTATTCTGTTAGGTGTATGATGAGTTCATAGAAGATTTTATTTTTTGTCAAAAGTTAGCGAAAATTGGATTTTTATTGTTTTTTTCACAAAGTGTCATTTTTCACTAACTTGTGACAAAAAATAAAATCTTCTATGAACTCACCATACCCCTAACGGAATACCTTGGGGTGTTGTCTTTCTAAAATGGGGTCACTTGTGGGGTTCCTATACTGCCCTGGCATTTTAGGGGCCCTAAACCGTGGGGAGTAGTCTAGAAAACAAATGCCTCAAAATGACCTGTGAATAGGACGTTGGGCCCCTTAGCGCACCTAGGCTGCAAAAAAGTGTCACACATGTAGTATCGCCATACTCAGGAGAAGTAGTATAATGTGTTTTGGGGTGTATTTTTACACATACCCATGCTGGGTGGGAGAAATCTCTCTGTAAATGGACAATTGTGTGTAAAAAAAAAATCAAAAATGTGTCATTTACAGAGATATTTCTCCCACCCAGCATGGTTATATGTAAAAATACACCACAAAACACATTATACTACTTCTTCTGAGTACGGTGATACCACATGTGTGACACTTTTTTGCAGCCTAACTGTGCTAAGGGGCCCAAAGTCCAATGAGTACCTTTAGGATTTCACAGGTCATTTTGAGACATTTGGGTTCAAGACTCCTCCTCACGGTTTAGGGCCCCTAAAATGCCAGGGCAGTATTGGAACCCCACAAATGACCCCATTCTATAAAGAAGACACCCCAAGGTATTCCGTTAGGAGTATGGTGAGTTCATAGAAGATTTTATTTTTTGTCACAAGTTAGCGGAAATTGATATGTATTGTTTTTTTTTCACAAAGTGTCATTTTCCGCTAACTTGTGACAAAAAAAAATCTTCTATGAACTCACCATACCCCTAACGGAATACCTTGGGGTGTCTTCTTTCTAAAATGGGGTCACTTGTGGGGTTCCTATACTGCCCTGGCATTTTAGGGGCCCTAAACCGTGAGGAGTAGTCTAGAATCCAAATGCCTCAAAATGACCTGTGAATAGAACGTTAGGCCCCTTAGCGCACCTAGGTTGCAAAAAAGTGTCACACATGTGGTATCGCCGTACTCAGAAGAAGTAGTATAATGTGTTTTGGGGTGTATTTTTATACATACCCATGCTGGGTGGGAGAAATCTCTCTGTAAATGGACAATTGTGTATAAAAAAAATCAAATAATTGTCATTTACAGAGATATTTCTCCCACCTAGCATCTGTATGTGTAAAAATACACCCCAAAACACATTATACTACTTCTCCTGAGTACGGCGGTACCACATGTGTGGCACTTTTTTGCACCCTAAGTGCGCTAAGGGGCCCAAAGTCCAATGAGTACCTTTAGGATTTCACAGGTCATTTTGCGACATTTGGTTTCAAGACTACTCCTCACGGTTTAGGGCCCCTAAAATGCCAGGGCAGTATAGGAACCCCACAAATGACCCTATTTTAGAAAGAAGACACCCCAAGGTATTCCGTTAGGAGTATGGTGAGTTCATAGAAGATTTTATTTTTGTCACAAGTAAGCGGAAAATGACACTTTGTGAAAAAAAACAATTAAAATCAATTTCCGCTAACTTGTGACAAAAAAAAAAAAATCTTCTATGAACTCACCATACTCCTAATGGAATACCTTGGGGTGTCTTCTTTCTAAAATGGGGTAATTTGTGGGATTCCTATACTGTCCTGGCATTTTAGGGGCCCTAAACCGTGAGGAGTAGTCTTGAAACGAAATTTCTCAAAATGACCTGTGAAATCCTAAAGGTACTCATTGGACTTTGGGCCCCTTAGCGCAGTTAGGGTGCAAAAAAGTGCCACACGTGGTATCGCCGTACTCAGGAGAAGTAGTATAATGTGTTTTGGGGTGTATTTTTCCACATACCCATGCTGAGTGGGAGAAATATCTCTATAAATTGACAATTGTGTGTAAAAAAAAATAAAAAAAATTGTCATTTACGGAGATATTTCTCCCACCCAGCATGGGTATGTGTAAAAATACACCCCAAAACACATTATACTACTTCTCCTGAGTACGGCGATACCACATGTGTGGCACTTTTTTGCAGCCTAACTGCGCTAAGGGGCCCAAAGTCCAATGAGCATCTTTAGGCTTTACAGGGGTGCTTACAATTAGGCACCCCCCAAAATGCCAGGACAGTGAACACACCCCACAAATGACCCCATTTTTTAAAGTAGACACTTCAAGGTATTCAGAGAGGAGCATAGTGAGTCCGTGGCAGATTTCATTTTTTTTTGTCGCAAGTTAGAAGAAATGGAAACTTTTTTTTTTGTTACAAAGTGTCATTTTCCGCTAACTTGTGACAAAAAATAAAATCTTCTATGAACTCACCATGCCTCTCACTGAATACTTTGGGATGTCTTCTTTCCAAAATGGGGTCATTTGGGGGGTATTTGTACTATCCTGGAATTTTAGCCCCTCATGAAACCTGACAGGTGCGCAGGAAAGTCAGAGATGCTTGAAAATGGGAAAATTCACTTTTGGCACCATAGTTTGTAAACGCTATAACTTTTACCCAATCCAATAAATATACACTGAATGTTTTTTTTTTTTTTTTTTAATCAAAGACATGCAGCAGAATACCTTTCGCGCTCAAATGTATAGGAAATTGTACTTTATTTGAAAAATGTCAGCACAGAAAGTTAAAAAAGTCATTTTTTGACAAAATTCATGTCTTTTTTGATGAATATAATAAAAAGTAAAACTCGCAGCAGCAATCAAATAGCACCGAAAGAAAGCTGTATTAGTGACAAGAAAAGGAGGTAAAATTCATTTAGGTGGTAGGTTGTATGACTGAGCAATAAACCGTGAAAGCTGCAGTGGTCCGAATGGAAAAAAAGGCTCTGGTCCTTAAGGGGTTTTATGACTGCAGTCCTTAAGTGGTTAAGTAGGGGGTGCTCAAATTTAAAAAAGGGGCCTGGCAATGCCTTCCCCCGCATGCCCCCCTCCTCGTTTCTGGCTAGGGGGGTATTGATTGTCATGCTGCTGAATGCAGATGCTGGGTGCCATGTGAGTTCTGGCTATGGTTGGGTATCGAGTTTCATGAGGGTGTTGATTGCAAATACTTAGTGCCATGTAAGATCTGGGTGCATGTACTGGATGTCATGTGGGTGCTGGGTGCAGGTACTGGATGTGACATGGGTGTGAATACTTGGCGCCATGCCTGTACTGGGTGCTGGCTATGGGTGGGCTTTGGGCATCACATGGGTTTTGAATGCAGGTATTTTGGGTACATGTTAAGTTGGTGCTTGGTGCAGATAGCGGGGGCCATGTGGAAGCTGTGTGCAGGTGTGAGTACTGGGTGCAATTTTAGGCCTGGGTGCAGATATTTGGGGCTTGATTCACTAATCGGCGCTAAGTGTTAGCAAGTTAGCAGTAAAGTCTGTATCAAGCTGCTTTGGGTACCAAGGTCTAGTTTGCATTGGGTGTTTATTTGCAGTGGGTGCTATGCAGTATTGAGTGCTGAATGAGTAGCAGATGGTGATAAACAATAGTGGGTGCCATGTGAGTGCTAATTGGTACAGGGAGCCATGTGAGTGTTGGACATGAGTGCTAATTGGTACAGGGAGCCATGTGAGTGTTGGACATGAGTGAGTAGGGAGTGCCATGTGTGGTTTGGATGTGTGCCATGGGATTACTGAGTCTCATATGGGTTCGAAACAAGGATGGGTACTGGGTGCTATTTGGGTGCTGGCCATGGATGGCTACTAGGTGCATATAATGGCTTTGGACCTTGGTACTGTGCCATGTGCGTGTTGATTATGGGGGTATGTGGGTCTTAGGTGCACATACTGAGTGCCAAGTGGGTACTGGGAGTGAGTACATGGTGACATATGGGTGAGGGGTGCTGGCTAGTGGGGTATTTGTTGTCATGTGGGTGCTAAAGGCAGTGCTGGGTGCCATGTGAGTTCTGGGTGCTGGCACAGGGTGTCATGTGGATTCTGGCTGTATGGGTGTGTATCAACCATCATGTAGGTGTTGATTGCAGGTACTCAGTCCCTTGTGAGTTCTGGATGCAAGTACTGGATGTCATATGTGAGTGCTTGGAGTGGGTGCTGGGCACCAAGTGGTGGCTTAGTGCAACTGGAACTACTGCAGAGGAAACATGTGGGTGTTGGGTGCAGGTGCTGGCTGGGTATCACATAGGTGCAAATACTTGGTGCCATGCCTGGGTGCTAGCTATGGTTGGGCATTGTCATGTGGGTTCTGAGTGCAGGTACTTTGGGTGCTAGTACTAGTTATGTGGGTGCAGATAGTGGATGCCATGTGGAGGCTGTGTGCAGGTGTGAGTAGTGGGTGCCATGTTGGGGCTGGGTGCAAGTACTGTGTCATGTAGGTGTGAGTACTGGGTGCCAGCTATAGGGTGAAGGGGTGCAGGTACTGGGTGCCATGTGGCTGTTTGATGCAAGTACTAAGTGCCATATTGAGTCCGGATGTGAGTATTGGGTGCTCGGTGCAAGTACTGGGTGCTTGCTATAGTGGGAGTTACTGGTTGAGTTTATTGTGGGTGCTGAATATTGGTGGGATTGTTGTGGGTGCAAGGGGTGGGAGATCACTGTGGGTACTGATATGAATGGCATAGTTGCTGCTAGGAGAGGTAGAGGTCAGTGTGGTTGATGGGGGAAGGGTAGGTCACTGTGGGTGCTGGGGGAGAAGTAACTGTGGGTGCTGTGGAAGGTAGAGGTCAGTATGGGTGCTGGAGGAAAGGGAGGTCACTGTGGGTCCTTTGGGGGAGGTCACTGTGGGTTTCGGGAGGTAGAGGTCATTGTGGGTGCAGGGGGTGGGAGGTCACTATGGGTGCTGCTATGAATGGCATAGTTGCTGCTAAGGGAGATAGAGGTCAGTGTGGGTGCTGGGGGAAGGGTAGGCTACTGTGGGTGCTGTGGAAGGAAGAGATCAGTATGGGTGCTGGAGGAAGGGGAGGTCACTGTGGGTGCTGGGAGAAGTCAGTGTGGTTACTGGAGGAGGAAGTGGATGCTGGGTGTTGGGAGAGGCCACTGTGGGAGCTGGCAATGGGAGAGGTCACTGTAGGTGCTGCTTGTAGGATGGGACGTCCCTGTGGGTGCTGCAGGGGACAGGAGGGTAGCCACTGGGGGAGGGAAAAATCACTGTGGGTGCTGGGGGAGGGGTAGGTCAGTGTGGGTGCTGGGGTAGGCAGGATCACTGCTAGAGCTGGGGAGGGAGAGGTCACTGTGGGTGCTAGGTGGAGGGAGAGGTCACTGTGGGTGCTAGGTGGAGGGAGAGGTCACTGTGGGTGCTGGGTAGGGAGAGGTCACTGTGGGTGCTAGGTGGAGGGAGAGGTCACTGTGGGTGCTAGGTGGAGGGAGAGGTCACTGTGGGTGCTGGGGGAGGGAGAGGTCACTGTGGGTGCTAGCTGGAGGAAGAAGTCACTGTGGGTGCTGGGAAGGGAGAGGTCACTGTAGGTGCTAGATGGAGGGAAAGGTCACTGTGGGTGCTGGGTAAGGGAGAGGTCACTGTGGGTGCTAGGTGGAGGGAGAGGTCACTGTGGGTGAAAGGTGAAGGGAGATGTCACTGTGGGTACTGGGGAGGGAGAGGTCAGTATGGGTCCTAGGTGGAGGGAGAGGTCACTGTGATTGCTAGGTGAAGGGAGATGTCACTGTGGGTACTGGGGAGGGAGAGGTCAGTATGGGTCCTAGGTGGAGGGAGAGGTCACTGGGTACTAGGTGGAGGGAGAGGTCACTGGGTACTAGGTGGAGGGAGAGGTCACTATGGGTACTGGGGAGGGGGAGAGGTCAATATGAGTCCTAGGCGGAGGGAGAGGTCACTGTGGGTGCTAGGGGAGGGAGTGGTCACTGGGTACTAGGTGGAGGGAGAGGTCACTATGGGTACTAGGGAGAGAGAGGTCAATATGGGTCCTAGGTGGAGGGAGAGGTCACTATGGGTGCTGGGGGAGGGAGAGGTCAGTATGGGTCCTAGGTGGAGGGAGCGGTCAGTATGCCACACTAGGATTTCTGTCTGGGCCTCTGCACTTGAAAGTGTCCCAGACGGGGAGGAGCTTCCCACGGATGGGCGGGGCTTATCGTGGTTGGGGGGCAGAGCTTATTTTACGCGGCGAGAGGGGCTTTTTTTGAAGGTTTTAAAAAGGGGGGTGCCTGGGCACCCAGAGCACCCCCCTGTGCACGTGCCTGGGTGTGTGTGTGTTTTGTAACCTACTTTGTGTGTGTGTGTGTGTGTGTTTTGTAACCTACTTTGTGTGTGTGGGTGTGTGTGTGTGCATGAAGTTTCTGTAACTTGGTGTGTGTGTGTTTTGTAACCTACTTTGTGTGTGTGTGTGTGCGTGGATGCGTGAGCGTTCTGTAGCTTGGTGTGTGTGTGTGTTTTGTACCTACTTTGTGTGTGTGTGTGTGTGTGTGTGTGCGTGAGCGTTCTGTAACTTGGTGTGTGTGTTTTGTAACCTACTTTGTGTGTGTGTATGTGTGTACGTGCGTGTGTGTGAGCGTTCTGTAACTTGGTGTGTGTGTTTTGTAACCTACTTTGTGTTTTTATCTTGCTGTGTGTGTGTGTGTAGACGAGGGAAGAGTGTAAATTACTGTGTGAGGAGAAGGTGTGTGTGTGTGTGTGTGTGTAGTAGTAGTATCTGGGTTTTTTATTCACTTCAAGGGCAACTGAAGTGAGAGAGATGTGGAGGCTGCCATATTTATTTACTTTTAAGCAATACCAGTTGCCTGGCTGTCTTGCTGATCCTCTGCCTCTAATACTTTTAGCCATAGACCCCGAACAAGCATGCAGCAGGTCAGATGTTTCTGACATTACAGGGAGTGCAGAATTATTAGGCACATTAGTATTTTGACCACATCATCCTCTTTATGCATGTTGTCTTACTCCAAGCTGTATAGGCTCGAAAGCCTACTACCAATTAAGCATATTAGGTGATGTGCATCTCTGTTATGAGAAGGGGTGTGGTCTAATGACATCAACACCCTATATCAGGTGTGCATAATTATTAGGCAACTTCCTTTCCTTTGGCAAAATGGGTCAAAAGAAGGACTTGACAGGCTCAGAAAAGTAAAAAATAGTGAGATATCTTGCAGAGGGATGCAGCACTCTTAAAATTGCAAAGCTTATGAAGCGTGATCATCGAACAATCAAGCGTTTCATTCAAAATAGTCAACAGGGTCGCAAGAAGCGTGTGGAAAAACCAAGGCGCAAAATAACTCCCCATGAACTGAGAAAAGTCAAGCCACTTGCCACCAGTTTGGCCATATTTCAGAGCTGCAACATCACTGGAGTGCCCAAAAGCACGAGGTGTGCAATACTCAGAGACATGGCCAAGGTAAGAAAGGCTGAAAGATGGCCACCAATGAACAAGACACACAAGCTGAAACGTCAAGACTGGGCCAAGAAATATCTCAAGACTGATTTTTCTAAGGTTTTATGGACTGATGAAATGTGAGTGAGTCTTGATGAGCCAGATGGATGGGCCCGTGGCTGGATTGGTAAAGGGCAGAGAGCTCCAGTCCAACTCAGACGCCAGCAAGGTGGAGGTGGAGTACTGGTTTGGGCTGGTATCATCAAAGATGAGCTTGTGGGACCTTTTTGGGTTGAGAATGGAGTCAAGCTCAACTCCCAGTCCTACTGCCAGTTTCTGGAAGACACCTTCTTCAAGCAGTGGTACAGGAAGAAGTCTGCATCCTTCAAGAAAAACATGATTTTCATGCAGGACAATGCTCCCTCACACGCGTCCAAGTACTCCACAGCGTGGCTGGCAAGAAAGGGTATAAAAGAAGAAAAACTAATGACATGGCCTCCTTGTTCACCAGATCTGAACCCCATTGAGAACCTGTGGTCCATCATATAATGTGAGATTTACAAGGAGGGAAAACAGTACACCCTTCTGAACAGTGTCTGGGAGGCTGTAAGTGCTGCTGCACGCAATGTTGATGGTGAACAGATAAAAGCCTGCCATCCATGGATTCTGTTAGTGTTTTGGAGTGTCCTTGCAAAGAAAGGTGGCTATATTGGTCACTGATTTGTTTTTGTTTTGTTTTTGAATGTCAGAAATGTATATTTGTGAATGTTGAGATATTAGATTGGTTTCACTGGTAAAAATAAATAATTGAAATGGGTATATATTTGTTTTTTGTTAAGTTGCCTAATAATTATGCACAGTAATAGTCACCTGCACACACAGATATCCCCCTAAAATAGCTAAAACTACAAACAAACTAAAAACTACTTTCAAAAATATTCAGCTTTGATATTAATGAGTTTTTTGGGTTCATTGAGAACATGGTTGTTGTTCATTAATAAAATTATTCCTCAAAAATACAACTTGCCTAATAATTCTGCACTCCCTGTATTGTCAGATCTGAGATGATTAGCTGCATGCTTGTTTCTGGTGTGATTCAGACACTGTTGTAGCCAAATAGATCAGCAGGACAGCCGGGCAACTGGTATTGTTTAAAAGGAGAGAAATATGGCAGCCACCATATAACTCTCACTTCAGTTCCCTTTTCAGTTTTGCTTGAAGGAAATATTAATGTGTCCACTTACTTACCTGATGCTTCTTTCAGCCCTTGAAGTCCTCCTGCTCCCTCGCCATCATTCCACGCTGCTCCGTACTAGACACTGGAACCGAACCGCTTGGAGGAGACAGATGCCAGAACCGAACCGCTTGGAGTAGGAGGCATGTATACGATTCGATTCATCATGTCTCTCCCTCCTCCAGGTGACTTCACTGCCCGCACGGTCGCCGCACACAGCCACCCCACGCACCCGCACCCAGGCAGGAAAACCAGCCTACCCTGGTGGGACACAGGGCGGTAGGCCGTGCAGACATTTGGCTGCCAGGCAAAGGGGGGCTCCCAGGGACTCTGGGGCCTAGGGGCAGTTGCTCCTTTTGCCCTACTGCAAGCGCCAGCCCTGGGGTTTTGTGAGGCATCTAGAGAAGGTTGTGTGTGGAGTTTGTTGCTGCATTTGAGATGCTTCTGACTGTTCAGCCGAGTCCACACTATAAGGGCTCTTGTAAGCGTTTGCGTTTAATTAGCGATTGCTGAGTGCTTGTTAAAAAATCACTCCCATTCACTGTCATGAAAATCACGGTAAAAATCGCTGCGATTGCCACAATTGCGTACGCCAAAAAACGTACGCGATTGTGACAAATTTTACGCAATTTTACCTTGATTTTCATGAAAGTGGGAGTGTTTTTTTTTTAACAAGCGCAAATTAAACACAAACGCTTACAAAAGTGCTTATAGTGTAGACCCGGCCTTAGGCCTCTTTTCCACAGGCAGTGTAGCACTCCCTCAATTCACTTGTGCTTACTAAAGCCTAAGGCTGGTTTCACACCAGGACGTTGCGTTTTAGGGGACGTTATGGTCGCATAACGTGCCCCTAACGCAACGCCTGGTGCTCCCTGCTTTGGACGTCAGAGTGAGCCACGTTGTGCAGCTCACTCTGGCGTCCGTGATGCCATGATGCGCACTCTTGGACGCATGCGGCATCACGTGGTCCCGCCGGCCAATCGCCGCACAAAGCGGCCGCTCCAGGAAGTAAACACTGCACGTCACTGAGTGCAGTGAATATTAATTAGCCATGTGCCTGGCCGCTCTCCGCTCCTCCCCAACGTTACTGAGCATGTGCAAACAGTCTAACGCGGCTCTGCCGCTTACAAAGTACTGCATGCAGTACGTTATATTATGGTGCAGCGTTACACTGTAACGCAACGTGGGCACTGTGAACAGCCCATTGATTTTTCATTGCTGTGCGGTGGGGTGCGTTACAGGCTGCTCTAACGTGCGCCTGTAACGTCCCACTGTGAAACCAGCCTAAAAGAATCAATTACACAGGAGATGGGCCGAACGGTTCGCCGGCGAACGGTTCCACGCGAACTTCGGTGGTTCGCGTTCGCGTCCCGCTGGCGAACCTTTGTGGAAGTTCGGTTCGCCCCATAATGCACCTTGAGGGTTAACTTTGACCATCTACATCACAGTCAGCAGGCCCAGTGTAGCCAATTAGGCTACACTAGCCCCTGGAGCCCCACCCCCCCCTTATATAAGGCAGGCAGCGGCGGCCATTACGGTCACTCGTGTGCTGCCTGCGTTAGTGAGATTCGGGCGAGCTGCTGCAGACTGTCTCTCAGGGAAAGATTAGTTAGGCTTAACTTGTTCCTGGCTGGCTGCATACCTGTTCTGTGAACCCACCACTGCATACCTGTACTGTGAACCCACCACTGCATACCTGTTCAGTGAACCTGCCACTGCATACCTGTTCTGTGAACCCATCACTGCATACCTGTTTAGTGAACCTGCCACTGCATACCTGTGCTGTGAACCCACCACTGCATACCTGTTCTGTGAACCCACCACTGCATACCTGTGCTGTGAACCCATCACTGCATACCTGTTCAGTGAACCTGCCACTGCATACCTGTGCTGTGAACCCATCACTGCATACCTGTTCAGTGAACCTGCCACTGCATACCTGTTCTGTGAACCCACCACTGCATACCTGTTCTGTGAACCCACCACTGCATACCTGTTCTGTGAACCCACCACTGCATACCTGTTCTGTGAACCCACCACTGCATACCTGTTCAGTGAACCCACCACTGCATACCTGTTCAGTGAACCCACCACTGCATAACTGTTGTGTTCAGTGAACCCGCCACTGCATACCTGTTTAGTGAACCTGCCACTGCATACCTGTGCTGTGAACCCACCACTGCATACCTGTTCTGTGAACCCACCACTGCATACCTGTGCTGTGAACCCATCACTGCATACCTGTTCAGTGAACCTGCCACTGCATACCTGTGCTGTGAACCCATCACTGCATACCTGTTCAGTGAACCTGCCACTGCATACCTGTTCTGTGAACCCACCACTGCATACCTGTTCTGTGAACCCACCACTGCATACCTGTTCTGTGAACCCACCACTGCATACCTGTTCTGTGAACCCACCACTGCATACCTGTTCTGTGAACCCACCACTGCATACCTGTTCAGTGAACCCACCACTGCATACCTGTTCAGTGAACCCACCACTGCATAACTGTTGTGTTCAGTGAACCCGCCACTGCATACCTGTTCTGTTCAGTGGACCCGCCACTGTATACCTGTTTAGTGAACCCGCCACTGCATACCTGTTGTGTTCAGTGAACCTGCCACTGCATACCTGTTCTGTGAACCCGCCACTGTATACCTGTTCTGTTCAGTGAACCCGCCACTGTATACCTGTTCAGTGAACCCGCCACTGCATACCTGTTGTGTTCAGTGAACCCGCCACTGTATACCTGTACTTTTCAGTGAACCCGCCACTGCATACCTGTTCAGTGAACCCGCCACTGTATACCTGTTGTGTTCAGTGAACCCGCCACTGCATACCTGTTGTGTTCAGTGAACCCGCCACTGCATACCTGTTGTGTTCAGTGAACCCGCCACTGCATACCTGTTGTGTTCAGTGAACCTGCCACTGTATACCTGTACTGTTCAGTGAACCCGCCACTGCATACCTGTTGTGTTCAGTGAACCCACCACTGCATACCTGTTCAGTGAACCCACCACTGCATACCTGTTGTGTTCAGTGAACCCGCCACTGCATACCTGTTCTGTTCAGTGGACCCGCCACTGTATACCTGTTCAGTGAACCCACCACTGCATACCTGTTGTGTTCAGTGAACCTGCCACTGCATACCTGTTCTGTGAACCCGCCACTGTATACCTGTTCTGTTCAGTGAACCCGCCACTGCATACCTGTTGTGTTCAGTAAACCGCCACTTTATACCTGTACTGTTCAGTGAACCCGCCACTGCATACCTGTTCAGTGAACCCGCCACTGCATACCTGTTGTGTTCAGTGAACCCGCCACTGTATACCTGTACTGTTCAGTGAACCCGCCACTGTATACCTGTTCAGTGAACCCGCCACTGCATACCTGTTGTGTTCAGTGAACCCGCCACTGTATACCTGTACTGTTCAGTGAACCCGCCACTGCATACCTGTTCAGTGAACCCGCCACTGCATACCTGTTGTGTTCAGTGAACCCGCCACTGCATACCTGTTGTGTTCAGTGAACCTGCCACTGTATACCTGTACTGTTCAGTGAACCCGCCACTGCATACCTGTTCTGTTCAGTGAACCTGCCACTGTATACCTGTACTGTTCAGTGAACCCGCCACTGCATACCTGTTGTGTTCAGTGAACCCACCACTGCATACCTGTTCAGTGAACCCACCACTGCATACCTGTTGTGTTCAGTGAACCCGCCACTGCATACCTGTTGTGTTCAGTGAACCCGCCACTGCATACCTGTTGTGTTCAGTGAACCCGCCACTGCATACCTGTTGTGTTCAGTGAACCTGCCACTGCATACCTGTTCTGTGAACCCGCCACTGTATACCTGTTCTGTTCAGTGAACCCGCCACTGTATACCTGTTCAGTGAACCCGCCACTGCATACCTGTTGTGTTCAGTGAACCCGCCACTGTATACCTGTACTGTTCAGTGAACCCGCCACTGCATGCCTGTTCAGTGAACCCGCCACTGCATACCTGTTCAGTGAACCCGCCACTGCATACCTGTTGTGTTCAGTGAACCCGCCACTGTATACCTGTACTGTTCAGTGAACCCGCCACTGCATACCTGTTCTGTTCAGTGAACCTGCCACTGTATACCTGTACTGTTCAGTGAACCCGCCACTGCATACCTGTTGTGTTCAGTGAACCCACCACTGCATACCTGTTCAGTGAACCCACCACTGCATACCTGTTGTGTTCAGTGAACCCGCCACTGCATACCTGTTCTGTTCAGTGGACCCGCCACTGTATACCTGTTCAGTGAACCCACCACTGCATACCTGTTGTGTTCAGTGAACCTGCCACTGCATACCTGTTCTGTGAACCCGCCACTGTATACCTGTTCTGTTCAGTGAACCCGCCACTGCATACCTGTTGTGTTCAGTAAACCGCCACTTTATACCTGTACTGTTCAGTGAACCCGCCACTGCATACCTGTTCAGTGAACCCGCCACTGCATACCTGTTGTGTTCAGTGAACCCGCCACTGCATACCTGTTGTGTTCAGTGAACCCGCCACTGCATATCTGTTGTGTTCAGTGAACCCGCCACTGCATACCTGTTGTGTTCAGTGAACCCACCGCATCAGTGCGCATACCTGTGCAGTTAAGTGAACCCACCTACCTACGTGAGTGCACGCAGTGTGATATACCACTCCGTGCATACCCGATATGGACAAAACAGGTAGAGGAAGAGGTAGTGCCAGAGCCAGAGGAAGGCCACCCGGCAGGTCTGCGCGAGGTCGTGTAAATGTAATTTCGTGTGGACCTGGCCCACAGTACAGTGCTCGGAAGAAGGCACGTCCCATCACCTCCCAAGATTGTCAGGACGTGGTTGAGTATTTAGCGACACAGAACACCTCATCTTGCTCAGCCACCAGCGCTACTACTAGCACCACTTCCGCTGCATTTGACACTTCGCAAGAATTATTTAGTGGTGAAATCACTGATGCACAGCCATTGTTGTTACAGCCAGATGATTTTTCACCAGCTCATATGTCTGCGTTGCGCGGCAACACTATGGATGT
Organism: Hyperolius riggenbachi; assembly: GCF_040937935.1. Classification (NCBI taxonomy): domain Eukaryota; kingdom Metazoa; phylum Chordata; class Amphibia; order Anura; family Hyperoliidae; genus Hyperolius; species Hyperolius riggenbachi. The sequence continues at coordinate 388,553,171 of NC_090648.1, forward strand.
AACGTGTAAGGAGGATGAAGGACCTACTGATGGTGCATGTTTGGATTTTTCTGAGGCAAGCGAAGCTGGGCAGGATGATTACGATGCTGACGATGATAGGGATCCTCTGTATGTTCCCAATAGAGGAGATGAAGAGGGGGACAGTTCAGAGGGGGAGTCAGAGAGTAGTAGGAGGAGAAAAGTTGCTGAAAGAAGCTGGGGCAGCTCTTCGTCAGAAACAGCTGGTGGCAGAGTCCGGCACCATGTATCGCCACCTATGTACAGCTAGCCAACTTGCCCTTCAGCATCAGCTGCTGAGGTCCCCATAGTGCCCACATCCCAGGGTGGCTCAGCGGTGTGGAAATTTTTTAATGTGTGTGCCTCAGATCGGACCAAAGCCATCTGTTCGCTCTGCCAACAAAAATTGAGCCGTGGAAAGGCCAACACTCACGTAGGGACAAGTGCCTTACGAAGGCACCTGGAGAAAAGGCACAAACAGCAATGGGATGGCCACCTGAGCAAAAGCAGCAGCAGCACACAAAAGAAAAGTCACCCTCCTTCTCCTCTTCCTCCTTCAGGTGCATCATCTGCTTCTGCCGCTTTCTCCCTTGCACCTTCACAGGCACCCTCCTCCACTCCGCCTCTGCCCTTGAGCAGTTCCTGCTCCTCTGCCCACAGCAGTAGTCAGGTGTCCGTGAAGGAAATGTTTGAGCGGAAGAACCCAATTTCGGCCAGTCACCCCCTTGCCCGGCGTCTGACAGCTGGAGTGGCGGAACTGTTAGCTCGGCAGCTGTTACCATACCAGCTGGTGGACTCTGAGGCCTTCCGTAAATTTGTGGCCATCGGAACACCGCAGTGGAAGATGCCAGGCCGCACTTATTTTTCGAGAAAGGCCATACCCCAACTGCACCGTGAAGTTGAGAGGCAAGTGGTGTCATCTCTTGCGAAGAGCGTTGGGTCAAGGGTACACCTGACCACGGATGCCTGGCCTGCCAAGCACAGGCAGGGCCGCTACATTACGTACACAGCCCATTGGGTGAACCTGGTGGTGAACGATGGCAAGCAGGTTGCAGCGGACCAAATTGTGACACCTCCACGGCTTGCAGGCAGGCCTCCTGCCACCTCCTCTCCTCCTGCTACATGCTCTTCGCTGTCCTCCTCCTCCTTGGCTGAGTGGCAGTTCTCCTCTCCAGCTACACAGCCCCAGCTCCGCAGGGCCTATGCTGCATGCCAGGTACGACGCTGTCACGCCATCTTAGACATGTCTTGTCTCAAAGCGGAGAGTCACACTGGAGCAGCTCTCCTGGCTGCTCTTAAGAAACAGGTGGATGAGTGGCTGACCCCGCACCACCTGGAGATAGGCAACGTGGTGTGCGACAACGGCAGCAATCTGCTTGCCGCTTTGCATATGGGGAAGCTGACACACATACCCTGCATGGCACATGTCATGAATCTAGTTGTTCAAAGATTTGTGGCAAAGTACCCTGGCTTAGCGGACGTCCTGAAGCAGGCCAGGAAGTTCTGTGGGCATTTGAGGCGGTCTTACACAGCCATGGCACGATTTGCAGAAATTCAGCGGAAAAACAACATGCCGGTGAGACGCCTCATTTGCGATAGCCCGACTCGCTGGAATTCGACCCTGCTCATGTTCTCCCGCCTGCTAGAACAGAAGAAAGCCGTCACCCACTACCTCTACAACTACAGTAGAATGAAACAGTCTGGGAAGATGGGGATGTTCTGGCCCGACAACTGGACACTGATGAAAAATGCATGCAGGCTCATGCGGCCGTTTGAGGAGGTGACCAACCTGGTGAGCCGCAGTGAGGGCACCATCAGCGACTTAATTCCCTACGCTTACTTCTTGGAGCGTGCTGTGCGTAGAGTGGTGGATGAAGCTGTGAATGAGCGTGACCAGGAACCGTTACGGCAGGAACAGGCATGGGACCAATTTTCATCAGACCCAGCTGTTTCCTCAACACCTGCGGCAGCACAGAGGGGGAGGAGGAGGAAGAAGAGAAGTCGTGTGCAGAAGACGAGTCAGACTCAGAGGATGATGAGCAAGGTGTTTCTTTGGGGGAGGAGGAGGAGGAGGAGGAGGGGACGGCGGCAGGAGAACACCCGCAGCAGGCGTCGCAGGGGGCTTGTGCTGCTCAACCTTCCCGTGGTATTGTTCGCGGCTGGGGGGAGGAGGTTGACTTACGTGACGTCACTGAGGAAGAGCAAGAGGAGATGGAGGGTACTGGATCCGACTTTGTGCAGATGTCGTCTTTTATGCTGTCCTGCCTGTTGAGGGACCCCCGTATAAAAAAACCTCAAGGGGAATGAGCTGTACTGGGTGGCCACACTACTAGACCCTCGGTACAGGCACAAAGTGGCGGACCTGTTGCCAACTCACCGGAAGGTGGAAAGGATGCAGCACATGCAGAACCAGCTGTCAACTATGCTTTACAATGCCTTTAAGGGTGATGTGACAGCACAACGCCAGCAAGGTACCACTGCCACTAATCCTCCTCCCGTGTCCACGCAGTCAAAGACAGGACGCTCCAGCGATCTCATGGTGATGTTGGACATGCGGACGTTCTTTAGTCCAACGCCTCGCTGTAGCCCTTCCGGATCCACCCTCCACCAACGCCTGGAAAGGCAGGTAGCTGACTACCTGGCCTTAAGTGTGGATGTAGACACTGCTGTGAACAGCGATGAGGAACCCTTGAACTACTGGGTGCGCAGGCTTGACCTGTGGCCAGAGCTGTCCCAATTTGCCATCCAACTTCTCTCCTGCCCTGCCGCAAGCGTCCTGTCAGAAAGGACCTTCAGCGCAGCTGGAGGCATTGTCACAGAGAAGAGAAGTCGCCTAAATCACAAAAGTGTTAAGTACCTCACCTTTATCAAAATGAATGAGGCATGGATCCCGGAGGGCTGCTGCCCGCCCCAAGACTAAGTCAGTCCCCGCACACACAGCATCTCTGCCTGCACGCCGTGTGCCTGGCTGCCTGGGCTGCCCCAAGAAGACTAAGTCGCTCCCAGTCCCTCCACACAGCATGTCTGCCTGCAGGCCGCTTGACTACCTTCTCCGCCACCACCAACAGGGTCCGGGACTCCAGGCGGATTGCTGAATTTTTTAGGCCGCTGCTAGCAGCGGCCGCTGTAATAATTTTTCTGGTGCGTGTACATGACTGCCTAATTTTTCTGGCTGCACTGCGGGCAGCTGCAACAACAAAAGAAAAGGCATTTACATGCGCCCATTCCCCTTCGTGATCATTACCTTGCCGTGGTGAAGGGGCTTGCGTATCACAATGAAGCAATGACCGGCGCCTAGATGAGTGTCTCGGGGGGCACACAAAAGATAATAAGGTCGTTGCTTCATTGTGGTCAGACCAAATTTGATCAGCTGGACAGTCACTGTTCTGTCATTCAGCTACATCAGCCAGGCGACCATATGGGCTGTAAAGCCACCAAAACCTGCACTCTCGCCATGGTGCGCACCAGTCCAGCACGGCCATCACTACACAAACAGCTGTTTGCGGTGCGTTACACGGTGAGTTTGGTGTGTCAGTGTGAAGCAGTACCTTAATTACACTACCTGATTGATGTATACACATGCAAGATGTTTTAAAGCACTTTAGGCCTGTCATTTAGCATTCAATGTGATTTCTGCCCTTAAAACGCTGCTTTGCGTCAAATCCAGATTTTTCCCCGGGACTTTTGGCATGTATCCCACTCCGCCATGCCCCCCTCCAGGTGTTAGACCCCTTGAAACATCTTTTCCATCAGTTTTGTGGCCAGCATAATTATTTTATTTTTTTCAAAGTTCGCATCCCCATTGAAGTCTATTGCGGTTCGCGAACTTTAACGCGAACTGAACGTTACGCGAAAGTTTGCGAACCCGGTTCGCGAACCTAAAATCGGAGGTTCGGCCCATCTCTATTACACAGTGGTCCAACACAGATAACCTGGGATAGAAATTTAATTTTTGGAATAAACAATATATCACAAAGCAAAAGGTTCAGTATTAACCACTTTACCCCCTGCGGTACGGATTTCTCCGCCCCTTTTTTCCCCCCTAAAAAACCAAGGGATGGAGAAATCCGTACCTTTTGCACTACTGCCGATGGCCGCGCTCCAGCCGCTCGTGCGCATGCTCCCGCCGCTCGTGCACATCGCCGCCCGCTTGCCCGGAGATCAATGAACGGGAAAATCCATTCCCGTTTGTTGATCTATGCCCCCGCAATGATCTGCTGCTTCTTTGAGAAACAGCGCGATCATTGTGATTTGCCCAGCCTCGTAGTGCTTCCTGTAAGCGTCCTTCTGGACGCTTACAGGTCGCATGTAAACAAACTCACTGTGGCCATCTTGTGGCCAAATAGTAAAACTACACCCTAAAGCATTTTACATATACAAATACATTAGTTTTACACAAAAAAATGTCAAGAGGGTATAACACTGTTACTTTATAACTTGTAATTAGCTTGTAATTAGGGATGGATGCAAAACTGAAAAAATGCACCTTTATTTCCAAATAAAATATTGGCGCCAAGCATTGTGATAGGGACATAATTTAAACGGTTTTATAACCGGGACAAATGGGTAAATACATTTCATGGGTTTTTTTTTTTTTTTTTTTTGAAAGAATATGTTTATCAAGTTTTACATCTTTAAACAACAACAGCAGTGTCAGTCAACGTCACTGACACTGTAACAAACAGTCTTGTCCAATAGCATCATACATTACATACAAGAGTTCCTGTTCGTAGGAAATATGAAGCAAATGATGTAGATATGCAGAATTTAGATCGGCAATCCAATATTGAAAGAACAACATCTAATAGATGTTGGAAGTGTATCATAGATAAATTTATAGTCATGACTTGGTTACCAACCCCCCTCGGAGATCCTCAAGGATGCTGAGAACACCCCGGCTACGGTATTTTAATCATCAAACTTGAGCTTGAAGTGTGAGATCCAGCTAGACCAGACCTTTCGAAACTTTTTGGGGCATTTACGCTTAAGATATACCTTTCGTAGTAGCACCAGCTCCTTACGCACATATGCAATCCAGTCCTTTTTCTTAGGACCCATAGGTTGCTTACATTTTATGGCTATCAGCTTTCTGGCGTAGGAGATAAGAGATCTAAAAGCTAACGTTTTAGGTATTGATAATAAGTCATCTGGTATATTTCCTAACAGCACTTGTTCTGGAGCAAGTTCAATTGCAACCCCAAATATGCGTTGCAGTTCTGCATGGACCTGGTGCCAGAAGGAAAGGACATGCGGGCAAAGCCAGACCATATGAAAAAAGTCGGCTTCGGGGTGCCTACACCTGCCACATCTTCCAGTAGTAGTAGGGTCAATTTTTTGCAGTCTCTTTGGAGACCGATAATTCCTGTGCAAGAACTTCAAGGCAACTAGTCTGTCGCGTGCTGCAACATTAGTGGTAACAAAGTAGCTAAGTATCGAAGACCAGGCTTCAGGAGATAGATCTGGTATGTCTGCGTGCCACGCCAGGAATATTTTATTCATTTTTGTTTGGCCGTTTGCAGGAAGTGTCTTGTATAGGACCGAAACGACATGCTCCACGTCTTTTTTTATTATTTCCCCCTCGGTAGTATGGGACTGCACTAGTACTGATCTATTCCCGGATAGAAATTGTGCTTTAAAAGCATGGTTCACCTGCATGTATCTAAAGAACATATGGCTGGGGAGGTTGTACTCACGTTTAAGAGATGTATATGATTTTAATTGATCTCCCTCAACTATATCTCTTAGCTTAAAAATTCCATGATCCGCCCAAGCCTTTGGATCTGTGATCGTTAAAAATTCAGGCAGAGAGGGGTTCATCCAAAGTGGCGTATATGGAGAGATTTGGCCTGGCTTGCACAGAGTTAAGTTGACTTTCTCTCAGACCAGAACAGACATTAACATGTTTGGTGTGGCTCTGGGGATGTTCTTGCTACCTCTAAATGGAAGGCTTGAGAGAGCGACCAAAGATCCCATAATTTCTGCTTCTAGCGCCGTAGCTGGGTTGTACAGCGATTGGTCAAACCACCATCGTATTGTGACCAGGGCGGATGCCCAGTAATAATGTTCGAAGTCAGGTAGACCTATACCTCCACTATGTTGATCAAGCTGCAAGGTTGAGAGTGCAATGCGTGGGCCTTTAGGATACCATAACAATGAAGTAATGGCCTTGTTTATTTCCTTAAAGTATTTAGTTGGGATGAGCAGAGGACTATTTCTGAAATAATATAGGAATTTTGGCAGCATATTCATTTTAATGGCATTGGCACGCCCCATCAAAGATAAAGGGAGGGTCTGCCACACTTTGCATTTTTGCTTAAGTTTGAGAAGCGCCAGTTCTAAATTTAAGTTATAATAGTTTTTGATATTTTTTGTGACTTTGATGCCCAGGTAAGTCAACTCCGACACCCACTACAATGGGGTCAGTGCTGGAAGTGTAGGTATTTGTGCATCCAAAGGCAGAAGGATTGATTTGTCCCAATTTACCTTGAACCCAGAATATCCCTGTCACAGGAGCCCTGGTGGCTGACTGCAAATGGCCTTCCAAACGGTGCCAGCGCACGGATCGTGCGAACTCTGGTCGCAGTCAATGCGCAGGAACCGTTGGGAATTAGCCGCAGACAAACCAGAAGGGAGCCTGTGAGATACTGGTAATTACAACTCACACACGATTCAGGGTATAACTGCCACCACCTCGGTTACCATGGGCCCGAGGAGCCCGCTGACTGACTAGTCCTGCGAATAAAAACGGTTAAACACACTCTATTCTGTCTAGCCAACAACAAACAATAGTAGTAGCGTCTCTCCAGAGGTCTGGTTCAGTGGTGCGGCTGATAAGCAGGGTAGCGGACAGTGAATGACTTTGATAAAGTCCTTTATTCACGGCAATATAAATAATTAATATATACAGACAATTCTTAAAATCAACAATTATTAAAACAGTAATAGCCAGTATGAAAAATAAAAGAAGGGAGAAAAAATACTTAGTTCCTGGAAAGATGTCCTTTTTGTGGGAAGCATCATAAAGTTCTTGGTTTCAATCACAGTTCAGAGTTCAGACCAGGTGGATGCCAGCATATCCTCAAGCTGGCACAGATGAGTTCAAGATGTTTCAGGGTGGAGGACAGCCTTGCCCGGGCAGCTCATTCACTTTTAATGGAGCTGAGTTCAGAGGCGGGCTTCCAGAGTTGGCCCCCAGGCCGGATTATGGTAATCACCTCTGGGCAGGGGCTTTTACCAGCCTCATAATCCTGACATGTTCTCTAGGCCGACCTACACGGCCGGCACACAAATAATAATTACATATTTTCGATCCCCAGAACCTACCGATTAATATGATACCTTGGATGCGGGTGTTAGGGCGTACGGTTACCGAGGGGTCCATAACTCCTTAACCGAACGAGGTATGATTATGATTTGTATACCGAGACGTTGGTCCAATTTTAACGGATCCGAATACATTCCTCCCACCTCTGGGGGGTACTCGTTTTTTTCTTTAATAAGCAGAAACCATACATCACATGCATCACCATTTTAACCCCCTTGGCGGTATGAAAAATACCGCCAGGGGGAAGCGCAACAGTTTTTAAAAAATTTTTTTTTTTTTTTATCATGTAGCGAGCCGAGGGCTCGCTACATGATAGCCGCTGCTCAGCGGCATCCCCCCAGCCCCGCCGATCGCCTCCGGCGATAGGCGATCAGGAAATCCCGTTCAAAGAACGGGATTTCCTGGAGGGCTTCCCCCGTCGCCATGGCGACGGGGCGGGATGACGGGGGACGTCATTGGGAGACCCGATCCACCCCTCGGCGCTGCCTGGCACTGATTGGCCAGGCAGCGCTCGGGGTCTGGGGGGGGGGGGGGGCCGCGCGCCGCACCGGATAGCGGCGATCGGGCGCGCGGCGGCGGCGATCGGGGTGCTGGCGCAGCTAGCAAAGTGCTAGCTGCGTCCAGCAAAAAAAAAATTAAGTAAATCGGCCCAGCAGGGCCTGAGCGGCACCCTCCGGCGGCTTACCCCGTGTCACACACGGGGTTACCGCCAAGGAGGTTAAACCAGGGAGACGGTTTGGCTGGGTAGGCTGGTCCCCTGCTGTGAGCTCATCCTGTCTTTTCCCAAAAGGCAGAGTGAGCTCTTTGCTGGCTCCTGGGGGAAGCTTTCATCTAGCTGAACAAGCTTTTGGTGTTTTACACCTCTGGCTAATTAACATCTAGGTGTCACCTGGTTCCCAGAACAGAAAGGGGAATTAATGCCTCCATGTTATTCTGCCTTCCACAGGGAATATGTCCAAGCTAATTAACACCTCCCCCCCAGGCTTTTACTCAGCCAAGACAAATCCCCCAGCTGTTCCTAGGCAGAGGGATATTACACATCAAATCTTGGTTTAACGATTTGTGTCGCTAACCGACCGCAATTGCGTTTTGGCCGACTGGGCGACGCCCGGCGTCACAATCCCCCATAGTCTTTAATGAGGGTTAATGCTGCAATTAAGCAGGGGCCTGAGTCTGATAGTATATAAAAGGTATAAAAGGAGGTCGTCTGCATATAACGATACTTTTTCCTCCCTCGTGCCGTAGAGCAATGCTTTAATTAATCTATTATTTTATAGTAGTATAGCCACGGGCTCTACTGCTAGTGCAAATAGGGTTGGGGAGAGAGGGCATCCCTGACGAGTTCCTCTAGAAAGGGTAAAAGGTGCGGATATGGATAGGCCTGTGCGCACCCTTGCTCTAGGTGTTGTATATAAGATTTTAAGCCAGCTCACAAATCTATTGCCCAGCCCAAACCGGAGTAGCACTTCCCAGAGAAAGTTCCAGTCTACCACATCGAAAGCCTTTTCGGCATCTAGGGATACTATTATTCGGTCTCCCATTTGGGCATGCGCAGCAGACAAATTAGTCATCAGTCGCCGCAGGTTTATATCCATCCCCTTCCTTGGGATAAATCCCGATTGATCTGGGTGAATTATTTTAGCTAATAATGTGTTAAGTCTAGTAGATAGACTCTTAGCTAGGATTTTGTAATCTTGATTCAATAATGAGATTGGCCTATAGGACTTGCATAGCGTTAGATCTTTCCCTGTTTTAGGGAGGACCGTGATGAGTGCTTCGCTCATGGTCTCCGGTAATTTATTATTTTCCAGCGCATATTTAAAAGTGCGTCGCAGACGTGGGACCAAGATCTTGCTATATTGTTTAAAGAACTCGGCAGGGAACCCATCCGACCCTGGGGCTTTGGCGTTTGAAAGATCTTTAATTACCCCCCTGATTTCCTCCTCAGGGATGTCCGCCTCCAGGAAAACTCTATCATCAGCAGACACCACTGGGAAACATATCGTGTCGAGGAAATCATTGAGTTGTTTTGTAGTATATTCAGTGTCAGATGTGTATAGGGTTCGATAGTAATTAAAAAATTCTGTATTGATAGCCTCAGCTTCTACCAGGGTGTCCCCAGAGGAATTCTGAATTGCTCCTATATGATATATTTGCTTCTCCTCCCCTATTAGATAAGCTAAAAGTTTCCCCGTTCTGTCACCCTGTTCATAAATTCGGGTTTGGCGCGCAGACTCCACCCTGGAGGTTGCAATATGCTGTCTGTCAGAGAGGCGTGTCAATGCCACTTGCCAAGCATCATAGGCTTGCTTAGTCCTATTGGCTATATAAGTTTTTTCAGCTGTGTCTGCAGCTTGCTCAGCATTAAACAAGATTACCCTATCCTGAAATCTAGCTTCAGCTATAGTTTTGATGTAGTTCCCTCTGGTGACGGCTTTATAAGCTTCCCATACCACCGAGGGGGAAGCGGAGCGTTCATTTCTGCCCCAGTATTCGTTGAAGGGCTGTTGCATTCCCATTTTTACAAAATCATGCGCTATCCAGCCTGGTGAGAGTTTCCATGGTAATTTTGATGTGACAGGTGACAGCAACAAGGTGGCTTCAATGGGAGTATGGTCTGAGATCCCCCTAGGCAGAAGTTTTACCTGACCCACCTGCATGGCCATAGATGGGGTGGTCAAAAGCAAATCGATTCTAGATAAAGATTGATAAGAGGTGGAGTGACATGTAAACCCTGGCTGACCAGGGTTCCGCATGTGCCAGAGATCCAATAAATTGAATGATTGTGCCCAGTTGTGCAGTTGAAGAGTGTCCCTTGGGTTGGGAGTCAGCCTGTCTGTGAGTGGGTTAAGGACCATGTTGAAGTCACCACATAGTAAGATTTTGGATGTGGGTAGCTGAGCGATTTTATTCATGACTTCATTTAACATTAATAAAGATGCTGGCGGGGGTACATATAGGCCCACTATAACAAGCTCCTCGGAATGTATACGGTCGGGCATAAAGATTGACAAATCTGCCTAGATTGTCTGTGTATACGTTAATTAGTTGAAAGGGCAACGTTTTATGCACTAAGATAGCAACTCCCCTCGAATATGTGGAATACGTGGCATTATAATAATGACCTACCCAGGGTTTTTTGAGGGCAAGGATTCTACTGCCATGCAGATGGGTCTCTGTTAGTATACATATCTGAGGATTATGGGCCTTCAGGTAATTAAAAACAAGCGACCTTTCGATTTTGGAGTTAAGACCCCTAACGTTCCATACTATCAGTTTAACCAGTGACGGACACAGCCAGCAGTGAGCCCCTGTGCAAAATATAAATTGTGGGCCCCCCTGAAAAATGGGCGTGGCTATAACCTGCGGCGCGCAAAGCGCGCCGCGGCAAAAAAATGGGTGTGGATAGAACCTGGGTAGCCGGGTGGGTGGGTAGCCTGGTGGGTGGCTGGGTAGGCGGGTGGGTGGGTAGCCTGGTGGGTGGCTGGGTAGGCGGGTGGGTGGGTAGCCTGGTGGGTGGCTGGGTAGGCGGGTGGGTAGGTAGCCTGGTGGGTGGGTAGGTGGGTAGGTAGCTGGGTGGGTGGGTGGGTAGGTTGCCCTTAGCCGGATGGGTAGGTAGCCTGGTTGGTGGCTGGGTAGCCGGGTGGGTGGGTAGCCTGGTGGGTGGCTGGGTAGGCGGGTGGGTAGGTAGCCTGGTGGGTGGGTAGGTGGGTGGGTAGGCAGGTAGCCTGGTGGGTGGGTAGGTAGCCAGGTGGGTGGTTAGGTAGGTAGCCGGGTGGGTAGGTAGGTAGGAAGCCTGGTGGGTGGGTAGGTAGCCGGGTGGGTAGGTAGGAAGCCTGGTGGGTAGGTAGCCCTTAGCCGGATGGGTAGGTAGCCTGGTTGGTGGCTGGGTAGCCGGCTGGGTGGGTAGCCTGGTGGGTGGCTGGGTAGGCGGGTGGGTGGGTAGCCTGGTGGGTGGCTGGGTAGGCGGGTGGGTGGGTAGCCTGGTGGGTGGCTGGGTAGGCGGGTGGGTAGGTAGCCTGGTGGGTGGGTAGGTGGGTAGGTAGCTTTAGGTTGCCCTTAGCCGGATGGGTAGGTAGCCTGGTTGGTGGCTGGGTAGCCGGGTGGGTGGGTAGCCTGGTGGGTGGCTGGGTAGGCGGGTGGGTGGGTAGCCTGGTGGGTGGGTAGGTGGGTGGGTAGGCAGGTAGCCTGGTGGGTGGGTAGGTAGCCAGGTGGGTGGTTAGGTAGGTAGCCGGGTGGGTAGGTAGGTAGGAAGCCTGGTGGGTGGGTAGGTAGCCGGGTGGGTAGGTAGGAAGCCTGGTGGGTGGGTAGGTAGCCGGGTGGGTGGGTAGGTAGCCGGGTGGTTAGGTAGCTGGCAGGGTGGTTAGGTAGCCGGGTAGGTAGCCGGGTGGGTGGGTAGGTAGCCGGATGGGTAGGTAGGAAGCCTGGTGGGTGGGTAGGTAGCCGGGTGGGTAGGTAGCCGGGTGAGTGGGTAGGTAGCCGGGTGGGTAGGTAGCCGGGTTGGTGGGTAGGTAGCCCCCCTGGAATACGTGGCATTATAATAATGACCTACCCAGGGTTTTTTGAGGGCAAGGATTCTACTGCCATGCAGATGGGTCTCTGTTAGTATACATATCTGAGGATTATGGGCCTTCAGGTAATTAAAAACAAGCGACCTTTCGATTTTGGAGTTAAGACCCCTAACGTTCCATACTATCAGTTTAACCAGTGACGGACACAGCCAGCAGTGAGCCCCTGTGCAAAATATAAATTGTGGGCCCCCCTGAAAAATGGGCGTGGCTATAACCTGCGGCGCGCAAAGCGCGCCGCGGCAAAAAAATGGGTGTGGATAGAACCTGGGTAGCCGGGTGGGTGGGTAGCCTGGTGGGTGGCTGGGTAGGCGGGTGGGTGGGTAGCCTGGTGGGTGGCTGGGTAGGCGGGTGGGTGGGTAGCCTGGTGGGTGGCTGGGTAGGCGGGTGGGTAGGTAGCCTGGTGGGTGGGTAGGTGGGTAGGTAGCTGGGTGGGTGGGTGGGTAGGTTGCCCTTAGCCGGATGGGTAGGTAGCCTGGTTGGTGGCTGGGTAGCCGGGTGGGTAGCCTGGTGGGTGGCTAGGTAGGCGGGTGGGTAGGTAGTCTGGTGGGTGGGTAGGTGGGTGGGTAGGCAGGTAGCCTGGTGGGTGGGTAGGTAGCCAGGTGGGTGGTTAGGTAGGTAGCCGGGTGGGTAGGTAGGTAGGAAGCCTGGTGGGTGGGTAGGTAGCCGGGTGGGTAGGTAGGAAGCCTGGTGGGTGGGTAGGTAGCCGGGTGGGTGGGTAGGTAGCCGGGTGGTTAGGTAGCTGGCAGGGTGGTTAGGTAGCCGGGTAGGTAGCCGGGTGGGTGGGTAGGTAGCCGGATGGGTAGGTAGGAAGCCTGGTGGGTGGGTAGGTAGCCGGGTGGGTAGGTAGCCGGGTGAGTGGGTAGGTAGCCGGGTGGGTAGGTAGCCGGGTTGGTGGGTAGGTAGCCTGGTGGGTGGATAGGTAGCCGGGTGGGTGGTTAGGTAGTCGGGTGGGTGGTTAGGTAGGAAGCCTGGTGGGTGGGTAGGTAGCCGGGTGGGTAGGTGGTTAGGTAGCAGGGTGGGTGGGTAGGTAGCCGGGTAGGTAGGTAGGAAGCCAGGTGGGTGGTTAGGTAGCCGGGTGGGTAGGTAGGTAGGAAGCCTGGTGGGTGGTTAGGTAGCCGGGTGGGTAGGTAGGAAGGAAGCCGGGTGGGTAGGCAGGTAGCCCTTTGAGTATCCGGGTGGGGGGCCCGACTCCTATCCTCCCTCCCTCCCTTCCTCACCTCGGAGGGCCCCCCTCCTGATATGCGCGGCGGGAGAGCGAGCGGCAAATACAGGAAGTCTTCAGGCTCCAGGCAGACGCTAGAGGCTCAGCCGCAATATGTCTCCAACTCTGTCGACATATTGGAGACCAAGCGGCTGCCGGCTGAGCCCTCTAGCGTCTGCCTGGAGACCCGGATTTGCCGCTCTCCCGCCGCGCATACCGGGAGGGGGGCCCCCCGAGGTGAGGGAGGGAGGATAGGAGTCGGGGCCCCCCGGGGGAAAAAAAAATATATATATATATACAAAAAAAAAATACTTAATGGGCCCCTGAAGAAAACAAAACTTCAGGGGCCCTCGTGCGGCGGCACGGCCTGCACGGCCGTATGTCCGCCACTGAGTTTAACCATGGTCTGAAATTAAAACATCAAATACAGTATTTGAATAACCGTTAGGAATTGCCAAAAGGGTTACCTTACCAGGACTCCAGGGAGCAACGGGCTGGGTATATAACCAAGTCAGGACAACCATCATGCGACAAGACAAGACTTTGAAATAAACAGAAGAACAGTCATTAACATACAACACACATGTGGACCACAGACCTTGTGGGCCCACCAACCTAACTAAACCCATCCCTAACATTCCCCCCACCCTGCTACGCCCTAACAATAACCTGGTGTAGCTTGGATCCCTAAACGTGGTCCCTTCCTAACTACCCGCTAGGATTGCAGCCTAGAAGAGGTGTGCGCGCCTGTAGATGCGGCTGTCAGGGAAGAAAGGACGCCTCCGCTGCCTGGCAGCACCCAGCATTGCTGGGGGATCAAACTTAGAATTATAAATGAAGCTTGTAGAGAGCTCTCATAGACCCATTTCTAATAGCTATGTGATCGGTAAGTTGTAGTACTGTTGACCAATGCTTCCGTCATTTAAATAGAGAGAACTGACACTATTCGGGGGTCGGAGCAGGAAAAAAGGGCGCATGGCGCCGTTGTTACCTTCGGGCGCACCATAGAGTTACATTAACAAACCTTAATTATCGTTTTGAAGGGTGACTTTCGGGCGCCGTACGGATGAGCTCACGAATGCGCCTGTTAATTGTTTAAAACGTTATTTAGCGTTTTGAATTTGAAACTATTTAACCTTCTAACCTTTAATTTTGTTAAAACGATATTTCTGTTTTTATTATTAATATCTAAAATCAGGTTTTCAAACTATAATTATCGTTTTAAACGAATTATGTTCATTGCTTCTATAAAAGCAGGAAATAAGAGTTCAATTCAGCGTAACTGGACAGTATGTTAATTTTGAGCAAAAAATCGTAGTAATTACTAATTAATGGTTGAGAAGAAGCAGATGATTTTTTTTTTTTTTTTTTTTGTGCGAGTTTATGGTATTTTGAATGTTGAAAAGAGAAAAAGAGTAGTTAAATGTAATTTTATTTCTGCCCATAATAAACTATTTCATTTTAAATGTATTAAAATGTTAAATATTATAAAAACAACCACTCCCAAAAAATAAATAATTTAATACATTTGTGTAGATTTGAACTTGTAAAGTTTGATTCCTGGTCCGTGACCAAACCACTATGCTACACAGTAATTCATTAAAATAATTTGTTTTTACCCTTTTACATTGTATGTCATCATTGTTGTTTTAAGCATTAACACCATCTAGTGTTTGAAATGTAGACTGCAACTAGTCTTCTTGAGCATTGTCTCTGTACGGTACATAGCATGCCACTATTCCAGTGTTTCTCAACATTTTATTGGTATGTACCCCTTTTAAAACCCTGTACTCACCAAGTACCCCCTAGCATAGTAAACATTATCACAAGTACCCCTTGATAAATATATATTTATTTGTAGTATATGATAATTGGTTCTGAACAATTTCCAAGCATTTACTATTGCTACGCGTACCACATGTTGAGAACCTAGGCACTATTCAATACCTTATTCTTAGAAAAATATATATATGTTACGGCCAAAACCAGAAATCGGCCAATTCTAGAATTGGCCGGCCGTTTCTAGAACTGGCCGATTTGACGTCGGCCAAAGTCCAAAATGCTGGGAATTTCTGACATTGGCCGGCCAGTTCTAGAAACGACCAAGGTCAGTCGGCCAAAGCCCAAAACGCACAAATCCCAGAACATCCCTGGTCCTGTCCAGCACCATGACTGGCACTGGGAACTTCCTCTCTAAAATACACACAACAGCATAATAATCTTTTTAAAGAAAAGTATTTCTTAGTTACAACTGATGCAAATCCTGCAATAAATCTGCAGTGTGTCTACATCCTGCTTTCTTGGGAGCAGACATATTGTTAACATCCTGTGCTTTTAAATCAGCTGCTCTGCTGTGGCAGTCAGGTGACACAGGGAGAGATCAAATTACAGTGGTGATTAGTTACAGATGAGGGGGGCTGTGCATGGCTGTGGGTGCTTTGGTGTGCAGTTTGCATGGTCGGGGGGAACTGTGCATGGCTGGGGGGTCTTTGCTGTGCACTTTGCGTGGTGTTGGGGGGGGGGGGGACGGCTTTGCATGGCTGGGGGGGGGGGTCTTTGCAGGGTGCATTGCATGGCTGGGGGTGCTTTTCTGTGCACTTTGCATGGTCTGGGGAGGGGGGGGGGGGTTTGCATGGCTGGGGGGGGGGCTTTGCTGGGTGCTTTGCTGTGCACTTTGCATGGTGGGTGGAGGGCCGCTTTGCATGGCTGGGGGGTCTTTGCTGGGTGATATGCATGGTGGGGGGGCGGCTTTGCATGGCTGGGGGGTCTTTTCTGG
Source organism: Hyperolius riggenbachi (assembly GCF_040937935.1). Classification (NCBI taxonomy): domain Eukaryota; kingdom Metazoa; phylum Chordata; class Amphibia; order Anura; family Hyperoliidae; genus Hyperolius; species Hyperolius riggenbachi. Next base: position 388,569,040 of record NC_090648.1, read on the forward strand.
GTGCTTTGCATGGTGGGTGGGGGGGCGACTTTGCATGGCTGGGGGTGGGCTTTGCTGGGTGCCTTTTAGGCTGGGGGGTGCTTTGCTGTGCACTTTGCATGGTGGGTGGGGGGCTGCTTTGCATGGCTGGGGGGTCTATGCTGGGTGATATGCATGGTGGGGGGCGGCTTTGCATGGCTGGGGGGTCTTTTCTGGGTGCTTTGCATGGTGAGTGGGGGGGCGGCTTTGCATGGCTGGGGGTGGGCTTTGCTGGGTGCCTTTTAGGCTGGGGGTGCTTTGCTGGGCTGGGGGAGCTTTTCTGGAGGCGCTATTCAAACTTCCTATCAGGGCGACCAGAGAGGCGGAGAGAAGCAGAGCAGCTCACATGCGACCCGCACGGACCTGTACACTTCAATGCGGAAGTGTTCAATGAAGTCACTTCTGCATTGAAGTGTATGCGTCCTGCGGGTCGCGTGTGAGCTGCTCTGCCTCTCTCTGCTTTTCCGGTCCGGTCGCCCTGATCAGAGGTCTACTGCAGCGGGGGAGGAACGGTAAGCGGCGCTTCCTGCCTCTCTCTGCTTTCCCAGTCCGGTCGCCCTTATCTGAGGTCTACTGCAGCGGGGGAGGAACGGTAAGCGGCGCTTCCTGGCTGGCGGAGGGGAGAGCAGCTGGCGGGGGAGCGGTGCGGGAAACTTCGTGACTTGGCCGGCCACTGTAAGTCACAACGCGTTCTGGCCGGCCAAAGTCCGAAATTCACGGCCGTTTTGTATATTGGCCGGATCAGCCGGCCACTTCGCGTTGTGACCGGCCAGAACCCGAAGTGGCCAGACTTCGGGTTCTGGCCGTAACATATATAATGAATGTTATGAATTTATCAGCTCTGCATACTTCAATATTGTTTTATTTGAGTGTAATAGTACTTTTTTTTAATCAAATATATATAAAAATATATATATATATATATATATATATATATATATATATATATATATATATAATTTTTTTATTTTTATTGGGCGTTAAGAAATATTGAATTACATTGTGGTAATTACATCACTGTTAATCATTATTAAGTATTTGTCTTTCCCGCGTGCTTTATGTGTATGCCATGCAATGTGTATTTTAATTTTTGGATCTTAAATACCTTTAAGCACTTGGTCAGGGATTGCGCGCTGTTATGCGCGTGCATCCACCTGTATAATGCTCCGGCCACCCGCTACGTCAACCCGTCTGCGGGTAGTTAACCCCCTATTTTCCGTATTACAAGTGTATAATACGCTTTACAAGTGTATAATATCACCAGGGCAGGCTGCAGCCACCCTAGACTGCACCCAAACACACTCATCTGCCCCTCCCTGCCCCCTGATCGCCCACAGCACCCCTTAGCCCCTCCCACTGCCAAACCCCCAGACCCTGTTTGCACCCAATCACCCCCCTAATAACCCATCAATCACTTCCAGTCACTATCTGTCAATGCTAATTTTTAGATTACGTCCTAAACTGCCCCCTGGGGGCTCCTTATCACCCCCCACACCCTCAGATTCTCCCCAGCCCCCACCCTCCGACCCCCCCTGTGTACTGTTTACATATATTCCCCCCTACAATCACCCACTGTTCACCTGTCAATCACCCATCAATCACCCCCTTTTCACCACCTTTCACTGCTACCCATACGATCAGACCCTAATCTGTCCCTTGCGGGCATCTGATCACCCACCCACACCCTCAGATTGCCTGCAGACCCACCGTCACATCACCTCCCAAGAGCATTGTTTACATTTGTTCTTTCCTCTAAACACCCACTAATCACCCATCACTCACCCATTAATCACCCCCTGTCACTGCTACCCATCAGATCAGACCCTAATCTGCCCCTTGCTGGCACCCAATCACCCACCCATACCCTCAGATAGCCTTCCAGACCCCCTCTGATCAACTCTCCAGTGCATTGCTTGCATAAGCATACATTCTCCCCTGTAATCACCTAGCAATCACCCCGTCACCCCCTGTCAGACCCTGTTCTGACCCTTGCGGGCACCTAATCACCCATCCACACCCTCTGATATCCCCCCCAGACCCCCACTGCATGCATTGCTTGCATATATTCTCCCCTGTAATAACCCACTAATCACCCTTCAATCACCCACTGTCACCACCTGTCACTGCTACCCATCATAACCATCACATCAGACCCTCATCTTCCCCCTGTGGGCACCCAATGACCCGCCCACACCCTCAGCTCGCCCTCAGACCCCCCTGCCCCCCCCACCCCCGTTTTCCTCCCCAGTGCATTGCTTGCATCTATATCCCCTTCTATTCACACCCTGAGACACCCATCAATCACCTCCTGTCATCAGCTGTCAACCCCTAGCACACCTACCCCTCAGATCAGGACCTAATGTGCCCCGTGTGTCGGCTCCTGATCACTCGGACAAAACCTCAGATCCACGTCAGACCCCCTTCTGACCACCTCCCGAGTGCATTGATTGCAGCTATTCTCCCCTCTAATCACCCCCTTGAGACACCCAGGGCCGGGCCAAGGCATAGGCTGGAGAGGCTCCAGCCTCAGGGCGCAGTGCAGGAGGGGGCGCACAATTCATTCAGCTGTCATTCCTAATTGTGTATGAAGCAGAAAGAAATAAGAAAAGAGGATACATAGCAGTGACTGCAAGCCAGATAACTAGATATTAAGGTGTTGGAGGAGGTTGTGGGCCCTGTGGCCCTCTTAGTCTAATAGCAATCAGTGTGTGACGGCTGGGGTGGGAGGGATGGAGGGGCGCACTTTGGAGTCTCAGCCTTGGGTGCTGGAGGACCTTGTCCCAGCTCTGGAGACACCCATCAATCACCTCCTGTCACCACCTGTCAGCCCCTACCACTCCTATCCATTACATTTGGCCCTAATCCGGCCCCCGTGGGCTTCTTATCACCCAGCCAAACCCTCACCTGCCCCACCGTAGTGACAGAATTTTGTTTTCATGACCACTGCTGGTACGACTTAATTGTGTCTGAGGCCAACCGTTATGCCACACCATGCGTAACTGCCAATCCAAGGTTTGACTGACAGAGAGGTAGTATGAATGCCTGGGTGGGTGCATGTTGTGTGTGAGAGTGAGGACTAGGTTTGACTGACAGAGTGATTGGCGGGCTGGGTGCTCAGGTTCACGGAAATTGCAATAACCCCATACACACTTCAATGAACCAACAAGTTTCACCTCAAATATCAATAAAACAAAATATGCATTTGCAACTGCAACTGCTAGGCCAAAAAATGCTAACACTTCACTTCAAACACATTAAAATATATTAAAAAATATAAATATTCATGTTCAACTATCGAACACTTCACAGCTTACAAATATCGCAAAAAATGTTTACCATAAATAATACAATAAATAGGACAATAAAACTTCTGAAATGTAATTAGGACCTAAAAAAAAAATTAATCTTTACAGACAGTTTGGTAAATAACCACTAGATGGCGCAAAATACAATACAGTTGTGTAGGCTACTAGTTAAAAACTAAGGAATGGACTTTTAGATTACTGAAGTCCAACTGATTTCAAAAGCATGTGGTGCATTTGGTAGAGGCTATGTTTTGTAAACACAAGGTGGTAAGATTAACTCCTCATGCCACCATTTTTTTTTTTTTTATAATAAATCAATTAAGCATTAGGAACAAAACATTAAATAAGTAGCATTTCATAGTCATATTTATTTATCTGGATTAGCAATGACATTATTACTGCTGCGGAATACATTACTTCAATCGTTTTAATACAGTTCATTAATACACTGCTAAACTATATTTTAGGTTTTGGTGATGAGACTTTGATTGAAGTTTAAAAATTTCGAGCCTGGAAAATTATTGAAAACAGAATAAAATTACAATAACGATAAATATAAAACTATAAATATAGTTTTAAAATTTCACACTATTTTTTTAAAACTATAAATTTCGAAACAAAAAGTATCGTTTAGCCGATATTATCGGCGGAACTTCGCGCCTTTTTTCCCCTGCGCCATTAATGGATGTACACTTCGGGGGTATATGTTATAGCGTACACAACAGGATCAACCTTTCTGAATCATCAACAGTAGTGTAGGGACCCTCCAGCAAATTCTCTATTATTTTGAAGGTTATTGGTCACTTGCCCCTTTGATATTGAATTGCAGATCATAGGGGTGGTAGTGTACAAGAGAGATCCCACAAAGTGAGGAGTACTCCTAAACCATTTCCCTTACACTTACTGAACCCAGAGAAAATATTCTTGCATATATAACAGGAGATTATCAGAACATCAGAGAATCGTATTATTTGCATATCACATTAATATTATATGGCAGGGAGATACAAAAGAGTGTGGAATGTTAAGAATCTAGGGTGGCAGTTTTTCCTGGACCAAACATGGCGGCATACATATGGGTTATGGCTCCGCCCCCTGAACCCGATAGGACAGACTACCTATAAAACCTTTTGACCCGCCCCCTCCAGCCATTCTTTTTTTCTGTCCTCGAATGGACAGGTTGCCTATTTTTTTCCTTTTACTTTTCTTTATTTTTCTTTTACCATTCCTTTTTTTCAAGCCTGTGCAGGACGGGTTCAGCCTCTCCCGTCCTTGAGGAGCGTCCTGTACCCTTAAATAGGGTTTAATGGCGTTTTCCTCCGTGTGCAGCAGCTTTGCTGTTTGTGGCTGGCTGCCCTCTTTCTTAATGGCGCCGCCTGACCCCTCCGTCTAGCATCATAGCGCCGATGTGCAGGAACTCTCGCGAGAAGCAAGATTTGCAGAGTCGCCGCTGATTGGCTGCTCTTCTGCATTTGGGGAGGACCCGGAAGCAGCTCTGAGTCTCGGCACGCTGCTTTGGCGTCTCTGATCGAGACAGCAGGCGCTGACAGGGGACTGAGCTGGAGGCTGTACGAGCTGAAGCTGATCTGACCCAGGATTACATGCTGATCTGTCTGCTGGAGCAGGTATGATTCCCAGTATTATTATGCAATGCAATGCAATGCTATGCAATTTCTATGCTGTTGTGGTAAACTTTCTTATGGCTCTTTATCTTTCTCTTAAATAGAGAAATGGATAATGTGGAGCCTAGAGAGGAGGTGGTCGTTGTCAGGTAATGGGCTGCTAAAGGCAGCCTTTCTGATTATGCACACAGGGTGATCCTTTTAAATTTCTCCCAAGCACAGGGGTTCCAAGTTAAAAGAGTGCTTTCCCTTTTTTTTTTTTTTCTTTGTATTTCTGGCATACACGGATTCTTGTGGAAACATATATGTGTATTCTATGTTTCCACAGTCCGGGGGAAGGAGGAAGTGGCCAGGTGCCGAAAGATCGCAAGTCGGCATCTAAGAGACGGCAATCTCGGTCACGTTCCAGAGACAGGAGCCATCATTCCCGTAACAAGTCTGCAGCCAGGAGAAGGTCCTCCAGAGATCATAGGAGTAGATCCCGGAGAAGATCTCCTAGAGACCGCAGAAGTAGATCCCGGAGCAGAAGCAGAAGATACAGGGAATCATCTAGGAGACGGCAGTACCGTTCCCCTTCACATAGACGTTCCAGAGACAGAAGGAGAGAGCGGTCCACTGATCGCTTTTCCGCCGATAGACGGAGAGGACGCTATGAGAATAGGTCCCCTAGGAAAGGCAGGGGGGAGTGGAATAGGTCTCCAGAATCAGACCCCTTTGAGCCTTTCCAGAGACCTGTTCAGAATCAATGCTGGTCATGCTCCCTCCCTGCAATGCCTGATGAGAGGGTTTGCGAGGCTTGCTTTGCAGAGCTCGGAAGGGACAGAGACTCTGATAACCAACAGGTGTTAGCTTTCATCCAACAGGCGGTGCAGGAGACTTTCCAGAATATGGCACCTTCTCAGCCTGGGACAGCAGCAGTTGCTCAGGCTCTTCCGGAGGACCATCTGTCTCAAGAGGATTTATCCCCAGTGGGGTTTAATTTTGCCCTAGTGCCTGCATTTCTTACAGCTATTAAGGCAGCTATTGAATGGCAAGATGAGGAGGGAAAGTGCAGGAGCCAGATAAGTACTATCCTCATTTAGACCAGCAACCAAAGGTTTTCCCATTCATGAAAGTGATAAAAGATGTTATGCTGAAAGAATGGAGTAAGGTGGAACAAAAACCATCTCTCAATAATAAACTGTCTAAACTTTATCCTCTGAGGCAGGAGGATGCAAAATTATTGGACTCTGCGCCGGTAGTTGATGCATCAGTGGCCAGACTGGCCAAGCATGTGACTCTGCCTATGGAGAACGTGGTTGCCTTCAAGGAACCTTTAGACAGGAAAATAGATAGGGATGTTAGAAAGGCCTTTCTGTCTGCTGGTTCAGCCTGCAGGCCAGCCATCGCTTTGACCTCCCTAGCAAAGGCCACTCGCGTATGGGTAGACAACGTGGAGGCAGCAATCAATGCTGGTGCTGACAAGCAGGAGATCATAAAAGCTCTGGATGAGTTGAAGTTGACAGGAGATTTCATGGGGGAAGCGGCCATTGACATCATTAGATCAGCGGCGAGATCAATGCTATACAGTGTCACCGCCAGAAGGGCCCTGTGGCTGAAGCCCTGGTCAGCCGATCAAGCATCAAAGTCTAATTGGTGTAAGATTCCCTTTGATGGTTCCCGTTTGTTTGGCGCTCAGATGGATGGTGCTATTTCGATGGTGACGGAAGGAAAATCGGGCCTGATTCCGCAGGATAGGAAACAGAGGCCCTTCAGACAGCAGGCCCCAAGAAGAGTCCCCAACAGCAGGTTTCAACAAGCAAGATCTTATAAGCCGGGGAGGCAGTTTAACAGAAGCTGGAAGGGGACACAGTCCACCTTTATGAAGGGGATGAAGGCAAAGGCTTCCTCCGACACTCTGCAGAATCCAAAGCGGTTTTGATGGGGCGCTTACTCAGGATTATCCGGTAGGGGCCAGATTAGGCCTCTATTGGAGATCTTGGGTAGGGATAATCAGAGATCCCTGGGTGTTAAATACTCTGAAAACGGGTCACTCCTGGAGGTTCAAGAAGAATCCCCCACATTTCAAATTCATGGCCACAACCATGCCTCAAAGCAATGAGAAGTCTCAGACCCTAAACGAATTTGAAGAGACATTACTGAAGGAAGAAGCGATCATTCCATTATCAAGCAAAGAATGTCGGAGGGAAATCTTTTCTCCACTATTCTTAGTAAGAAAGTCTACAGGAGGCTGGAGACCGATACTCGACCTGAAGTACCTGAACAAACACATAAAGATCAGTCACTTCAAGATGGAGTCTCTGCAATCCATCATTCCAATGATAGCTGTAGGGGATTGGATGTCGACAATAGATTTATCCAATGCCTACCTTCACATTCCCATAAAAAGAGAGTTCCAGAAGTTTCCCAGGTTCTCACTAAATGGAAGAGCCTATCAGTTCCGATGTTTGCCCTTCGGTCTCTCCACAGCCCCAAGAACCTTTACCAAGGTGCTACTGCCAGTAATTGCATATTTGAGGCTTCAGGGATTGAGGATTTACCATTACCTGGACGACATCCTGTTACTTCATCAGGATCGTCAGGAATTGTTGCAACATCAGGAAATCCTGCTCAATCTACTCCATCGCTTGGGCTGGTTAGTAAAAACCAAGAAAAGTCAGCTCTCTCCTGCACAGGATCTGATTTTTCTAGGAGCAAGATTCAGGACAATACAAAATCAAGTATGCCTGCCGGATCAGAAGATTGTCACAATCCAGATGAATGTGCAGAGGGCTCTGAAGGTTCCTTTTCTGACCACCAGGGACTGTTTAAGTCTGTTGGGGACCTTGTCATCATCTATCCCGATGGTAAAGTGGGCACACTGGTTCCTCAGGGAGCTTCAGATATTCTTTTTGCATCATTGGAACAGAACAAGCTTGGTACAGAGGTTCCATCTTCCCCTCCAGGTGAGGATTTCCCTCAGATGGTGGACCAGGGAGCAGAATCTAAGGAATTGTCGGCAGATCCAGCCAGATGTGCCGATAGTAATTACCACAGATGCCAGTATAAGAGGTTGGGGGGCCCACTGCAATGGGATCCAGATGCAGAACAAATGGAGGACATTACAGGAGGGAGTTCCCTCGAATCTCCTGGAACTGAGAGCGGCCTTCCTGGCCTTGAAGGCCTTCCAACACCTGATATACGGAAGATCGGTCTTATTGAAAATAGACAATGTGTCCACAGTGGCTTATATCAGGAGACAGGGAGGTACCAGGAGTCGGTCACTCCTTCAAGAGACTGGACATCTGATGGCCTGGGCAATGAGGAATCTGTCAGACCTCACAGCAACTTATCTGCCGGGAGAGAAGAATATATTAGCGGATCACCTAAGCAGGGAATTTGCAGATCCCCACGAGTGGTCTCTGGACAAGAGGATCTTCCAGTGGATTACCAGGAAGTGGAGATATCCACAGATAGATCTATTGGCCTCTCCCCAGAACAACAAAGTACAGAGATTCTTTTCTCGCTTTCATCACCCAGCAGCAGCAGCAGTGGATTGCCTGGTCCAAGAATTGAACTTCTCCCTGGGATATGCCTTCCCTCCGTTTCCTCTGATCCCCAGGTTTCTTCAAAGGCTTTGCAGGGAGCGATGCACGATCATCGCTATACTTCCCTTCTGGCACAGGAGACCTTGGTTCGCCTTAGCAATGTTTCTGAGCATAGAAGACCCAATCAAGTTACCACCGAATCACGATCTTCTGTCACAAGGTCGCCTTCTTCATCCAGGAGTCAGCGGTCTGAGTTTAGCGGCCTGGAAATTGAGAGGAAGAAGTATACTGATGTCGGATGCTCCTCTCAGGTGATAGAGACTCTGTTAAAAGCAAGGAAGCCTTCTATGAATACTACCTATTATCGTATCTGGGAGAAGTTTGTTGCTTATGCTCTAGATAAAGGCTTCGACAGTCTGCGTCCAGAAGTCCAGAATATATTGGATTTTTTACAATCAGGAGTGGGCAAGGGTCTCAGTGTGGCAGCTATTAAAGTTCAGGTGTCTGCTCTTTCAGCCTTGACAAACCACCGATGGGCGGTCCATCCATTGGTGATACAGTTTGTGCAAGCAGTTTTCAAGATCCGTCCACCTAGAAAGCCTTTCTTCCCAAAGTGGGATCTGACAATGGTATTGGAGGAATTGTCTTCCCCTCCTTTCTTCCCACTTCAATCAATTTCTTTGGAGAATTTAGTTCTAAGAACAGTCTTTCTAACCGCTATGGCATCCGGAAAGAGAGTCTCAGACTTACAGGCCCTGGGTTGTGCCAATAACCTATTGGAGTTTTTCCCAGATAGGGTAGTGGTTAGGCCTGTGTTACATTTCATCCCAAAGGTCGCTTCAGGATTCCATATAAATCAGGAACTCTCTCTACCCACTTTCTTCTTGGAGGAGGCATGTCACCCACTGGATGTGGGACAATCAATTAAGTCTTATCTGGAGGCCACGGCCTCTTTCAGGTCTTCCGACCACTTATTTATTAATTTCAGAGGTCCAAGAAAGGGCATGCAGGTTACCTCTAGGACCATTGCTTCTTGGCTGGTTAAGACGATTCAGAAATGTTACAGCATTAGGGGTTTACCTGTTCCGAGAGAGATTAATGCTCATTCTACCAGGGGCATGTCTGCCTCCTGGGCATGTTTTTCTAAGGTTTCAGTTGAATCTGTATGTAGAGCAGCAGGTTGGTCTTCTGTAAGCACATTCCTCAAACATTATCATGTTGATCCTGCTGCCTTGTCTTCTGTGGATTTTGGAAGAGCTGTATTATCTGTGTAAATAAATTTTGTTACTTTTGCAGCATTCCCTCCCTCAAGTGTGATTTGTTACATCCCATATGTATGCCGCCATGTTTGGTCCAGGAAATCGGAAAATTGTATATTCACCTTCCGTAATTTTCCTTTCCTGGATCAAACGATGGCGGCATACCAATCCCTCCCTCTTGTCCATTCGAGGACTGATTTACACCAAGAATGGCTGGAGGGGGTGGGTCAAAAGGTTTTATAGGTAGTCTGTCCTATCGGGTTCAGGGGGCGGAGCCATAACCCATATGTATGCCGCCATCGTTTGATCCAGGAAAGGAAAATTACGGAAGGTGAGTATACAATTTTCCGATATCTAGGCTTTCATGGACGGAGGGCCAGTTAATGAGCCATGTGATTGAGAGGTATACGGCTAGAGTGTTAGTATGCCAGCGTTTTCATGCGTACTGTGACCCAAGTCTCATTGCTTCTGCATTCAGAAAGGGAACAAACCCCGTTTATTGTATCCAGGAGACCTCTGCTGGTAAGATTGTGAAAAGCAATCATTTAATGATGGGCAGTGAAAGTTTCTCCTGCTTATGATGCAGTTGGTATAATCTTGTTGCATCTTGCATATATGTGCATGGGCCTTTTTCAGAATAATGTTTTTCTTCAAGAAGGAAAGCATAAAGTAAATGCACAGTTTCGTATCACATCAAGGTTTTGGAAGAGTGTCCAGCCACTTTGATACATCGCCTGGTTTCTCAAAGATTCTAACTGTTTCTCCATCTTCCACCCGTAATTTTGCAGGGAATAGCATTGCATATTTGAGATTACGCTCTCTAATCTTAGCTTTAACGTGCACAAAAGACTGCCGTTGTTTCTGAGTCTCAATAGTGTAGTCTGGGAACAGCATAAGTTTGGCGTTCCCATAGTTCAGGTCCCCCGCAGATCTAGCCGCACTAAGAATGGCATCCCTGTCTTTAAAATTAAGTAGTTTGAAGATGACTGGATGTGGGGGAGCACCCGGAGGGCCCAGCTTAGCTGGTATTCTATGTGCCCGCTCAATGACAAAGTGCGATGAAAAAGTGTCCTCGGGCAGCAATTCCTTAAGTAATGTTTCAATAAAGGCTGGAACAGTCTTACCTTCGGCTCCCTCAGGTACGGTGACCATACGTCCCGCTTTACCCGGGACGCGTCCCGCCTTCGGGGGGTGCTGTCCCAGGCTGCATGAGGTCCCGGGAAACATCCCGCTTTTAGCAGCGGGACGTCCCGGCCTAGGGACTCTGGCCACCGTACAGTGAACTAGCCGCAGCGTCTACTAGATGCTGCGCTAGTTCATTCCCCGCAGCCCCGCTCCAGCCTGCAATGTTCTCCTCCGGCAGGCACAGGCAGAGCAGGGCTACGGGAAGATGGCGTCCGGAGGTGGAGCCCTGTATTGGAGACTATTTGTCTCCAGTACAGGGCTCCGCCTCCGGACGCCATCTTGCCGTAGCCCTGCTCTGCCTGTGAGAGGCCAGGGGGAGCTGCACACACCAGAGGCCGGCTGCGGGAGGGGACGTCTTCTGCCAGGTGAGTAAATGCTTTTTCTTGCAGGTGAAGTGTTTGCCCACAGTTTGTACTGACATATTTGCCCAAATTGTGTTCATTTTGTACTGACATGTTTGCCCGCAGTGCGTTTATCTTGTACTGACATGTTTGCCCGCAGTGCGTTTATCTTGTACTGACATGTTTGCCCGCAGTGCGTTTATCTTGTTTATCTTGTACTGACATGTTTGCCCAAATTGTGTTCATTTTGTACTGCCATGTTTGCCCGCAGTGCGTTTATCTTGTACTGCCATGTTTGCCCGCAGTGCGTTTATCTTGTACTGACATGTTTGCCCGCAGTGCGTTTATCTTGTACTGACATGTTTGCCCAAATTGTGTTCATTTTGTACTGCCATGTTTGCCCGCAGTGCGTTTATCTTGTACTGACATGTTTGCCCGCAGTGCGTTTATCTTGTACTGACATGTTTGCCCAAATTGTGTTCATTTTGTACTGCCATGTTTGCCCGCAGTGCGTTTATCTTGTACTGACATGTTTGCTCGCAGTGCGTTTATCTTGTACTGACATGCTTGCCCGCCGTGCGTTCATTTTGTATTGACATGTTGCCCGCCGTGCGTTTATTTTGTACTGACATGTTTGCCCAAATTGTGTTTATCTTGTACTGACATGTTTGCCCGCAGTGCGTTTATCTTGTACTGACATGTTTGCCCGCAGTGCGTTTATCTTGTACTGACATGTTTGCCCAAATTGTGTTCATTTTGTACTGCCATGTTTGCCCGCAGTGCGTTTATCTTGTACTGACATGTTTGCTCGCAGTGCGTTTATCTTGTACTGACATGCTTGCCCGCCGTGCGTTCATTTTGTATTGACATGTTGCCCGCCGTGCGTTTATTTTGTACTGACATGTTTGCCCAAATTGTGTTTATCTTGTACTGACATGTTTGCCCGCAGTGCGTTTATCTTGTACTGACATGTTTGCCCCCATTGCGTTTATTTTGTACTGACATGTTTGCCCCCATTGCGTTTATTTTATGCTGACATGTTGCCCACAATGCGTTTATTTTGTGCTGAAATGTTGCCCATTGCGTTTATTTTGTGGTGTCTGGGGTAACTGTTGCTGCATTTATTATTTAACCCTCCTGGCGGTATGATTGTTGCGGCTGCGCGGCCGCCAGGGTTTTTTTTTAAACTTTTAGCGCTAGCTACATGCTTCCCCCCTCCCTGCGGCGTCCCCCCGTCATCTCCGATCGCTGTCGGCGCCGCTTGCCCATAAGGAAATCCCGTTCTGAACGGTATTTCCTTGAGGGCTTCCCCCGTCGCCATGGCGACGACCGGAGTGACGTCACCGACGTCATCGACGTCGTGACGTCACACAGAGTCCCGATCCACCCCATAGGGCAGCCTGGCGGCGATTGGCCAGGCTGCGCAAGAGGTATGTGGGGGGGGCCCTGTTTAGCGGCGGGTAGCGGCGCATCTGCGGCGGGCGGCGGCAATCGGACCAAACACGCAGCTAGCAAAGTGCTAGTTGCGTGTTTGAAAAAAAAAATTATGCAAATCGGCCCAGCAGGGCCTGAGCGCCACCCTCCGGCGGCTTACCCCGTGTCCAGCACGGGGTTACCGCTAAGGAGGTTAATGGTCATAGTTGGCTGTGTTTGCTGCTTTGGGGTTATGGCATACTATTAAATAGCATCACACAGTTTCTGCACACCTATGATGTGAATCCACGTTTGACCACATCACGGCGTAAACACTGCTTTCTTATGCCTCGCTGTTGCATCATTATGTTAGCTCCGCCCATAGAATGTCATGGCCACGCCCATTTTTCACGCGCGCTGCAGACACCACATTTTTCGCCGCTGTGCGCGCCGCACCCCCTGTTTTTCGCCGCGGCACGCTCCGCGCACCGCAGCCGCCTGCCCCCCCCCAATTCCCCCCGGCCCAGGTTGAGCCTACAAAAATCTGGTCACTCTACCTCAGGGAGCTCCAGGAGTCTCAGGTTATTTTGCCTGTTTCTGTTCTCAGCGTCCACTGCTCCGTACTCTAAGGCATCTAGACGCTTTTTGATACCAGGAATGACGGCTTCATGTGCGTGAGTAAGGTCCTCAGTAGCAGAGGTACGTCTTTCTAACTCCACAGTGCGTTCTCTGATCGTGGCAAGGTCCTGGTGCAACAGGCTGAATTTAGTCGAGATGGTCGAATTTTAGTGTAAGAGTGGATTGGCAGGTTTGGATCGCTGCGAGCAGCTCAGCCGAGCTTGGCGTAGTGGGGTCTGTGTCAGCCGCCTCTATTTCTTCAGTGCTGCCATCTTTGTCTGCTGTAGCGTGGGACGCGTGTTTTGGCGGGGCCGGGGCAGTTAGTTGCTCGTCTTGTGCACTGTGTTTGTCCCCCTTCGTTTTGTCCTTCTGCGTTTTAGTGCCTCTCTGCGACATGGTCGTAGGGTATGGAGAGGTGCGGTAAGAGGTGTGAGTCAGGCGGGAAGGCCCCGGAGGTGAGTACCAGTCGCTCTCTGTTGCGGGAGGAAGGGCTCCCAGCGTGTCCTGATCCCGCTCCCAGTCGTCAGGGGTGTGCATAGGTGCTCTCGGGTGGCGTAGGAGATGTTTTGTATCCCAAGGTGAGCTGGTAAGCAGGCTAGTAGCTGTTAATTAGGGCGCCAGGCAGCGGAGCTCTCGGAGTAGCGTCCTCTCACACCGCCATCTTGGCCACGCCCCCACATTTCATGGGTTTTAATTACAGTAGCATGCATTATTTAAAAACTATAATGGCCGAAAACTGAAAAATAATAATTTTTTCCCACATTTTTTTCCAATTTTCCCATTAAAACACATTTAGAATAAAATAATTCTTGGCATAATGTCCCACCTAAAGAAAGCCTAATTGGTGGCGAAAAAAACAAGATATAGTTCATTTCATTGTGATAAGTAATAATAAAGTTATAGACGAATGAATGAGCGCTGAAAGGTGAAAATTGCTCTGGTGTTCAAGGGGTAAAACCCCTCAGTGGTGAAGTGGTTAAAGTTCAGCCTAATACAATACCTTCAGGCCTCTTTCACAGTAGGATGTTGCATTTTGATGCATTGTTAAAGTCGCAATGCAACTTAATGCCCCGTTAAGGTCGCATACAGTAGAGCAGGGCCGGCCCGCTCATGAGGCGGGGTGAACCTTTTGCCTCAGACGGCACTTCTGGGGGGGGCGGCACCCGCCCGTCCGTAGGTGCGGGGGGGCGGCCGCTGAGCTGGAGGGGTAGCGGGCATGACGGCGGTATTGGGCCTAGTGGTGGGGAGGGGGGTCGGACCCCCCCTTCCCTCGCTTGGGTCCCCCGATCTGCGCTCGACTCCAGCTTTAAATCGTTAGGAAGCAGCCGATAGTAAGAGGCACGGGCGGGGAGGACTCACCTTTTCCGCGTTCCAGCGTGCGATCCACTGACGTCACTTCCTGCAACGCCGCCCACTTACAATACAGTGGGCGGCATTGCAGGAAGTGACTTCAGTGGAGCGCACACTGGAACGCGGAAGAGGTGAGTCCTCCCCGCCCGTGCCTCTTACTATCGGCTGCTTCCCAACGATTTAAGGCTGGAGGGGAGTGCAGATAGGGGGACCCAGGCGAGGGAGGCCAGGCGCCCCCCACCGCTAGGCCCAATACCCCCGTCCTTCCCGCTACCCCTCCAGCTCGGCGGCCCCCCATGAGGGGGGGGGGGGCGGCAATTTTTGGTGGCAAAAAGTCTAGGGTCAGCCCTGCAGTAGAGCATACAGGCAATGAAAAGTATGTTTCCAAGTCATTACTGAGCATGTGCAAACAGTCCAACACAGCTAATAACATGTATAACGCACTGCATGCAGTACTTTCCCTTAACGTGCAGCGTTAGACACCAACGCAACGTGTGCACTGTGAATGGGGCATTGATTTTTTCCTTGCACTGAGTTAAATGTTGTTTTAACGTGCAAATTTAACGTCGCACTGTGAAAGAGGCCTCAGTCTTAGCAATGCAATGGGTATGAGACAAATTACATAACATCAAGAAATAAATTCAGTGTTAGATTACAGTACAGTACATCATCAACTTTACAAATAGCTTGTGAATGAAACACCCAGTTACACTTAGGCCTCTTTCACATCAGAACGTTGCGTTTGATGCGACGTTAAGGTCGCACAATGTGCCCCTAACGCAACGCATGTAGCAGTTAAAAGTGGACGTTATTGTGCGCTGTTTAAAGAGAGTCTGAAGGGAGAATAAATCTCGCTTCAGACCTCATAGATAGCAGGGGCATGTCTGCCCCTGCTAAAACGCCGCTATCCCGCGGCTTAACGGGAGTCCCTGATCCCCCAAATCCCCTCCGTGCAGCGGGGGAGCGCTTTCGCATTGGGGCAGGGCTAACCGCCGCAGCCCTGCCTCCCGTGCGTCTATCAGACGCGTACCTCCGCCTCTCCCCCGCCCCTCTCAGTCTTCCTTCACTGAGAGGGGCGGGGGAGAGGCGGCGATGCGCGTCTGATAGACGCGCTGAGAGGCAGGGCTGCAGCCATTAGCCCTGCCTCCAGGAAGAGCAACATTTACGACCAAGTTGGTCGTTGATTTTGCAGGGGGGGGGGGGGGTTTGGGGGTGAAGGGACCCCCGTTTAGCTGCGGGATAGCGGCGTTTTAGCAGGGGCACACATGCCCCTGCTAACTATGAGCTCTGAAGCAAGATTTATTCTCGTTTCAGAGTCTCTTTAACACTGCATTAGAGTTCAATAAAGATATGGGCAGTGGCGCAATGTGAATACAGAGCAGCACAGGTGTACTCAGGGCCAGTCCCCAAGCCCTAAAAGGAGGATGCAATAAAAACTAGAGCACCTGGCGCTCAGACAACAAACACTCTAATAGTTAAATCCAAGTCCTGTCAATGCGGCAAGATCTGATGTAGCAGTTCCAACACAACTCGTGTGGGGAAGAAGCTACAATTGATGAGATTTGGTAATGTGTCCGGTCATAAGTGAAGATGTATCACAGTACCTTTAAACAATTATAGCTTCTTCCCCACACGAGTTGTGTTGGAACTGCTACATCAGATCTTGCCGCATTGACAGTACTTGGATTTAACTATTAGAGTGTTTGTTGTCTGAGCGCCAGGTGCTCTAGTTTTTACTGCGTTGTATGACGTAATTTAGTATGTGTCTCTGGGTGCCACTGCGTGAAGGAGACCCTTGTAGTCACAGGCGGTGGACCAGCGGCGGAAGCGGAGCGGAACCAACGGGCCTGACCGGGAGGCACGGGGAAGAGCCCGTTCTAAACACTGAGCGCTGTATGCCATCCCAAAATTTGTGAGTACAATTTTAACAATAAAACGTCATTTCATTAAAACGGGACTGTACTATGTGAGGTCTCTCATCCCATGAGGTACATATTCCCCTGAAAGTGGTGATACTTAGGAAGAAGGAGTAACGGAATCAACATACCCACCGAGGAGGATAACAAACGAGCGACTTATGACCAGTCTCACAGTGGTCAACTGGATTTGGTGAGTGTTATCACTTATATAAGGCTACAGATCTGTATATGCAAGTTGGAGCGCCGTCTACTACACTAAAGATTCTGAAGCAAGGTAAAACTGACACCTATTAGAGGCGCATACAAGCAAGAGAAACTTTTTTACACTGCTTTATTCTAATTGGAATTATATTTTAGATCCCTGGACTTTGGAACTTTTAACAGATAGCATGGTCGTATGGGACTGTTGAAAGCAACACTGATTGTTTAAGGTGCTAGTGTTGATCATCATCACCTAAACAACAATATTTATTCGTAGATCGTATTGTGCAATTATCCACCTGTAGCGCTTACATTATAACCTTTAAAGAGGGCATTTTTACACCCTCTTTCCCAGATCCGGATTAAGACCACATAAGGCCCCAAGCAGAGCAATAAATTTTGGGCCCCCTCCTCAGCCACCCTGTTGCAAGGATGCCCCCCCAGTATAGGTGACCGGATGTCCCTGCAGTATAGGTAATTGGAATTCCCCCTACTATAGGTAGTAGCCAGATGTCCCCCCAGAATAGATAGCAAGACAACCCCCCCAGTAAAGGTAGCAAGATGTTCCCCCAGTATAGGTAGCCAAGTGACCCCGCACCCTCACTATAGGTAGCCAGATGGCCCCCCAGTATAGGTAGCCAGATGTCAACATATGTATGGCCACTTGAATTCCCCAAGGCTCATTCCTCCCCCCATTCACTTATGTCCTACCCTTTGCCACCATCTCCCTCTGTCAGGCCACACATCTTTACTGACCTCCCTCCTGGCACCATGATCCCTGCCTTGCTAATGCTAATTTCCGAAGTTTCAGAACCCCTCCTTCCATCACTGTTTTCATTCTTGACCCTCCCCCCCCCCCTCCTCAACATCCATGCCCTTTTGGTGGTCAGTGGCAGTGCATCACTGCCTTCACACAACCCACTTTACTATAGTATGAAACCCTATAGGCCACATCCATACTCAGTACTGACAGGTGGAAAAGCCATTATGATTCCATCATAGTGAAATAATCTGCCTGTAACAATTGATGCATGTATGGCCAGCTTTAGGTTATGGTTTCTAATAACAAGACTGGAGAGAGAAGAGGGAAGGCAAAGCAGGCAGGGTTGCTCGAATGTTTTGCAAAAAGGGTGTGTGCATCAATCACCAAGTGAACCCTTAAATACCTGGCTTAGCAGATGAGGCCTAATTAGCTTATTAAATGAGGCATAGCTCCAGCAAATCTGCATTCGCTTTCACATGCCAGGATTTGCAGGGTTTTGCCAACTAATTCACCGCAAAATTTTTGCCCTGCGGGGGATTAGTTTGCGCAGCATTTAGCACTTATCCAGGATCGCCACGTGCAGGCCCCCCCCCAGGATCCCAGGAAAAGGGGGGCCAACAGGGCACTCCCCTGAGCTTTATCTGGCTTGGGGTGACCTCTGTTCCACTCCCCCCTACGTACGAAATAAGGTAGGTCCTATCCTTTAGGAGACGGGTGGGGCGGCTCTCTCTGGCGGTGGCAGCGCTTGGGGGGGCCGCCCGCGCTTCTCAGCCTCCCCCCCCCGGGGGGGCAGCTGCAGGGTCTCTGAGCAGTGAGAGTGCTTGGAGTGTCCTGTTGGCCCCCCTTTTCCTGGGATCCTGGGGGGGCGTCCACGTGGCGATCCTGGATAAGTGCTAAATGCTGCGCAAACTAATCCCCCGCAGGGCAAAAAATTTGCGGTGAATTAGTTGGCAAAACCCTGCAAATCCTGGCATGTGAAAGTGAATGCAGATTTACTGGAGCTATGCCTCATTTAATAAGCTAATTAGGCCTCATCTGCTAAGCCAGGTATTTAAGGGTTCAATGGTGATTGATGCACACACCTTTTTTGCAAAAAGGGTTGCTCGAATGTACCAAAATTCGATTCGGGTACATTCGATTTCAGGTCTTGGGCAAATTCGAATTCGATCACGATCACCGAATTCGAAACGAATTTGGTTCGTGTTCGGTAACAAAATTCGGGAAAAAAGTCGTGTTCGCGAATTCGGATGCTTTTTATTTTTTTTAAAGGGAAATCACATTTAAATAGGTGTACTAAAAGAAAATGGGATGGAAAACTTTTTTTCTGCATTTCTTCTTTATTCTTCTTCACCGTCTTCACCGTCTTTTTTTTGTTCTCTCCATCTTTCTCTTCACCGTCTTCTTTTTCTGTTTTACCATCTTCTTTCTATCAATCATATTCATTACTATCATCTTCATCATCTTCTTCTTCACTAGCATCTTGTTCTTCAAGTTCTTCTTCTTCACCTGGTTCATCTTCAATTGGTTTTTCATCTTCTTCTTCACCTGGTTCTTCTTCGTCTTCTTATTCTCCTTCTTCATCATCATCTGGTTCTTCTTCTTCATCATCTGGTTCTTCTTCTTCTTCATCATTTGGTTCTTCTTCGTCATCATCTGGTTCGTCTTCTTCTTCAATCATCTGGTTCTTCTTCTTCTTCACCTGGTTTTTCTTCACCTGGTTGTTCTTCTTCTTCTTCTTCTTCATCTGGTTCTTCTTCTTCTTCATTTGGTTCTTCTTCTTCACCTGGTTCTTCTTCTTCACCTGGTTCTTCTTCTTCTTCACATGATTATTCTTCTTCTTCACATGATTATTCTTCTTCTTCACCATCCACCACCATCTTTTTTTTTTTTCGTTTTTTGTTCATAGTCTTCCTCTTGAACCCAACTTAATGTTTTTTCCCTTACAGAAGTGTACTGTTGTAAAATGTTATCATTAACACCAGCATAGCTAAATTTGTGGCATAATAGCTAGTGGCGCATGGCAGCAGCGCATAATTCTGTGGACCCTGGCGGTGGGAACATAGACAGCAGGAGGATAAGTACAGCAGCAGCAGAAGCAGGAGGAGGAGTGATGTGTGGCAGCAGGCAATGTAACGGGGCCATGGTACTTAGTGTTGGTAGTACCACGGCTGTACATAAAGACACCAAGATCAGGAGGTCTCCGGACAGCAGTCATGAAGCCCACATTGTGTCCAATGCACAACTGGGACAGCACAGTTTTCAACCCAGACACCTCAGAAATTTTTTTTTTACAACAGTATTGTAACGATTGTGGAATCGTCTCCGTGGTCAGCGCACCAGACGTGCGCTGACACGGCGGATTTCCTCCACAAGCGTATACATTTGCAGGAACCCAGCAGTAGGTGCAATGCACCTGCAGAGGGAAATTCCTGACGGCAGGTGGAGCTGTGGAGTGCAGAGGAACAGCTCCTCTGCTCTACCACACACGCCAGACAGGAATTGTACGAAGGGAAGAAACGCAATCGCAAGAGAAGCGATTGAGAGTGAGCACAGAGACAGATTGTGTGTGTGTGTGCATAAAATTAGTCGCCAACCCGCGACTGTGCACACACCACAGCAGATAAGAAGCAGGAACGCGATCGCGAGAGGTGCGATCGCCAGACGTGACACAAGGTTACAGCAAGGCGGAGCACGAGAGTAGCAAAGGCACAGCAAATAATACAATGAGGAGATACGGAAAACAACAAACGCTAGCTAACCGCGAACACCGCACTCATTCGCAACAGTGCACGTGGTTATGCGCGGTCTCCACGTGATAAGCACAATAGAGACAAGCACGCCTAACTAACCATCGACAGACAAACATGAAACAGAGGACGCGAACGCTTGCTTAACGGTTACCTCACCGAGCCTCCAGCAAGCGGTCGTAGCCGACAAGACAGACACACGAAAACAGGGACAAACAAGAGATAGGATCCACAGCACTAGCGAAAAGTGGCTAGCGCGATCCAGGTACAGAGTAGCAGAACAGAAGGATCCACTGCACTAGAGAAAAGTGGCTAGCGCGATCCCAGGAGACAGAACAGAAGGATCCCCAGCACTAGCGAAAAGTGGCTAGCGCGATCCCAGGAGACAGAACAGAAGGATCCCCAGCGCTAGCGAAAAGTGGCTAGCGCGATCCCAGGAGACAGAACAGATGAGGTAGGCAGAAACAACCGCTGTTCCAACCTACACTCCAGACTCAATCAGAAGGATCCACAGCCGCTAACGCTAGGGCTTGTGCGATCCAAACACAAGACAGACGGAACAGGCAAAACAGATAATGCAATCCTAACTGCACTAGGGAACCTGCCTAGTGCATTCCCACGAATTACACTAAGATAACTTTAACAAGAAGTAGCATGGCTGACACTCTCTAGGAGTGTGTACTACAAACCCTGAAGGAATGACCAGCAAAGGACTGTGGGTAATCCCAACCTTTATACTGCCAGTCATCACAGGAGGCAGGTAGGGGATTTGCATAACTAATGTATGCAAATTCCTCAGCAGCAAGCTGCAGAACTGACAGAAGGTCTCTCTTAAAGAGACCTGCAGAATGCAGACGTGAACAGTGGTCAAAACGCTGCCTGTCTGCACAGGCAGCTGAGCAGATTCTCACAAGTATATAGCTATTGTAGTGGCGTAATAGCTAGTGGCGCTTGGCAGCAGGAGGATAAATTCAGCAGGAGGAGGAGGAGTGACGAATGGCAGCAGGCAATGTATTCTGTGGACCCTGGTGGTGGGAACACAGACAGCAGGAGGATAAAAAACAAGTCAGCGCTGCGTAATAAGTTGGTGCTTTATAAATACAATAAATAAATAAATTCCTAAATAAATTAATAAATTCATAAATAAATAAATACAGCAGAAGTAGGAGGAGTGACGTGTGGCAGCAGCAGGCATGTCACGCGGGCCATGGTACCTAGTGTTAGTACCACAGCAACTAAAGAAATACCAGGTCAAATTATCAGAACCCGAGGACTGAAGGTTGATGTCAAAGAATAACTCCCAGGCACCTCATGTCCTCCTGTCGCCGACAACAGGTGCCTGGAACGTGCCTTCAACGCTCACTCCAGATGTGCAAGCGCTCCACCCAGTACTCCATGGGGTCCATGTTGCCGGTGTCAAGCCCACTGAAGGACCCCATGTAGTCGGCCACCATCCGGGTCATGTGCTGGCTGTGACTTTGAAAGGAGGTGGCTGCTGCATGCACCTCCTCTCTCGGCTGCTCTGCTGTCATGTAGAGCGCCTGAGTCAATGACAGCAGGTCTCCTAGGCGCCTGACGCTGCTGCTGGCAGCAGGCACCGGCTGCTGTGCTGGCTGGACAGGGACAGGGGGTGGAAGGCTGGGGGAAGGCTTCCTCCAGTCGCCGAACAAGGAGCTGCTGCAACTCCCTTTTTCGCTGCTCACGGTCTCTAGCAGGCAGAAACTGAGCCCACATCCCCCTCAGCCATGGATCCAGGATCATGCTGATGCAGGCGTCCTCCCTCGCTTGCATCTGCTTGACCCTGGGGTCTGTGTGCAGGCAGCACAGCTTGTGCGCTGCCATGGGGAGCAGGGTGGTCTGTGCAACAGAGACATCAGGGTCAGCGTCCTCCTCCTCCGACCCCTGAGCCTCTTTCTCCTCTCTCCACCCTCGCACCACTGCTGCTGCACTCCGCTGTTCCCCCTCGGCAACAACGTCCCGCACCTCCAACTCCTCCTCATCCTCCTCCAGGGACTCAAATACCTGCGCAGCAGTGGACTGCGCAGGCGGATGTTGTTTCAGCTGCTTCAGGGCCTCCTCTCCCAAATCCACCAAATTGCCAAGTGCCCTGTCCAGCAGACAAACAAAGGGCATCCACTGGCAGAGGAGTGCCCATTCCTGGCTCACCAGGTTGGTTCCCTGCAGGAAGGGAGCCAACACCAAGCAGACCTGCTGCATCTGCCCCCACTGTGCGTTGGTGAGGAGCTGGAGTTTGGTAGTGCCTGCGACAGTGCCATCCACAATGTACCGGTTGACAGCCCTCCTCTGCTCAACCAGTCGCTCCAACATCGCCAGGGTGGAGTTCCAGCGAGTTGGCACATCGATGACAAGGTGTCGTGGCAGGCCCTCGCGCTGCTTTATCTATGATGAGGCGGTGTCGTGGCAGGCCCTCCTGCTGCTGGATGTCTGCCAGTTTTGCTGCGGCAGCTGCTGAGCGGCGGAAAGTGCGCACCATTTTCCGCGCTGATTCCAACAGCTCCTCCGTCCCCTGGTAGGTGCGCATGAACTTCTGCACCACCAGGTTGAGGACGTGGGCCAAGCAGGGGACGTGGGTCAAGTCTCCCCTGCTGAAGGCAGCCAGCATTGTCGGACACCACCAATGTGACTCGGAGGCCTCTGGGGGTCAGCCATGTCTTCTCCTGCTCCCTCAGGTAGCGGAGCACGTTGGCTGTCGTCAAGCTGTTTTTCCCCAGGCTTTTCATCTCCAACACCACTTGGCAGTGGCGGGCCTTCACGCTGCTGTTCAGACGGGATCGCTTGGCGGCGGGAGCTGCTGCTTCTCCCCTGACCCCGCGTGGTGGCACCACATAGTGGCCGACTGGTGCCGCTGATGCGCCCGAGGGTGGACCTGCTGCTTCCTCGCTCGGGCTTACCACCAGGCTGACCCAGTAGGCCGTAAAGGACAGATAGCGGTCTGTTCCAAAACGGCTGCTCCCTGAATCCATGGATATGTGGATCCGCGCACTAACGGTGTGATCGAGCACGCGGACCACGTTCGCCATGGCAAAGCGGTGCAGTGCTGTGATCGCCGTGCAGGAGAAGTAGTGGCGGCTGGGGACTTGCCACTCCGGGATCCCAAGCTGCAGCAGCACTCTCACGTCACTCCCCTCCTGCACAAAGGAATATGGCAGGAGCTGGGAGCACATGGCCCGGGCAAGCAACCCGTTCAGCACCCGGATGCGCCTGTGGGCGGGAGGCAGCACCTTGGTCACACCGTGGAATGACTTGCTGAGCAGAGTCTGGCGGCGTTTGCCTGCATGGAAGGATGAGGAGGCCACTGTGGAGGGAGCTGATAAGGCCACTGAGGACTGGCTTCCCAGGGGGGGACAGTGAGTTGCTGCTGCTGCTGTGCTCCTGCTGCTGCTGCTGGATGGGCAGGAGGGTGGGATGCTGCTGCTGCTGCTGAAATCTGTGCAGTGGCTGTCTGGCTCTGACCACTGCTTGCGCCACTGTCCTTCACCTTCAGAAACTCACTGTACTCATCAAAATGTTTGCTCTCTAAGTGGGTCTGCATGCACGAGGTACTCAACTTGAGGAGATTGCGACCTCTGCTGAGACTGACACCGCAACTGTTGCAAATTGCACGGGTCGTGTCCACTGGGCACTTAGTGAAGAACCGCCAGACTGGGGACTTCAACTTGCCCTTCGAGCTTGAGGGCTGGGGATTTTTTTGGCCCTTGGAGGGTTGAGTTTTTTTCTGCTTGCTTGGAGGTTTGCTGCGGGTGGTGGTAGCGGCTGAAGCAGCAGGCTGTGGCTCCTACCTTCCATGCCCTGTGCTGGCCGCCTTGCTGCTGCCACGCCTCTGCGCCAGAGACACCTCCTCCTCCGATGACGAGCTGCCTTCAAGCAAGTGTGCTGGTGGTACTGCTGGCACATAGGGAGGATCCAGCACGTCATCATCATCCTCAAACATCTCCTCTGAGCCCGCCTCAACCAACTCCTGTACCCCAAAATCCCCTGCATCACGCCCCTCCTCATCAGCGCCAACCACAAACTGCTCCACCTCAAACTCCTCCTCCTTTCATGATGATGTCCCCATCATCTCCTGCTCAAAGTGCTCCACAACATCCCTGTACATGGCTGCAGTCACTGGGGTTAAGACCGAGCTCAGTGAGGGCAGGCTGGTCGATGGGGTCACCATGACCTCATGCGGTGGTGAAGGCCTGCTGCGGACTGGAGTGCTGGGGGTGGTGGTGGCACTGGTCTCGCTGGTGCCGGAGGCCTGGCTGGAAACGGTGGCTTGCTGCTCCGCCATCATTTCCACCACAGCCTGCACCTCACTCTCCACAAGGGGGCTCGTCTGGAATCGGACCCTAGAGGGGGGGGGGGGGGTACTGTGAGGATCCGCTCGGCTGCCTGCGCAGGCAGGCAGCCTTTTGACCACTGTTCAGGTCTGCATTCTGCAGGTCTCTGGAAGAGAGACCTTTTGTCAGTTGTGCAGCTTGCTGCTGAGGAATTTGAATACGTTTGTCATTTGTAGGCTTGCTCTATAAATACTATGAGCTAAATAAATCACAGACTAACAGTAGAAAAAAATTACTGAAAGGGTAGTAGTAGTAGACTAGTAGTAGTACGCAGGTAACTAATAAATCCCTAGTGTACTATACAATAACTAAGTGGTGTGCCAGACAGTGGGTGACAAAGTCGGTCACACACGGTCAGACCCAATCAATAGGGTCGGGCAAATGACAGTGACTCCCAGGTCACAACGGATGCTGGCCTGTGATGTAACGATTATTTGTTACACAATACAGAAGCTAAATAAATCACAGACTAACAGTAGAAAAAATTTACTGAACGGGTAGTAGTAGTAGACTAGTAGTAGTACGCAGGTGTAACGATTGTGGAATTCTCTCCGTGATCAGCGCACAAGACGTGCGCTGACACTGCGGAAATCCTCCACAAGCGTGTAATTTGAAGGAACCCAGCAAAAGGTGCAATGCACCTGTAGAGGGAAATTCCTGTCGACAGGTGGAGCTGTGGAGTGCAGAGGAACAGCTCCTCTGCCCTGCCACAGCTGCCAGACAGGAATTGTACGAAGGGAAGAAACGCAGGGCAAGATAGCCCTGAAGGAGAGAGAGCACAGGGACAGATTGTATGTGTGTGCACCAAACTAGTCGCCAACCCGCGACGGTGCAAACACAACAGCAGATATGAAGTAGGAACTCAATCGCGAGAGAGGCGACTGCCAGAGGTGACACAAGGCTACAGCAAGGCAGAGCACGAGAGTAGCAAAGGCACAGCAAATCATACAATGAGAAGATAAGGAAAATAACAAACGATAACTAAACGCGAACACCGCACTCATTCACAACAGTTTATGCGCAGTCTCCGCGTGATAAGCACAACAGAGACAAGCACGCCTAACTAACCACCGACAGACAAACATGAAACAGAGGACGCGAGTGCTTGCTTAACGGTTACCTCACCGAGCCTCCAGCAAGAGTTCGTAGCAGACAAGACAGATACACGAAAACAGGAATAAGTGAGAGATAGGATCCACAGCACTAGCGCAAGAGGCTAGTGCGATCCAGGAAGACAGAACAGAAGGATCCACAGCACTAGCGCAAGGCGAGTGCGATCCTGGCAAGACAGATCAGATGAGATAGCTGGTAGCAACCGCTGCTCCAGCTATACTCCAAGAACAAAGATCAGAACGACTTCCTGTCGACCACCGCTGGGACAGGACAATCGCAACAGACAAACAAAACAGATATGCAATCCTTAACTGCACTAGGGAACCTGCCTAGTGCAGTCCCAGGGATTACTCTAGACTAATCTTCAAACAATGAGCAAGGCTGACAATCCGGGAGAGTTTCACTGGACTAACCCTTATGACCAGCCCAGGTCCTTGATATCACATAGTATTTATAGAGCAAGCCTACAAATGACAAACGTATTCAAATTCCTCAGCAGCAAGCTGCACAACTGACAAAAGGTCTCTCTTCCAGAGACCTGCAGAATGCAGACCTGAACAGTGGTCAAAAGGCTGCCTGCCTGCGCAGGCAGCCGAGCGGATCCTCACAGTACCCCACCCCCCCCTCTAGGGTCCGATTCCAGACGAGCCTCTAAAGTGATATTTGCAAAAGACTGTAACTGAAGACTCATGAAGGTCAGGACAGCCCGACAAGGCCCAATTCCAGAGTCAGCCCACCCAAAACCGACCTCATCGGAAGGAGAAGCCACCGAAACATGCCCATCAGTACCACAAGTCTCAGTGTAACACCCATCAGGCCTGTGAATGCCAGAGAAGAAGACATCGACACCCTCCGAGCCATGCCCACCACCTTCCAAGGACCGTCCAAAAATACCAAACCTGCCACAATACCCATTCAAGTGTCCCTTTCCACAAAGCACCCACTGCTGATCTCATCCAAGGTACCAGGAAATATTTCTCCCAGGATGTCCCAGAACACTTTGAAGCTCCACAGAGATCCCAGGAGGGCAGAATGATCACCAGGCTCACATGGAGAACTATCAAGAACCCCTATGGAACCAAGGACCATTCCGGATTCAGAATTACCAGGACAAGCATCAAGAACAGGGCCTTCAGGGACCACTTATGAGCATGCAGGCAGGCAGGCAACATCAGAACAGGTTTCCACTGAGGAAGCATCTGAGCAGGCTGGCAACCGAGACACACTTGGGCTTTCTGGGTCACAGAACACATTGGGGTACACTAGCTCAAGGGGAACCTCAGAACACGTCGAGGAACTGCCAACCTCAGAGTCTGTCACGACAAGACCAAAACCAGAACCGGGCAGAGAATCATCACGAGCAATGGTCACAAGCACTGGACTTTCAAAAGAAGGCTTGGACTCAAACCTAGAAATCTCTGTGACAATAATATCATCATTGACTACATATGAGTGAAGCTCCACCAGAGCTGCAAAGGTAGTCAGCACAACAGCAATGCCTACTGAAGTGGGCAACACCTCAGAAGGACTTGGGGGGCAGGAGACATCTCCTACAAGTTCTGCACCCTTTGGGAGGAACTCGGAGGTCTCCAGGACATCAGACAAGACCTCAGGAACATCATTTTTCAAGTTTTCTGAGAGGGATTCTGAACTATCCATGTTACAGGGCAAAACTGGAACTTTATTTTGTGGACAGGGCAGATGTCCCAGGGAAGGTTCCACCATAAACTGAGACTGAATTTCATCATCATGAGCGGAATGTACAGGAATATTTACTGGAACACACACTGACTCCCTAACTTTAATCTCACTGCACCCAGAATTCTGCGTAGCAGTCAAACTAGCTTGCAACTCCAGAACTGCAGAAAAACAGGTGAGTATAGTAGCAATACCTAGGCGAGCCTCTAGGGACACTGCAGGAGACTCTACACAAGGCCATCTTAACTCATCCAGAGTACAGGGTGCAGAATCAGCATTTTCCTCAGAACAAGAAAGGGACTCACAAATGTCAGTGCGAGTGGAGATTATGTTTTCATTCATGGTACAGGGCAGATTCAGAGAAAGCTTCTCTGGGCAAAGCAAAGAAGCTTCAGCATCAGATTCGCAAAACCGAAGCGCTGTCTCACTCTTAGATTCAGCTAACCATGTCAAATCCGAGGAGTCAGAACGCAAAACTTGCAAATAAAAAATCGCTTTAGGTTGTGAAACTGACGCTTCCATAGCGCAAACCTCCGCGATCTGCGGGGCAGACTGTAAGGCGTTCATGACAGAAACACTGGAGCAACTGTCACCAGGCAACTGGCCCTTACAGGTGTGAACAGGATGAAAAATAGCGACAACATCAGCAAAAACTTTATTAAACATATTAATTTTACTTTTGATGCTGCATAATTTAGGAATTTTCCCCATAGCAGGATCACAGATGGAAGATCTTAAAGATCTGTCTCTACATGACAAGGGGTCCCACACATCCTTGAGAAAACTGGCACATTAATGCTGATCACAATCTGCAGGAACATCAGAGAAACAGGCATCAGATCGCACAATGTCACGACTCACATGTTTTGCCCCATAAAGGCAGGAACAATCATCCGACAACGATGTCTCTTTATTGGAATCAATTGATTGGTGTGTGTGCAACTCATCCAAAATCGTCTGCCATACATAAATCGCCAGATCCACATCACCCTCGTCACATTCATCGGAATCAATCAAAAGGTACATAGAATCGAGACAATCATTCAAGACATCTTCGCTTTTTGCGATGTAAAAATCGCAAAAGGCTTTCCAATCAAAATCAAATTCCTCCATCAAGGCCTCAATGTCCCATGAGGCAAATGGAGGTTCAAACAGGCCAGTATCCAGATAATCTCCATATGGGTGGAGTTCAGGAACAAGAACAGATTTTTTAACTGCTTTAATATAGTGTGCGATCCTAGCTATAATAGGATCCACATAAGCTTTGGATTGGGACAAAAAACCCAGAGACTGAGCAACATCATGGTAAACATCCTTATCATACTGAATGGTTTTGCACATTTCAGACTTGACAGAAATAACCTCTTTATTTGTGGTTGCTAGGGGCAACGAATCTTTTGGCTGACAAGCCAAATCAGCAGATTGGCCTGCAAGCACCAACTCATTAACATATGGTAATGACACAGAAATGTTGCATAACCTAATCTGATCAGCGTCATGCACTGCAGGAAAAAACTCATCTCTGGTTTCAGAGTCCAGTATCTTAAACCTCTTAAAGACACAGGACCCATATTTGACCAAATCGTACAAATCGGAAATTCCCTCTACACTGGGAATTTCGGTTTGGCTGGTCATACTGTAACGATTGTGGAATTCTCTCCGTGGTCAGCGCACAAGACGTGCGCTGACACTGCGGAAATCCTCCACAAGCGTGTAATTTGAAGGAACCCAGCAAAAGGTGCAATGCACCTGTAGAGGGAAATTCCTGTCGACAGGTGGAGCTGTGGAGTGCAGAGGAACAGCTCCTCTGCCCTGCCACAGACGCCAGACAGGAATTGTACGAAGGGAAGAAACGCAGGGCAAGATAGCCCTGAAGAAGAGAGAGAGCAAAGGGACAGATTGTATGTGTGTGCACCAAACTAGTCACCAACCCACGACGGTGCATACACAACAGCAGATATGAAGTAGGAACGCAATCGCGAGAGAGGCGACTGCCAGAGGTGACACAAGGCTACAGCAAGGCAGAGCACGAGAGTAGCAAAGGCACAGCAAATCATACAATGAGAAGATAAGGAAAATAACAAACGCTAACTAAACGCGAACACCGCACTCATTTGCAACAGTGCACGCGTTTATGCTTATGATAAGCACAACAGAGACCAGCACGCCTAACTAACCACCGACAGACAAACATGAAACAGAGGACGCGAGCGCTTGCTTAACGGTTACCTCACCAAGCCTCCAGCAAGCGTTCGTAGCAGACAAGACAGATACACAAAATCAGGAATAAGTGAGAGATAGGATCCACAGCACTAGCGCAAGAGGCTAGTGCGATCCAGGAAGACAGAACAGAAGGATCCACAGCACTAGCGCAAGGCGAGAGTGATCCAAGTACAGCAAGAGAGTAGCAGACCAGAAGGATCCACAGCACTAGCGCAAGGCGAGTGCGATCCTGGCAAGACAGATCAGATGAGATAGCTGGTAGCAACCGCTGCTCCAGCTATACTCCAAGAACAAAGATCAGAACGACTTCCTGTCGACCACCGCTGGGACAGGACAATCGCAACAGACAAACAAAACAGATATGCAATCCTTAACTGCACTAGGGAACCTGCCTAGTGCAGTCCCAGGGATTACTCTAGACTAATCTTCAAACAATGAGCAAGGTTGACACTCCAGGAGAGTTTCACAGGACTAACCCTTATGACCAGCCCAGGTCTGTGATATCACATAGTATTTATAGAGCAAGCCTACAAAGGATGTGGCTAGGCAATCTGCATGACAAACGTATGCAAATTCCTCAGCAGCAAGCTGCACAACTGACAAAAGGTCTCTCTTCCAGAGACCTGCAGAATGCAGACCTGAACAGTGGTCAAAAGGCTGCCTGCCTGCGCAGGCAGCCGAGCGGATCCTCACAGCAGGCAACTAATAAATCCCTAGTGTCCTATACAATAACTAATGGTGTGCC
Organism: Hyperolius riggenbachi; assembly: GCF_040937935.1. Lineage (NCBI taxonomy): Eukaryota > Metazoa > Chordata > Amphibia > Anura > Hyperoliidae > Hyperolius > Hyperolius riggenbachi. The sequence goes on from NC_090648.1 coordinate 388,599,430, forward strand.
AGACTGTGGGTGACAAAGTCGGTCACACACGGTCAGACCCAATCAATAGGGTCGGGCAAATGACAGTGACTCACAGGTCACAACAACGGATGCTGGCCTGTGATGTAACGATTATTTGTTACACAATACAGAAGCTAAATAAATCACAGACTAACAGTAGAAAAAAATTACTGAACGGGTAGTAGTAGTAGACTAGTAGTAGTACGCAGGCAACTAATAAATCCATAGTGTACTATACAATAACAAAGTGGTGTGCCAGACAGTGGGTGACAAAGTCGGTCACACACGGTCAAACTCAATCAATAGGGTCGGGCAAATGAGAGTGACTCCCAGGTCACAACGGATGCTGGCCTGCGATGTAACGACTGGTTGTTACACAATACAGAAGCTAAATGAATCACAGACTAGCAGTAGAAAAAATTTACTGAACGGGTAGTGGTAGTAGACTAGTAGTAGTACGCAGGCAACTAATAGATCCCTAGTGTACTATACAATAACCAAGTGGTGTGCAAGACAGTAGGTGACAAAGTCGGTCACACGCAGTCAGACCCAGTCAATAAAGTCGGGCAAATGACAGTGACTCACAGGTCACAACGGATGCTGGCCTGCGATGTAACGACTTGTTACACAATACAGAAGCTAAATAAATCACAGACTAACAGTAGAAAAAATTTACTAAATGGGTAGTAGTAGTAGTAGAGTAGTAGTAGTACGCAGGCAACTAATAGATCCTTTGTGTCCTATACAATAACTAAGTGGTGTGCCAGACAGTGGGTGACAAAGTCGGAAACACACGGTCAGACCCAATCAATAGAGTCGGGCAAATGACAGTGACTCACAGGTCACAACGGATGCTGGCCTGTGATGTAACGATTATTTGTTACACAATACAGAAGCTAAATAAATCAGACTAACAGTAGAAAAAATGTACTGAACAGGTAGTAGTAGTAGACTAGTAGTAGTACGCAGGTAACTAATAAATCCCTAGTGTACTTTACAATAACTAAGTGGTGTGCCAGACAGTGGGTGACAAAGTCGGTCACACACGGTCAGACTCAATCAATAGGGCAGGGCAAATGACAGTGACTCACAGGTCACAACAACGGATGCTGGCCTGTGATGTAACGATTGTTTGTGATTTATTTAGCTTCTGTATTGTGTAACAAACAATCGTTACATCACAGGCCAGCATCCGTTGTTGTGACCTGTGAGTCACTGTCATTTGCCCTGCCCTATTGATTGAGTCTGACCGTGTGTGACCGAATTTGTCACCCACTGTCTGGCACACCACTTAGTTATTGTACAGTACACTAGGGATTTATTAGTTACCTGCGTACTACTACTAGTCTACTACTACTATCCTTTCAGTAAATTTTTTCTACTGTTAGTCTGTGATTTATTTAGCTTCTGTATTGTGTAACAGACTAACAGTAGAAAAAATTTACTGAAAGGATAGTAGTAGTAGACTAGTAGTAGTACTCAGGTAACTAATAAATCCCTAGTGTACTATACAATAACTAAGTGGTGTGCCAGACAGTGGGTGACAAAGTCGGTCACACACGGTCAGAGCCAATCAATAGGGTCGGGCAAATGACAGTAACTCACAGGTCACAACAACGGATGCTGGCCTGTGATGTAACGATTGTTTGTTACACAATACAGAAGCTAAATAAATCACAGACTAACAGTAGAAAAAATTTACTGAACGCGTAGTAGTAGTAGACTAGTAGTAGTACGCAGGTAACTAATAAATCCCTAGTGTACTATACAATAACTAAGTGGTGTGCCAGACAGTGGGTGACAAAGTCGGTCACACACGGTCAGACCCAATCAATGGGGTCGGGCAAATGACAGTGACTCACAGGTCACAACGGATACTGGCCTGTGATGTAACGATTATTTGTTACACAATACAGAAGCTAAATAAATCACAGACTAACAGTAAAAAAAATGTACTGAACGGGTAGTAGTAGTAGACTAGTAGTAGTATGCAGGCAACCAATAGATCCCTAGTGTACTATACAATAACTAAGTGGTGTGCCAGACAGTAGGTGACAAAGTCGGTCACACGCGGTCAGGCCCAATCAATAGGGTCAGGCAAATGACAGTGACTCACAGGTCACAAAGGATGCTGGCCTGTGATGTAACGATTATTTGTTACACAATACAGAAGCTAAATAAATCACAGACTAACAGTAGAAAAAATTTCCTGAACGGGTAGTAGTAGTAGACTAGTAGTAGTAGTACGCAGGCAACTAATAAATCCCTAGTGTCCTATAAAATAACTAAGTGGTGTGCCAGACAGTGGGTGACAAAGTCGGTCACACACGGTCAGACCCAATCAATAGGGTCGGGCAAATGACAGTGACTCACAGGTCACAACGGATGCTGGCCTGTGATGTAACGATTTGTTGTTACACAGTACAGAAGCTAAATAAATCACAGACTAACAGTAGAAAACATTTCCTTAATGGGTAGTAGTAGTAGACTAGTAGTAGTAGTACGCAGGTAACTAATAAATTCCTAGTGTACTATACAATAACTAAGTGGTGTGCCAGACAGTGGGTGACAAAGTCGGTCACACACGGTCAGACCCAATCAATAGGGTCGGGCAAATGACAATGACTCACAGGTCACAACGGATGCTGGCCTGTGATGTAACGATTATTTGTTACTACGCAGGCAACTAATAAATCCATAGTGTACTATACAATAACTAAGTGGTGTGCCAGACAGTGGGTGACAAAGTCGGTCACACACGGTCAGACCCAATCAATAGGGTCGGGCAAATGACAGTGACTCGCAGGTCACAACGGATGCTGGCCTGCGATGTAACGACTTGTTGTTACACGATACAGAAGCTAAATAAATCAGACTAACAGTAGAAAAAATTTACTGAACGGGTAGTAGTAGTAGACTAGTAGTTGTACGCAGGCAACTAATAAATCCCTACTGTACTATACAATAACTAAGTCGTGCGGCAGACAGTGACAATTAAAGTTGGTCACACACGGTCAGACGTAATCAATCACTAGGGTCGGGCAGATGACTGTCACAGATCACAACGGATGTTTGCTGGCCTGTACACAGTCAGTAACTAACTAACACAGTACTGAAGCTAATAAACAGACTACAGCAGTACTAAATAATTAATTGTACTAGTTAACAACTAACTAGAATCCCTAACCTACCTAAGCTAGTAGTAGGCTAAGGCTGCCCTAGGCTAGCAGGCCTAGCCTGCACACAGACTAACACTAGCCTAGCACAGTATACAGTATACACTAGCTGACTAAAAACAATCAAATTACTATCTACAGTGGGTTGCAAAAGTATTCGGCCCCCTTGAAGTTTTCCACATCTTGGCATATTACTGCCACAAACATGCATCAATTTTATTGGAATTCCACGTGAAAGACCGATACAAAGTGGTGTACATGTGAGAAGTGGATTGAAAATTATACATCATTGCAAAACTTTTTACAAATAAATAACTGCAAAGTGGGGTGTGCGTAATTATTTGGCTCCCTGAGTCAATACTTTGTAGAACCATGTGAGAGAACGTGGAAAAGCCGCCACGTGTGCTGACAGCAAGGCGGCTGATTCCGCGTCCAATGCGGCGGTTTGCACGCGGAAGCGTGCGTCTGGTAACATGGCAGAACGCGGAAAAGCCGCTGCATGTATTGACAGCAAGGCGGCTGGTTCCACGTCCAGCATGGTGAATTGCATGCAGCAGCGTGTGTCTGGTGTGGCTGAGTCTGTTAGTTCACACAGGCTTAGGAATACGCGCGCCCGCGCTGAGAGGCAGAACTTTTATGGTAGGCAAGGGGGGGATCAGCTGACCAAGCCGGTCAGCTGACCCCAGAGCTGGTAACTATTGGTTGATCACTTAGGGGTGGCGCCAGAGAGCACTACTCCATATATAGTTACTGCTGGCCAGTCACAAGTTGTCTGCCGTTGCGAACACTTCGTGGAAGCACTCAGACCTTAGTCAGATCTAACAGTGTGTTTGAACCAGGAGGACCTGGGAATTCACACTGAGCCAGATTAATTGTGTTATCATTCTGTTATATGTTAGACTAGTTCCACGGTGTAGAGACCACGGACCTCACACCCAAGACTAGGGAACTTGTGTTATCATCCTGTTATTCATCAGACTAGTTCCAGGGTGTAGAGACCACGGACCTCACACCCGGACTAGGGAACTTGTTATACATCAGACTAGTTCCAGGGTGTAGAGAGACCACGGACCTCACACCCAGACTAGGCATTGTTTGATATCTGTTATGACTTATTGCTTTCCTGACTACTCCTCTGATTTCTGATTCAGTACCTTGCACATCTGATATTTTGTTGCCAAACCCTGCTTGCCTTTGATACCGAATCAGCCTTCTGTCTTTATAATTTGTCTGTACGTGTGTTGCCGACCTGGCTTGCCCGACCTCGAGAGCTATCTCTCCCCTTAAGAGATAGTCTCCAGATCAGATAGAGACATACACCTTCAGGTGTCACTCGCTCTCTGGTCCTTCCTACCACCAGCCTGACCCCACCCCTTGGAGAGTCTCAGGCTGCTGGAAGGTTCCTGTACTCTCTAAAAGCAGTATTGCCTATACTGCCAAAGATCACCTGCTCATCAGGTGTGTTTCTCAAAGTATTACTGTTACACCAAACACTCTTATATACATAGGTGTCCAGAGGTTAGTAATATATCTGTATTATCGGTAATTCTGCAGATCATCAATAATCAGGTATATATCTGTATTCTTGGTGATACTGCAGATCACCAATAATCAGATTCTCTCTGCGTGCTGACACCGATCGTTACAGAACGGCAGACCAAACCCAAATGGACGCACTGTATAGTCATGTTGAAGTCCTGACCGCCGCGGTAAACAATCTTTCCGGGGCAGTTTTGAACCAACAGACCCAGATCAACCAGCTATTTTGGGCTATTCAGGAACTTCAATCAGCTATAAACTCAGTGCGATCTCCTCCTAGCACAGACATACGTATGCCTGTACCTGAAAAGTTTTCTGGCCTTAGATCTGACTTTCAGAATTTTAGAAATAGAGTGTTATCATACTTTGAGTTAAAGAGAATCTGTACTCTAATATTCTTACAATAAAAAGCATACCATTCTATTCATTATTTTCTCCTGTGCCCCTCTGTGCTGTTTCTGCCACTCTCTGCTGCAATCCTGGCTTGTAATTAACAGTTTTAGGCAGTGTTTACAAACAAACTAACCAGCTTCTAATAGGCTCAGCTAAGCATAGTGTATGAGTCATTCAGAGCATGCAGGGGGCCTGCAAAGGGTGTGTATCGCTTCTACCAATCACAAGCAGCCCTGCACATTCCACACAATCAAGCTTTAGCCCGACAAACAGGACAGAGGAAAGATACATTGATTTATTACAGAGACAGTGCAGTTAGGAAAGACTGCAGTAAGCCAGAGCAGATTAGAACAGGCATAGGAACTTATAGGATAGAAGAACTAAGGCTGAAAAAATTGTTACAGAGTCTCTTTAAAGGGAAGGTCCAAGCAAAATAAAAAAAATTGTTTCACTTACCTGGGGCTTCTACCAGCCCCATGCAGCCATCCTGTGCCCTCGTAGTCACTCACTGCTGCTCCAGTCCCCCACTGGCAGCTTGCCAACCTGGGAGGTCGGCGGGCCGCATTGCGTACATTTTTACGCATTCTTGCTAGTGCAGGAACATTAACACATACATTTTTACGCTTTAATGTGTAAAAATGTACGCATTGAACCAGCAATGCGTAAAAATGTATGTGTTAATGCTCCTACACTAGCGGGAATGCGTAAAAATGTACGCAATGCGGCCCGCCGACCTCCCAGGTCGGCAAGCTGCCAGCGGGGGACTGGTGCAGCAGTGAGTGACTATGAGGGCACAGGATGGCTGCATGGGGCTGGTAGAAGCCCCAGGTAAGTGAAACTCATTTTTTTAATTTGCTTGAACCTTCCCTTTAAGGCCTAATTCGTCAGGAACCATGGCCCAGAGAGTAACCTTTATTAAGACCTTGTTGTCAGGGGATTCCAAGACTTGGGCATATAATCTCCAGGCAGGGCATCCGGCCCTAATTTCGGTAGAAGAATTCTTTAAAGCTATGGCTATAATTTATGATGATCCGGACATTGCCTCTACCACTGAGCGGAAGCTCAAGACACTGCGGCAGGGCAAGGGTCCGGTAGAGAACTATGCTGCAGAGTTCAGGAAATGGGCAGTGTCAGCTAGATGGGACTCATTCACTCTGCTAGACTGCTTTTTGTCAGGCTTGTCAGACGCAGTTTCTGATCTTATGCTGGGTCATCCTGAGCCGAAGTCTATTGATGAGGCCATTTCATCGGCCATCAGGATTGACCATCGCTTACGTTATCAAAGACAGACTCGGAGTAGGAACGATATGAGATTAGTTTCCTACACCGCACCTCAACCTGATTCATCTCCACCCGCTTCACCTCCACCAGAACCAATGCAGATTGGGCGCTCGAAATTGTCCTGGGTAGAGCAGAAGCGCAGGAAAACACAGCAGCTCTGTCTATACTGTGCAGAGGTGGGTCATATAGTGCAGAGTTGTCCCAAGCAGTCTTTGCCTCCAGACGATAAACGTTTGCTCCTCCCTTGTACTATATCTTGGAAGGATAAGACAGAGATCACTGAAGCCTTCATTGATTCTGGCTCAGCAGCCAATTTCATGGATTATGAATTTGCTAAGAAATTGGGGATCCCGATCTCCCCATTAAAACAACAGATTTGGGTCACTGCAGTGGATGATTCCCCTCTGCAGAGTAACCACCCTTTGTCTCAGACTCCAGTGTTAAGGGTCACAATAGGGGTGTTACATAAAGAAAGTTTACAATTCCTGGTGTTACGAATGACAACCTCCACGGTCATTCTTGGCATGCAATGGTTACAAATTCACTTGCCTCAGATCAATTGGGCTACAGGTCAGCTAACAAGCTGGTCTACCCATTGTTATCATCATTGTCTAGCGAAAGTAACCCTAGGTAAAACCAAGATTCACATAGATGAATTGCCAGATCAGTATTCAGAATTTGCGGACATGTTTTGTCCCAAGTCAGCAGATAAACTTCCTCTACACCGTCCTTTTGACTGCCCCATTGATCTCAGGTCTGGCTGTATGCCCCCTAGAGGTCATCTCTATAATTTATCTGGGCCAGAGAAATTAGCCATGCAAGAATACATCTGAGAAAATTTAGCCAAAGGTTTTATTCCTCCTTCCCGGTCCCCAGCTGGGGCAGGTTTCTTTTTTGTGAAAAAGAAGGATGGAGGCCTCCGTTCATGCATTGATTATTGGGGCTTAAATAAAATCACAGTAAAAAATCGTTATCCTTTGCTTTTAATAGACGATTTATTTACTCAAGTCACCAATGCTAAGATTTTCTCGAAACTGGATTTAAGGGGTGCATACAACCTTGTACGTATCAGGGACGGTGATGAATGGAAGACGGCCTTTAACACGCCCGACGGGCACTACGAGTACTTAGTGATGCCCTTCGGGTTGTGTAATGCCCCGGCCGTCTTTCAGGAGCTGATTAATGAAGTCTTCAGAGAGGTTTTGGGCAAATTTGTCTTGGTGTATTTAGATGACATACTAATTTTCTCGTCCAACCTCTCAGAGCACAGGAAACACGTTAAGTTTGTGTTACGGAAATTAAGACAAAATATGCTGTATGTTAAGTTGGAGAAGTGCATTTTCGAAGTGACCTCTGTCGCCTTTCTGGGGTACATAATTTCGACCTCTGGCCTCTCTATGGACCCTGGAAAAGTTTCAGCTGTCTTGGAGTGGCCCCAACCTGTAGGACTGAAGGCGCTCCAGAGGTTCCTGGGGTTCGCCAACTACTATAGGAGGTTCATAAAGGGGTACTTTACGGTGATCTCACCTCTCACCAGTCTCACCAAGAAAGGGGCAGATACTCACCACTGGTCCCCTGAGGCCCATGCTGCTTTCTCCACCCTGAAGAAATTGTTCTGTTCTGCACCCATATTGAGACATGTTGATATCACCTATCCCTTTATCGTGGAGGTAGATGCCTCAGAGGTAGGGGTAGGGGCTGTGCTGTCTCAGCGTTCGGGTTTGCAGGGAAAATTGCACCCTTGTGCCTATTTCTCCCGTAGGTTCTCACCCGCAGAGAAAAACTATGATATAGGCAATAGGGAACTGCTAGCCATCAAGTTGGCCTTTGAGGAATGGCGACATTGGCTGGAAGGGGCAGAACATACCATTACTGTTTACACTGACCACAAGAATTTGGCAGGCTCGGTGGTCGTTATTTTTCTCAAGATTCAGATTTGTAATCACGTATACCCCTGGTAGTAAAAACATCAAGGCTGATGCCTTATCCAGATGTTTTGCGCCCGAGACAGCACAGCCCTCAGACCCAGAAACCATTCTCCCTCAGAAAGTGGTTCTGGCAGCCACTGAGACCTGGAGGGACTGGACAAAGACGTTGGGTCCATTCCAACAGGATGTACCAGAGGGGAAGCCTGAGGGGGTCATGTTTGTACCATTGCCTTTTCATCTACAAATACTGCAGATGTTCCATTCCCACAAGAATGCTGGACATCCTGGGGCCACCAGAACTCAGGACCTCATTGCTAGGTGTGCTTGGTGGCCGTCATTGGCAATTGACTGCAAGGAGTATGTGAGAGAATGTGCAGTGTGTGCTAGGAGCAAGCCCTCCCGTCAGGCACCTGTTGGGACATTACAGCCCTTACCAGTCCCGAGCGAGCCATGGACCCATTTGTCCATGGATTTTGTGGGCAAACTCCCCAGGTCTGAGGGCATAACGGTCATTTGGGTGGTAGTCGATCGATTCAGTAAGATGGCCCATTTTGTCCCCCTAAAAGGACTCCCCTCGGCCCAGGAATTGGCCGATCTTTTCATCTAGCATATTTTCCGGCTGCATGGCATTAGGAAAATATAGTGTCAGATCGGGGAGTCCAATTTGTTTCCAAGTTTTGGAGGGCATTCTGCCATCAGTTAGACATGGAGCTTTCTTTTTCATCAGGCTACCACCCACAGACCAATGGCCAGACCAAGAGAACCACTCAGTCTCTGGAACAATTTCTGAGGTGTTACGTTGCGGATGCTCAAACCGACTGGGTCAAATTCTTGCCGTTTACAGAATTTGCACACAACAATTTGAAAAGCTCCTCCTCAGGATTTTCCCCATTTCAGGTGGTGACAGGAAGGTCACCTAAGTTCACCCCATTGCCAGTGGCTTCTACTCCGTTTCCAGCCCTGGAGAATTGGCAGAAGTCTTTAAAGCAGGTTTGGGAAATGGTTAAAAGGAATTTGGGTAGGGCTTTTCAGAGTCAGAAGAAACAGGCTGACAAGAGACGTTCCGTAGAGTGGAAATTTTCTTCCAGGACACTTGGTCTGGGTGTCCACACGACATTTGGCTCTGAAGCAACTGTCCCCCAAGTTGGGTCCTAGATTTGTGGGTTCTTTTCCAGTGACCAAGAAAATCAATAATGACACTTATGCCATTGATCTCCCCACCAGCATGCGAGGTGTGAGATCATTTCATGTGTCCTTGCTCAAGCCAGCAGTGCACGTGGATTCCGCTCCCCCCCCCCCCCTGTGTTGATTGATGACCAACCTGAGTATGAAATTGAGAAGATTCTGGACTCACGGCTTGTGCAGAACTCCGTGCAGTATTTGGTTCACTGGAAGGGGTATGGCATAGAGAAGAGAACTTGGGTGCCAGAATGTCGTATGCACGCAGAGGAGTTAAAAAGGGAATTCCATAGCTTACATCCTGGAAAGCCGGGTAGGAGATGTCCGGAGTCCACTCTTCAGGGGGGGGGGGTACTGTGAGAGAACGCGGAAAAGCCACGTTTTTTGACAGCAAGGCGGCTGATTCCGCGTCCAATGCGGCGGTTTGCACGCGGAAGCGTGCGTCTGGTAACATGGCAGAACGCGGAAAAGCCGCTGCATATATTGACAGCAAGGTGGCTGGTTCCGCGTCCAGCGCGGCGGTTTGCACGCAGCAGCGTGTGTCTGGTGTGGCTGAGTCTGTTCGTTCACACAGGCTTAGGAATACGCGCGCGTGCGCTGAGAGGCAGAACTTTTATGGTAGGCAAGGGGGGATCAGCTGACCAAGCCAGTCAGCTGACCCCAGAGCTGGTAACTAGTGGTTGATCACTTAGGGGTGGCGCCAGAGAGCACTACTCCATGTATAGTTACTGCTGGCCAGTCACAAGTTGTCTGCCGTTGCGAACACTTCGTGGAAGCACTCAGACCTTAGTCAGATCCAACAGTGTGTTTGAACCAGGAGGACCTGGGAATTCACACTGAGCCAGATTAATTGTGTTCTCATTCTGTTATATGTTAGACTAGTTCCAGGGTGTAGAGACCACGGACCTCACACCCGGACTAGGGAACTTGTTATACATCAGACTAGTTCCAGGGTGTAGAGACCACGGACCTCACACCCAGACTAAGCATTGTTTGATATCTGTTATGACTTATTGCTTTCCTGACTACTCCTCTGATTTCTGTTTCGGTACCTTGCACATCTGATATTCCGTTGCCAAACCCTGCTTGCCTTGGATACCGAATCAGCCTTCTGTCTTTATACTTTGTCTGTCCGTGTGTTGCCGACCTGGCTTGCCCGACCTCGAGAGCTATCTCTCCCCTTAAGAGATAGTCTCCGGATCAGATAGAGACATACACCTTCAGGTGTCACTCGCTCTCTGGTCCTTCCTACCACCAGCCTGACTCCACCCCTTGGAGAGTCTCAGGCTGCTGGAAGGTTCCTGTACTCTCTAAAAGCAGTATTGCCTATACTGCCAAAGATCACCTGCTCATCAGGTGTGTTTCTCAAAGTATTACTGTTACACCAAACACTCTTATATACATAGGTGTCCAGAGGTTAGTAATATATCTGTATTATCGGTGATTCTGCAGATCATCAATAATCAGGTATATATCTGTATTCTTGGTGATACTGCAGATCACCAATAATCAGATTCTCTCTGCGTGCTGACACCGATCGTTACAAACCACCTTTTGCTGCAATTACAGCTGCCAGTCTTTTAGGGTATGTCTCTACCAGCTTTGCACATCTAAAGACTTAAATTCTTGCCCATTTTTCTTTGCAAAACAGCTCCAGCTCAGTCAGATTAGATGGACAGCGTTTGTGAACAGCAGTTTTCAGATCTTGCCACAGATTCTCGATTGGATTTAGATCTGGACTTTGACTGGGCCATTCTAACACATAGATATGTTTTGTTTTAAACCATTCCATTGTTGCCAGGGAAGGTGAACCTCCGCCCCAGTCTCAAGTCTTTTGCAGTCTCCAAGAGGTTTTCTTCCAAGTTTGCCCTGTATTTGGCTCCATCCATCTTCCCATCAACTCTGACCAGCTTCCCTGTCCCTGCTGAAGAGACGCACCCCTCGAGCATGATGCTGCCACCACTATATGTGAAGGTGGGGATGGTGTGCTCAGAGTGATGTGCAGTGTTAGTTTTCTGCCACACATAGCGTTTTGCATTTTGGCCAAAAAGTTCCATTTTGGACTCATCTGAGCAGAGCACCTTCTTCCACAGGGTTGCTGTGTCCCCCACATGGCTTGTGGCAAACTGCAAACGGGACTTCTTATGCTTTCTGTTAACCTCCCTGCCATTATAAAAAATTGCTGCGCACGGCAGGGAGGGTGTTTTTTGGCATTTTTTTTTTGTAGCATGTAGCTAGCCTAGCGCTAGCTACATGCTTCCCCCCTTCCTGCGGCGTCCCCCCGAATGCGCCGATCGCTGCCGGCGCATTTACCCATCCGGAAATCCCGTTCTGAACGGGATTTCCAGGAGGGCTTCCCCCGTCGCCATGGCGACGGGCGCGATGATGTCACCGACGTCATCGACGTCGTGACGTCAGAGGGAGTCCCGAACCACCCCTCAACGCTGCCTGGCACTGATTGGCCAGGCAGCGCACGGGTCTCGGGGGGGGGGCACCCTCTGATGCGGCGGGTTGCGGCGAATTGGCACGGAGCGGCGGCGATCGTAAGTTACACGCAGCGAGCAAAGTGCTAGCTGCGTGTAACAAAAAAAAAAAAAATTATGCAAATTGGCCCAGCAGGGCCTGAGGAATCCTCCGCGGCAGGTTACCCCGAGCTGAGCTCGGGATAACCGGCAGGGAGGTTAACAATGCCTTTCTTCTTGCCACTCTTCCATAAAGGCCAACTTTGTACAGTACATGACTAATAGTTGTCCTATGGACAGAGTCTCCCACCTTAGCTGTAGATCTCTGCAGCTCGTCAAGAGTCACCATGGGCCTCTTGACTGCATTTCTGATCAGCGATCTCCTTGTTTGGCCTGTGAGTTTAGGTGGATGGCCTTGTCTTGGTAGGTGTACAGTTGTGCCATACTCCTTCCATTTCTGAATGATCACTTGAACAGTGCTCCGTGGGATGTTCAAGGCTTTGGAAATCTTTTTGTAGCCTAAGCCTGCTTTACATTTCTCAATAACTTGATCCCTGACCTGTCTTGTGTGTTCTTTGGACTTCACGGTGTTGTTGCTCCCAATATTCTCTTAGACAACCTCTGAGGCCCTCACAGAGCAGCTGTATTTGTACTGACATTAGATTACACACAGGTGCACTCTATTTAGTCATTAGCACTCATCAGGCAATGTCTATAGGCAACTGACTGCACTCATCAAAGGGGGCCAAATAATTATGCACACACCACTTTGCAGTTATTTATTTGTAAAAAATGTTTGGAATCATGTATGATTTTCATTCCACTTCTCATGTGTACACCACTTTGTGTTGGTCTTTCATGTGGAATTCCAATAAAATTGATTCATGTTTGTGGCAGTAATATGACAAAATATGGAAAACTTCAAGGGGGCCGAAAACTTTTGCAACCCACTGTATCTATGTAAGAGTACAATCAATGTGTTTAGGAGGTGTTTAGGAAGCAAAACGCTAGGTTTAGCAATGAAAATGCACTTGCTCAAATGCAGCACAGCACTGGAGATACTCTCAGTACCAGCACAGTGACACAAGTACGTGGCTCTGCAACATGGCCGCCGCCTTTGATTGGTTGCTAGCATTGCCAGGGCCTCGGCTGGAGGACTTCTGATTGGCCCACGTCACCCGCCACGTCACTCCCGAATCCTGAAGCCGAACCCACCGCGTCATCCGGCCGAATTCGAGTGCACATATTCAGGAACCTTCGCATTCGGATTCGGCTTGACGCGTAATCTTCGGGTTCGACTTCGGCAACGCTGAAATCTACCCTAATTTTTCGGGTAGATTCGCATTCGGGAGTCCTGGAGAGTAACCCTGAAAGCAGGTGGTTTTGGTGCACGGTGCTCAGCACCGGTTACCCAAACCAGGAGCCCCATAGCAGCAATAATATGTTGCGCAGGGCGCATAAGGGAAATCCGGGGCTCCGGTGATCGCCGTAACCCAAATTACACCTCCCTCAGAGTTGCGACAACTTGGAGGGGGAATAGTATTTACCGCCGCTGGGGAGTTTATTGGCAGCAGGAAGAGCCGTCATTCGTCGCTCCTGGCGCCCAACTCACTCACAGCGTACAAATACTAGGGGCTCAGACACACTATAAGCAATTTTCTGAGCGCTTTTAGCCATCAGAGCTTTCTGAGAGCTTTTTAAAAAACGTTCAAATTGACTTACATTAAAATCATGCTAAAAGCGATCATGGTAAAATCGCTCAGAAAAGTGCTTATAGTGTGTCTGAGCCCTTATGTAGAGAAGGGGAGAAACGGTGAGGAGAGGAAAGCTGAGAGGGAAGAAGGTATTTGCTTCACCAGGATGGCACTTTTATTTAGCTTTCCTGTATGACACAAGAAGACACAGCCAGCACTAGGGGAAGAGGGAAACAAAGGTGAATGAGGGAGAGCTGGTGCACACCAAGAGTGATTTGAAAAGCGCTTGGCTATTGTTACCCTATGAGGGTGTTCCCACAGCAGCATTGTGATTTTTTCAAAATTGCAAACATGCTGCATGTAGCATTTTTTTGCAACAATTCATTAAAAATCGCGCGATTCCCGCTCAAGGCAAACCGCTAGTGGTTTTTTAAAAACCGCTGCAGCATGTAACACATGGCAGTGTTCTCACTGCCATGTTTGCGGTTAGCGATAAACGCAAACGTGTTACATGCAGCAGTTTGCCGGCGATTCGCGATTAGCGTTTAACGATCGCGATCACGACAAAACCGCCGCGTGTCCAGTGATTTTTCCATGTTAATCGTGGGAAAATCACTCCCGCAATGCCGGCGTTTTGCGATTTCAGATGTGAACGGGGCCTAATAGATACTTTGCTCCCCTCTACTCACACTCTGCAAATTGCATCTTTTTTGCTGCCAGGTAATGCCACGGCGTGTCAAACGAACAAGATTCACGTCTGAGCATGGCTGTGGCAACGCTCAGGTATAACTCGGGTGATAAATGATGATGCTATCATGGAAGAAAAAATGACTACAGATGTATCTGTAGCCTTGGCCCTCGCTAGCAAGTAGTTCTGCTGTTTGTTTTCAAAACATTTTTATTAGTGTAGAACTCTGGACAGAGATCACACAAATAACATTAGCCTGTGTCTGACAGCTAAACTAAGGAGGGGGGGGGGAGGATACTGGAGGAAACACTGTATGTGTCTTATTATCTATGTTACTGAGAGCATTCTTGAAGACTTTGTTTTTAACGGACCATAAAGGCCTCTATTCATAAAGCATTTCCGCATGCGGTAATGCTCACAACAGCTGACTTTACCGACCATTTAGCAAAGTGTTCATTCATAAAAGCTGTTTCCGCATGAAAGGCTACAATTTCTGAGCAGTGCGGGAAATTACCGCCTGGTGCGGTGATTATTACAACACATGTCTCTACATGTCAATTCATAAAGATTGGAGCAGGTGGAATGGGAACGGAACGGAGAATACTGGCTGTTTAGATAACGCAATAAGCATGCGGGTATCAGCCAAGCTAATGGAGACAGACCTCCCAGACAGCAGCAGAGAGAGCAGAGCAAACAAGGCATCCCAGAATACCAAGGCTGTGTTTTTAACCCCTTGGGTACCTGTTTGAAGATAAATTTCACATCAGAAAGCTTGCATGTGCAACATTTCTTGAAGTTCTTCTAAGCTGTGACAATTAAATAGATTGTTTAGAAAGACTAATAGATTCAGTGCAGATTCAGGGCAAGGAAAAAAATGCACATCTAAAGGGATGCTGGGGCTGCCTCCTTAAGGGCTGGTTCACACGGGCGTCTGCTGAGCTTTTGCTTGGCATTGCGTTCAAATGCCAGCGTTTAAACGCCAAAAAGCTTTTGAAAAGCGTTCAAGGCTAGCAGTTCTGGTCTCTGCTATTGTTTCCTCGCGTTTACTGCCTCTGAAAGCAGCATGTTGCTTTTGAGACTAGACGCAACGCTGGGATCTACTGCCAGGCTTTCATGAAAGCCTGCAAAAGCCAGCTCTAAACGCTCCCATTCACTTGCATGGGATGGCAGTAGATCCCAAAAAACGCTGCGTCTGAAACGCTGCGTTAAACGCCACAAAAACGCCCGTCTGAACCAGCCCTTATAGTAACTCTGTCTCTGCACAGAGAAAATGTATCAACTCAGCCAGCACCGCTAGTTTAGTGCGGGTATTCCCCAACCTTTCATCGCAAGTGTAAACTTTTTTCTGAGGTAGCACACAATAGTCGAAAATACAGATGCAGTGTTTGGTACTTATCCGTTAGCCGGGTGCATCCGGCAGGTGGCGCTAATTACTATTCCCCCTCCAAGCCGCCATGGATAGTAGGGAAAGATGTAACTCTGGTGGAGTTTTGTCGTCACCTGCCGGATGCGCCTGGCTAACGGATAAGTACCCAGTGTTTTCCCTCCAAGATTTTTTCCCCCGCAAATATTTTATGAATAGAGCCCATAGAGTTACATCAACAGGGGCAATAAATCTTTATTGGGTCTGCCGGGACCCCTGACCTTTCACTAGATCAAAGCAACTGCCTCTGTTGCCTGGTGGATAATCTTGTTTTGCTCTTTCCTGACCTGTTGCAGGACTCCTCAAAGTTTTTCAACTACACGAGGATGTCCATTTCCAGGTAAGATTGCATAGTTTAGTTTTGGGTTGTAAAGTGTGTCCTACATAAATATTTAGTAATTGCCTAATTGTGTTCCTATTATATAGTTGTAATGATTCGCTCAGCTGGCTGCACAGGCAGACAGCTGTTTGACCATTCCTTAAAGAGACTCTGAAGCGAGAATAAATCTCGCTTCAGAGCTCAAAGTTAGCAGGGGCACGTGTGCCCCTGCTAAACCGCCGCTATCGCGCCGCACAAAGGGGGTCCCTTCACCCCCAAACCCACCCCAGCACGACTTGGTCGTGCATTTGGTCGCTCCTGGAGGCAGGGCTAACGGCTGCAGCCCTGCCTCCAGTCGCGTCTATCAGCGGCGCATCGCCGCCTCTCCCCCGCCCCTCTCAGTGAAGGAAGACTGAGAGGGGCGGGGGAGAGGCGGAGATATGCGCTGACAGACACGCGTGGGGCAGGGCTGCGGCGGTTAGCCCTGCCCCAATGCGGAAGCGCTCCCCCGCATTACGGAGGGGATTTGGGGGGACAGGGACCCTCGTGCAGCCGCGGGATAGCGGCGTTTTAGCAGGGGCACAAATGCCCCTGCTATTTAGGAGGTCTGAAGCGAGATTTATTCTCGCTTCAGACTCTCTTTAAGTCTGTAGGATGCAGGTCTCTGGATAATATACCTGTCTTTGCTTTGCAAGCTTCAGACCTGCTTTGCTGCTGAGGAATTTGCATATACTGATTATGCAAATTGCCTAGTCGCCTCCCTTGAAGGCTTGCAGCATAAATACCATGTGATCCCACAATCCTTTGCTTGTCATCATGGTTTGTTACTGCTAAAACACTCCTAGAGTGTCAGCCTTGCTATTGTTTGCTAAAGATATCTTAGAGTATTCCTGGGGACTGCATTAGGCATCCCTCTAGTACAGTTAGGTTGTATCATTTGTATTGCCTGTTCTGTCTTCTGTTGTCCTTGCGATTGCACTGTTGCCAGCGGTTGGCGATGGTGAATCGTTTGGTCCAGAACCTGGATCGCACTTGCCCTAGCGTTAGCGGCAGTGGATCTCTCTAGTCTATGTCTTGGAGTTTTACCGTAGCGGCGGGGACTACTAGTTACTCCTTCTGTCTGTTTTATCGTGTGGATCGCACTCACTCTTGCGGAAAGAGCAGTGGATCCTGCTAAGCTCTGTTTCTGTACTTGGATCACACTTGCTCTGGCAGAAAGAGCAGTGGATCCTGCTAAGCTCTGTTTCTGTACTTGGATCACACTTGCTCTGACGAAAAGAGCAGTGGATCCTGCTAAGCTCCGTTTCTGTACTTGGATCACACTTGCTCTGGCGGAAGAGCGGTGGATCTTATCTGACCTATTCCTGTTTTCTGTTCGTCTGTCTGTCTGGAGCAAACGCTTGCGGTTGTCTGCGGTAAGGCAGTCATTTAGCAAGCGTTCCTGTTATTTGTCCATTTGTGTTCATTCGTTAGTCAGGGTGGCGTGCTTGTCTCTGTTGCACTTAAAGTGCAGAGACCGCGCCGTAAACGCGTTTACTGTTGCAAATGAGTGCGGTGTTCGTGTTTAGCTAGCGTTTGTTATTTTCTTTATCTTCTCATTGTTGTTTGCTGTGCCTTTGCTACTCTCGTGCTTTGTCCTGCTCAGTCTTGTGTCACTACTGGCAATCGCCTCTCTCGCAATTGCGTTCCTACATTGTTTCTACGGTTGTGTGTTCATCGTCGCTGGATGGCGACTAGATTGGTGGACACACATACACCCTGTCTCTGTGCTCTCTCTCTTTAAGGGCTTTCTTGCCCTGCATTGCTTCCCCTCGTACAATTCCTAACTGGCATCTGTGGTGGTGCAGAGGATCTGTTCCTCTGCACTCCACAGCTCCATCTGCCGGCAGGAATTCCTCTGTACAGGTGCATAGCACCATTGCTGGGTTCTCTCAGATTATACGCTTATGGAGGATTTCCGCAGTGTCAGCGCGCATCCTATGCGCTGACCACGGAAAGAATTACACAATCGTTAGAATAGTATATTGGGCATTCTGTTTGGCCAATTTGTTTCATTATTTGTTATAAGACTATAATTCCTTACAATCTGAACAAGGTCCTTCCACAGCTTTTCACAGTGCATTGCCTTTTACAGACAGTAGAAATTGCTTATGGGAGGTTAGTGTGTGCAGCAGGAGGGTGATGTTACTAGCCATTGATTTCAGAGGCAGAGGGGAGGAGGAGAGGTTACTGAATTTAGACACAGGCAAGCTGATAGCATCTCCAGGCCTCAGCCTGTGACAATGTGACAAACAGAACATGGCTGCCCGCATTCTATAACAGAAATCAATAATCCTAAACTGTTGAAGCTGTTTGCAGATAGATATGCAGTGTAAACTATACAATGTATAGTGTTGTAATAAATAAATAAATTAAACAAAATAAATTTATATATATATATATATATATATATATATATATATATATATACAGTGGAGGAAATAATTATTTGACCCCTCACCGATTTTGTAAGTTTGTCCAATGACAAAGAAATGAAAAGTCTCAGAACAGTATCATTTCAATTGTAGGTTTATTTTAACAGTGGCAGATAGCACATCAAAAGGAAAATCGAAAAAATAACCTTAAATAAAAGATAGCAACTGATTTGCATTTCATTGAGTGAAATAAGTTTTTGAACCTTCTAACAACAAAAGACTTAATACTTAGTGGAAAAACCCTTGTTTGCAAGCACAGAGGTCAAACGTTTCTTGTAATTGATGACCAAGTTTGCACACATTTTTGGAGGAATGTTGGTCCACTCCTCTTTGCAGATCATCTCTAAATCCCTAAGGTTTCGAGGCTGTCTCTGTGCAACTCTGAGCTTGAGCTCCCTCCATAGGTTTTCTATTGAATTAAGGTCCGGAGACTGACTAGGCCACTCCATGACCCTAATGTGCTTCTTCTTGAGCCACTCCTTTGTTGCCTTTGCTGTATGTTTTGGGTCATTGTCGTGCTGGAACACCCATCCACGACCCATTTTCAGTTTCCTGGCAGAGGGAAGGAGGTTGTCGTTCAGGATTTCACGATACATGGCTCCGTCCATTTTCCCGTTAATGCGATTAAGTTGTCCTGTGCCCTTAGCAGAAAAACACTCCCAAAGCAAAATGTTTCCACCCCCATGCTTGACGGTGGGGCCGGTGTTTTGGGGGTCATAGGCAGCATTTTTCTTCCTCCAAACACATCGAGTTGAGTTAATGCCAAAGAGCTCTATTTTGGTCTCATCAGACCACAGCACCTTCTCCCAGTCACTCACAGAATCATTCAGGTGTTCATTGGCAAACTTCAGACGGGCCTGTGCATGTGCCTTCTTGAGCAGGGGGACCTTGCGAGCCCTGCAGGATTTTAATCCATTGCGGTGTAATGTGTTTCCAATGGTTTTCTTGCTGACTGTGGTCCCTGCTAATTCGAGGTTATTCACTAACTCCTCCCGTGTTGTTCTAGGATGCTTTTTCACCTTTCTCAGAATCATTGACACCCCACGAGGTGAGATCTGGCGTGGAGCCCCAGAGCGAGGTCGATTGATGGTCATTTTGTGCTCCTTCCATTTTCGAACAATCGCACCAACAGTTGTCACCTTCTCTCCCAGCTTCTTGCTAATGGTTTTGTAGCCCATTCCAGCCTTGTGCAGGTCTACAATTTTGTCTCTGACATCCTTGGAAAGCTCTTTGGTCTTTCCCATGTTGGAGAGTTTGGAGTCTGATTGATTGATTGATTCTGTGGACAGGTGTCTTTTATACAGGTGACTAGTTAAGACAGGTGTCCTTAATGAGGGTGACTAATTGAGTAGAAGTGTCTAACCACTCTGTGGGAGCCAGAACTCTTAATGGTTGGTAGGGGTTCAAAAACTTATTTCACTCAATGAAATGCAAATCAGTTGCTATCTTCTATTTAAGGTTATTTTTTCGATTTTCCTTTTGATGTGCTATCTGCCACTGTTAAAATAAACCTACCATTGAAATGATACTGTTCTGAGACTTTTCATTTCTTTGTCATTGAACAAACTTACAAAATCAGTGAGGGGGTCAAATAATTATTTCCTCCACTTGTGTGTGTGTATATATATATATATATATATATATATATATATATATATATATACATACATATAATATATCCAATGTACTTGTTATGTTTGTTGTGAAATAGTGGTTACGATGTTAATTTTATTTATTGTTTGTATTGTAGTTTTTACGTTCTGCTGGATTTGGTGAGATCTGATCTCACCAGCAGGCATGGGCTTAAATTCAGATTCGGGTGATCCGGATAGTAACTATCCGGATTTCACCCAGTCATGCAGTGCGGGCTGGGGGGTCAAGTTTACCTATCTGACGTCTTCTTCGCTCGTCCCCCGGTGCCTCCCACGATGCGTTCCAATGCGCCGTCACGTGATTATAAACACTTCCTCCTTCAACCCGGAAGGAGGAAGTGTTTGTAATCACGTGATGGCGGATTGGAATGCATCGTGGGAGGCGCTGAGGGACGAGTGAAGAAGACATCAGATAGGTAAGCTTGACCCCCCCGCCCAGCCCGCACAGCATTTCTGGGTGAAATCCGGATAGTTACTATCCGGATCACCCGAATCCGAATTTAAGCCCATGCCTGCTCACCAGGGATCACACTAACTTTTGGCAGAGCATATCTGCGTAGGAGAAGTTGTTGGTGAGCTTGAGGTATTGTGATAGTAGTTATTTGGTATTGTTCATGTGTATGTCATGTATTATTCACATGTTTTGTGTATGATATTGTTTTTAATTTTTTTTTCTTTTTCGGATACCTTGCAACAGGTCAGTCATTTTCCTCCCTGCATTTTTGTTTTCGGCTGGGGGTGTCAACCATCAGCTACATAGTGCGCGACACATGCCGAGCCATCTGGTTGCGGCATCTTCGCCCACCGGAGGAAGCAAATTGGCAAGAAATTGCCAATTTGTTTTGAGAGAGATTTCCAAATTCCCCAACTGCCTAGGTGCCATTGATGGCAAACACACACGGCTAGTCATGCCTCCGTTTAGTGGCAGCCATTATTTTAATTACAATAAATATTTTTCTCTTGTTTTGATGGCTATAGCTGATGCGAAGTCAA
The DNA here is from genome assembly GCF_040937935.1 of Hyperolius riggenbachi. Classification (NCBI taxonomy): domain Eukaryota; kingdom Metazoa; phylum Chordata; class Amphibia; order Anura; family Hyperoliidae; genus Hyperolius; species Hyperolius riggenbachi. The sequence goes on from NC_090648.1 coordinate 388,620,631, forward strand.
AGTTTATTTATATTGATGTAGGGTCATATGGGAGTTCAAGTGACTCATTCATCTTTCAGCTTTCCAATTTTTACTGCAACATGATGAATGATAGCTTGAACTTCCCAGCCCCCACACCTTGGCCTGGCACAACTGGTCCTCCTCGGCCATTCACTCTAATTGGCGATGAAGCCTTTGGACTGAGCCAACACCTCATGCGCCCTTTTCTCTTCGGCACTTGTCTGCGGATTGCAGGAATCGTACCATTTTTAATTTTCGTTTGTCCCGGGCAAGGCAGGTTGTGGAGTATGCCTTGGGTGTTTTGGCCAATAAGTGGCGAGTTTTGCACACCTCCATCAACCTGAATGTTTTCAACGCCATCTCTGTTGTGAAAGCAACATGCGTGTTGCACAATTTTGTTTTGGATTTGGAGGGTGTGTCACCTGATGTCAGCGATGTCTGCCATCTGCCTGATGTCCAGGCAAACCCACAACGGAGTACAAGGGATTGTTTGTCACTCAGTGATGATTTGTTACATTTTTATTTTTTTTTGCATGAGGGTCGAGTTGATTGGCAGGACAATTAATTTTTTCATGCACATGTCTAAATTTTTTTTTGATTACCTTTTTTTTTTAGTAGGTAATCACATTTAAATAGTGTAGGTTTCCCTCTATGAGATAGGCCTTGCCATTGGCAGAGGGGCTTAACCACATTCATGTTGAATTGTGGGACCAACAATCTCGCAGTAAGTAAAATGATTTTAATTTGGTCATGAATGCGACGATAATGGCACATTTATGATAAAACAATACATTTTGTGTGCTTCCATTATGCGACGTAAACTTCGCATCTCCGATAGCATTGTTTTATCAATGCGACGATAACGCCACATTTATGATAACCAATACAATTTGTGTACTCCCATTATGCGATGTAAACGTCTCATTCTCGATATAATTGTTTCATCAATGCGACGATACAGCGCATTCATGATAAAACAATATATTGTGATTTCCATACCATTGTTTCATCAATGCGACGATAACGGCGCATCATGTGGGCCGATGAGCGGTCATGTGACTTTTATGAATCATGTGTCAACAGGAAGCTACTGTACAGACTTCCTGTATTCTGTGGTGGATGCAAGACTGAAAAATTCCACCTGCAGCATTCAGCGAGGAGGAAAAGCTTCTTTTGGCCCAAGAAAGATTGAAAACCATAATTGATTGGAGTACATTGTTGATGTTTTTTCACTCTCATAATGTGATTGCTTCTGCTTAAGTTTAGCAAAGTATATTTAACAATAATGGTTTTTATTGTGTATGTTATATTATTATAGTTGTGTTGTGTACACACACTTCATTACCCAAGAGAAGGCTGAGATCGAGGGCGCTGAGGATCGCTAACGATTCAACTCACCCGGGCCACCGCTACTTCTGTCAGCTCCCACTGGGACGGAGGCTCCGGGCCATTTCTACAAGGACTTCCAGACACAGTAACTCTTTCTTTCCCGCGGCCGTCAGCCTCCTCAATTCCCCCCACATACTCCCATCTGCACACAATAACTAATGATAGGCCATCCTTTGTCTTTTGTCAGTGCAATGAATGTGAATGTAAATGCTTGTCCTCTGTGTTTAAGTGTAATGCAACTTCTGTTCTGCTGTTATATGCTACCTATTGCTGTCTCTCTGAGCTATATGTACTGTGCCACACCCAATTCCGGGCATGACCCAGTCATGCTTGGCGAAATAAAGAATTCCTGATTCCTGATTAGATTTTTATTGTGCAATGTGTACTGTTGTGTGACATATATTGATGCTGACATGTTCTTTCAATATGAACCCATCACTTTAGGCTGCAAGCTATGCTGAGCTATGATTGCTTCTAGAATGTATGCACTGATCGTTTCCTTTTCTTTTTTTAGATAATGATTTCGTCCCAGTATGATCTGGTCAGGACCAGATATGAAAAGAGGAGGATCCTCCTGCGTGCCCAACAAAGGATCCTTGAAAGGTGCTTTCACTTCCACCCACTGGAAGCGCTGAAAAAGAGGTGGTCTGATTTGAAGCGCCGGGATCCGGACTTCATCCAGATAGTTAGGCGCCAAGGTAATTTTGAGTCACTTGTCATACAGACCTTGTTAATGCCTTATGGCCTATACTAATTGGTGAACTTTACAATGTTGTATAGTAAAATTTTCAACCACTTCAGCCTTCAGTCGTTTTCACTTTACGCATCCGAGCAATTTTCTCCTCCCATTCATTAGCCTATAACTTTATCACTACTTATCACAATGAACTGATCTATATCTTGTTTTTTCTGCCACCAATTAGGCTTTCTTTGGGTGGTACATTTTGCTAAGAGCCACTTTACTGTAAATGCATTTTAACACGAAAAGTCCACAGCACCACGTCGTGGTGCTGTGGACTTTTCGTTTTGGACTTTGCTGACCCTCTGAGGGCTATTGGGTCTCTCCACTCTAGCACACATCTGTCTCCATTTTGGTGCTGGTCTATCAAGTTTCAATGCATTTTAACAGGAAGAATAAGAAAAAAACTGAAAAAAATCATTATTTCTCAGTTTTCAGCCATTATAGTTTTAAAATAATACATGCCTCCATAATTAAAACTCACGTATTGTATTTGCCCATATGTCCCGGTTATTACACCGTTAAAATTATGTCCCTATCACAATGTATGGCGACAATATTTTATTTGGAAATAAAGGTGCATTTTTTCCGTTTTGCATCTATTACTATTTACAAGTTTAAAATAAAAAAAAATATAGAAATATTTCATCTTTACATTGATATTTAAAAAGTTTAGACCCTTAGGTAAATAATTACATGGTTTTTTTTTTATTTACATGTTTTTTTTTTATAACAAACATTTTATTTGGGTATTTTTGGGAGGGTGGGATGTAAACAGCACTTTTATAATGCAAATGTGTGTTGTTTTATTTTTTTGTACTTTTAGTTGTAGTTTTACTTTTTGGCCACAAGATGGCGGCCATGAGTTTGTTTACATGATGTCACTAGAGGGATGCATGGGGGACGCAACAGCCAGAAAAAGCGAAGCTTCTGAGAGAAGCTGTCGCTTTTTCTGCGGGGGAGAGGAATCATTGATTGGGTACCATAGCCCGATTCACTGATTGCCTAGCTAACGAACCGCGGGTCGGGAGCATGCGTGATCGGCCGCGGGAGCGCGCGGACGCGCACATGACCTCCTGGGCGTTGCTAGTACGCTCAGGAGGCCAAAGTAGTTAAGTAAAGTACTAATGGGCTTCTTTGTAGACAATTGTGTTCCCACTCTAACCTTATTCCTCCCGCAGTTGGCCAGATGATCACCATTATACAATTAAAGGGGCCCATACTTTTGTCCACCAACAAACCAATCGACTATCCAATTTGATTATTATAATCAAATGGGATGCAAATTGGTGCTGCCAAGTGCATGCCCGACCAACAAAGCAACGAATTTGGGGACAGAAATTGGCCGCACGATCGATTGCACATGCTGGAGAATGTTGGCCCGAGGTTGGTTGTTGGGGTGTGCGGCGGTACGGCGGCCGAGTTGCGAACGAGCGACAAGACGACGAAACCCCCGCCGCTGCAATGTATAAATGTATGCAGTGTGTAGTGCATTTATACATTACCTGTCCTGTAGTAGCCTCCACGCGGTGACCGTCCATTTCGCCGGGGTTCCGCATACAAACTGGAGGCGCATAGCATCCAAAGTCAGACGCTCTGCGCCACTAGCATGTATGCGGCTTACCCGGCGAGATTGACGGTCACCGCGTGGAGGCTGCTACAGGACAGGTAATGTATAAATGCACTACACAACATACATTTATACATTTTGGGTGCAGCGGCAAGGGGGACGCGGCAGCTCAGCCAATTCCCTGATGTTTTCATGCTGAAATAGGACGGAAATCTGCCTGTAGTGTATGGGCAGATTCGATTACAGACAAATGTATCTGTAATTAGATGCGATTAGATATCAATTAGTCTCTTGGTCAAATCTGGCCATACTCGTTCTAATGTATGGGCACCTTTAAGGAGGCCACACAACATACAATTTTCATGCAATCTGGCTGTTCAATCAATCTCCAACTGCTGTTATACTACATGGATGTTGTTAACATTGTATTAAAATTGTACAGTCAGATTGCAGGAAATTTGTATGGTGTGTGGCCACCTTTACACGGAAACCCACCCAAACATACGTCCCACACTGTCATCAACACACCATTTAATTAGTACAAACACCTCACCCACAATCCCTATAAATATTTCTACACTCCCCCTCCCCCCTCCCCCCAAAGGCTGCCCTTCCCTGCTCAAATTGTTTATAAACAAAAACATCAGCAATCAGCCTCTCTCACCTTACCTTGTTCATGCAAGCATCCTGGCAGAAGAATTTGGTACGGACCCTTGCCCTACAGGATATTAGCCTCAACAAGGTAAGGTTAGAGAGGCTGACTGCTGATATTTATTTGAGTAATTTGTTAATGTAGTGTAAAATATGAAGGATGTTAGCTGTTGGCTATTGGTATTACAAATAATGGGGTGGGGTGTGTACTATTCATAAATGAACATTGTTTTGTAATGATAATTTTGGACATTACATTTACATAGTATTGTACTTGTGTATGTACAATATTTGATCCCAACATGTGTGTTTCTTTTATGCACACAGCTTCAAGACAGAGGAGGGCACCGAGAGCTGCTCAGGCCCAACAAACGGTCCCACCCCAGCAACCACCACAACGCTGGGAAAGAAATGTCACTGATATGACTCATCTTCTGAAGAGGAGAGCAATCAATGAGGACATTTTACATTTTATATTGTTATTTTGTTTGTAATTTTTTGTATTTTTACATTAAGAAGAACACTGGGAGCAAAACAGCTGGAGCAAAAGCATCTTTGAATTTTGGCAGGAGGATCCCCCTTGGTCTGTTAATAGACCAATGGCGAGACTTGGAGCCAAAATTTAAAGATGCTTTTGCTCTAGCTATACAGAGTATAGCTAGAGCTGTGTGCCATGCTTCGGGGAGCGGCACTGTGTCGGTGGTTTTGCGCGGGGATCTTCAATCAATGTAACGAAGATCGCAAGATGAGAGGATATTGGTGTGGGACCTTTCTGAGGATATTGGTGTGGGAACATTTTCTTAAAGGTACAGGTAAGTATTTCTGGTTAATTAAGATTAATAAAGGACTTTTCTTGTGGTTGTGTTTTTATTTCATTTAACCCTTTGTGGAAATGGATAAGGGGTACTTTGTACCCCTATACTCATTTCTCCTGGGAGGGGGGGTGAACATCTTGGGTCACCTTCTTAAAGGGGTCTCCCAGATGCCACCATGAACCCCCCCCCCCCCCAGGGAGTCATCCTCACAGGGCACCGGAGGTGGGGAAGAGCCCCTTGTCCATGGATTGGAAAAGGGCTCTGAGGGGGAAGGGAAGGCTTGGCCACCCCTCTCCCCTGGATCCCCCCATACCATAGACCATGCAGGCTGGTATAGCTAAGGTGCTGTGACGGACGAGCCGTCAGACCAGAAAACACAACTGCAATCGGTTTCCTGCCTCGATTGTCGTTGCGCTGCCAAATCAGAATCTTATGTCTGTGGATACCAGGCAGTCCAGCCTGGGGGGTCTCTGCTGTCTTCATAGGAGATAATTAGCAGAGTCTTTTCTTGGAAACTGGCCCTGTGACTTGCTAATTTAGCCAGAGGTGTAAAACTCAGTTTGACCAAGCTGATCTCACACTCAGATGTTAATTAACAAACCAAAAGGCTTTTTCATACAGGGAGAGCCCAGAGAGCTAGTCACAGCTTGAAACCAGACAGCCTGGCTGCAGCAATAAGCAGGAAGAAATGAATGTTGTATATGGTTTTTTGCATATTTAAGGAATACCGTTCAGGTGAGAAATGTGAAAGTTATATCATTCTGCTGGTCCGGATCTTGGGAGTATTTTGATATTAAATTGGGGCCACTGGCATAACCAGAACTTGGGGTATTCCACTGTTTTTAGCCGGGCATGCAAACATGCCCAAGTTTTGTATCATATGAACTGGTATAGTCTGAGAAATATGAATATGTGATGGTCATGTGTGTGTGCGGAAAGTGTAAGCCGAGATATGACAAATGTCATATTTGGTGGGCATGGGGCACCCAGCCAGGGAGCTCACCGCCCCTGTCCAACCCCTGGGCTGTACTTGAGGCTCCACCCAAAGATGTGCATTGTTCAAAAGTGTTTGTGAGGGACTCCTCCCTCATTCCTCCAATTTCCACCGTCCTGATAGCTGATGTCACTTTTGAGGAACGAGTGGTAGCCATTTTGTTTTGGACTTTGAACTTTGCTGACATTGAAACCAAGAACTTTACAAGTTTTCCCAAAAAAGGACATCTCTCCATGAACTCTAAGTATCCATTTTTCTCCCCTTTATTTTCATACTGTGTTATCTCATGTCTCAATAATTGTTGATTTTAATAATTTTCTGTATATATTAATTATTTATATTGCTTTCAATAAACCGACGCTATCGTCAGTTGTTGTTCCAGCTACCCTATTATTCAGCACACACAGAAACTGAACTCAGGTCTCTGAGGAGTCGCTACTATTACTGATATCTACATAGCAAGGAAATGAACAGCGCTACTTAAAAACAGATGAGTGCCTACCTGCAAAAGAGTGCAAGCCCCACTTATGTGATAAAATACACACTGAGCATACACATGACCTGTCTACCACTGGAGGATGTTGGTTTCCTGTAAGAGCTTGCATGCAACTTAAGTACTCGTCCCTCCCACTGCGAAGAAGTCAATCCTCCATGGGAGGGGAACTAACACTAACTAAATCCTACCTATGCATATGCATAGCCTGGGCGCGCTACCAAGTAAAATAGAAAATTGAAAATTGCGCAAAAATTGGGATCAGCGCATCACCAGGCCGCCTCCGAAAGGCCTCCGATCAGAGATGCGCTGAGCAGGGGTGCAGCTAAGGTTTTTGTGGCCCCAAGCGGACTGTAGGAAGTGGCCCTATCCTGCAGCACCGCAGCGAAAATGGGTGTGGCTATCCCGCATAAGTGGGCATGGCCATGACATGTGGGTGGAGCTGGAGGGCGGATTGGGGCGGGGCTGTTTGCAGGGAAAAATGGATGTGGGGGTGATTGAGGCGCCGAAGGATGGATTTGGCCATAACATTGTATGGGCGGAGCTTAACCGTAGCACAGCAAATATAGCCAACTATGACCATTAAATAATAAATGCAGCAACAGTTACACCAGAAAATAAAAACGCAATTTGTGCAACATTTCAGCAGAAAACAAACGCAATTTGTGCAACATTTCAACAGAAAACAAACAGAATTTGGGCCACATTTTAGCAGAAATCAAACGCAATTTGGGCCACATTTCAGCAGAAATCAAACGCAATTTAGGCACATTTTCAGCAGAAATTAAACGCAATTATGGCACATTTTCAGCAGAAATCAAACGCAATTAGGGCCACATTTCATCAGAAATCAAACGCAATTTGGGCACATTTTCAGCAGAAATCAAACGCAATTAGGGCACATTTTCAGCAGAAATCAAACGCAATTAGGGCACATTTTCAGCAGAAATTAAACGCAATTTGGGCCACATTTCAGCAGAGATCAAACGCAATTTGGGCACATTTTCAGCAGAAATCAAACGCAATTAGGGCACATTTTCAGCAGAAATCAAACGCAATTTGGGCACATTTTCAGCAGAAATCAAACGCAATTTGGGCCACATTTCAACAGAAATCAAACGCAATTAGGGCACATTTTCAGCAGAAATCAAACGCAATTAGGGCACATTTTCAGCAGAAATCAAACGCAATTAGGGCACATTTTCAGCAGAAATCAAACGCAATTTGGGCCACATTTCAGCAGAAATCAAATGCAATTTGGGCACATTTTCAGCAAAAATCAAACGCAATTAGGGCACATTTTCAGCAGAAATCAAACGCAATTTGGGCCACATTTCAGCAGAAATCAAACGCAATTTGGGCACATTTTCAGCAGAAATCAAACGCAATTTGGGCCACATTTCAACAGAAATCAAACGCAATTAGGGCACATTTTCAGCAGAAATCAAACGCAATTAGGGCACATTTTTAGCAGAAATCAAACGCAATTAGGGCACATTTTCAGCAGAAATCAAACACAATTAGGGCACATTTTCAGCAGAAATCAAACGCAATTTGGGCCACATTTCAGCAGAAATCAAACGCAATTTGGGCACATTTTCAGCAGAAATCAAACGCAATTAGGGCACTTTTTCAGCAGAAATCAAACGCAATTTGGGCCACATTTCCGCAGAAATCATACGCAATTTGGGCACATTTTCAGCAGAAATCAAACGCAATTTGGGCCACATTTCAACAGAAATCAAACGCGATTTGGGCACATTTTCAGCAGAAATCAAACGCAATTAGGGCACATTTTCAGCAGAAATCAAACGCATTTAGGGCACATTTTCAGCAGAAATCAAACGCAATTTGGGCACATTTTCAGCAGAAATCAAACGCAATTAGGGCACATTTTCAGCAGAAATCAAACGCAATTTGGGCCACATTTCAGCAGAAATCAAACGCAATTTGGGCACATTTTCAGCAGAAATCAAACGTAATTTGGCCACATTTCAACAGAAATCAAACGCAATTAGGGCACATTTTCAGCAGAAATCAAACGCAATTAGGGCACAGTTCAGCAGAAATCAAACACAATTAGGGAACAGTTCAGCAGATATCAAACGCAATTAGGGCACATTTTCAGCAGATAAACGCAATTAGAGCTGCAAAAAGAAAAGAATTTACTCACCTGGCACTGGCAGAAGTCTTCTCTCCCCATCTCTTTGCCGGCTCCTCAGGCGCGCAGTTCCCACAGTGCTCCCTCCCTCCTGCACTCTCCCGCGCTGATTGAATGCAGGGCTATGGGAAGATGGCCACCCGAAGCCCTGTACTGGAGGCATAAATAGTCTCCAGAGCAGGGCTTCGGCGGCGGCCATCTTCCCGTAGCCCTGCTCTGCTCTGCCATCCCCGCGGGGCTACGGGAAAACAGTGACGTCACGCCGACGTCACGGAGCCGCTGAGGCCCCTAAGACCTTGAGGCCCCAAGCGGCCGCGTGGTCTGCTTGGTGCCTCGCGGCGCCCCTGGCGCTGAGCCCCCCAAGAGACTGCAAATGCACCTTGAACCCAAACAGAGGCTCTGCATATACACCAAAAGCAAAGCTGTTAAGTGGGAGCGGCTGACCAAAAATGAATTAAATTAGTACATAGCAAGGAAATGAACAGCGCTACTTAAAAGCAGATGAGTGCTGATCCCACTTTTTGCGCAATTTTCAATTTTACTTGGTAGCACGCCCAGGCTATGCATATGCATAGGTAGGATTTACTTAGTGTTAGGTCCCCTCCCATGGAGGATTGACTTCTTCGCAGTGGGAGGGACGAGTACTTAACAAGTTGCATGCAAGCTGTTACAGGAAACCAACATCCTCCAGTGGTAGACAGGTCATGTGTATGCTCAGTGTGTATTTTATCCCTTAAGTGGGGCTTGCACTCTTTTGCAGGTAGGCACTCATCTGTTTTTAAGTAGCGCTGTTCATTTCCTTGCTATGTAGATATCAGTAATAGTAGCGACTCCTCAGAGACCTGAGTTCAGTTTCTGTGTATGCTGAATAATAGGGTAGCTGGAACAACAACTGACGATAGCGTCGGTTTATTGAAAGTCTGTTTTTAAGTAGCGCTGCTCATTTCCTTGCTATGTACTAATTTAATTCATTTTTGGTCAGCCGCTCCCACTTAACAGCTTTGCTTTTGGTGTATATGCAGAGCCTCTGTTTGGGTTCAAGGTGCGTTTGCAGTCTCTGGGGGAGGCTCAGCGCATCTCTGATCGGAGGCCTTTCGGAGGCGGCCTGGTGATGTGCTGATCCCACTTTTTGCGCAATTTTCAATTTTACTTGGGAGCGCGCCCAGGCTATGCATATGCATAGGTAGGATTTAGTTAGTGTTAGGTCCCCTCCCATGGAGGATTGACTTCTTCGCAGTAGTGTTAGGTCCCCTCCCATGAAGGATTGACTTCTTCGCAGTGGGAGAGACGAGTACTTAACAAGTTGCATGCAAGCTGTTACAGGAAACCAACATCCTCCAGTGGTAGACAGATCATGTGTATGCTCAGTGTGTATTTTATCCCATAAGTGGGGCTTGCACTCTTTTGCAGGTAGGCACTCATCTGTTTTTAAGTAACGCTGCTCATTTCCTTGCTATGTACTAATTTAATTCATTTTTGGTCAGCCGCTCCCACTTAACAGCTTTGCTTCTGGTGTATATGCAGAGCCTCTGTTTGGGTTCAAGGTGCGTTTGCAGTCTCTGGGGGGGGCTCAGCGCATCTCTGATCGGAGGCCATTCGGAGGCGGCCTGGTGATGCGCTGATCCCACTTTTTGCGCAATTACTGATATCTAGACAGGATACAGCGTGTTTTAACCGTTTTATTTGCAGGATCAGTCAGTCAGTCAGTCCCATACCAGTGGTGGTGGCAGATATACCCTGAAATAGTGTGTAAGTTGTAATTACCGTACCTCACAGGCTCCCTTCTAGTCGGGCTGCTGCCCAAATTCTGTCGATTTCTGCCCACTGATCGCGACCACAGCTTGCATGATTGTGTTGTGAAATACCACAAATCGATGTCTTGGAAGTAAAGTATTGGTTTATTTACTGTACAGGAGACATGCACTGAATCAAAGCAAAGCAATGTCTAACTTGCAAAGCTCGTAACAGAAGTTATATACCCCAAATTACACATTACAATCATTCCTCCTACCAATAACCTGATTGGATCCTCACACAATCTCTAAGTTAACTATTGGAATACAGAATACAGCATAAATGAATACATGAATACATATTAATATTTAAGTGGATGAGATCAGTCAGTCATTAATTATTATTAGAGGTATATGTTTCATCAGTAGCTTGTTTAATTTAAGGCTATTTTGACTGGTGAGATTCACACAGCGCCATCCTTATCTACAGTGGCGTAGCTACAAACCTCTGGGCCCCGATGCGGAATCTGGATGTGCCCCCCCGGCAACAACAGCCCCCCCTCCCCCGGCAACACCCGACGGATGCACACACATATCAAAATCCCTTTAGCCAGCTATATGTCCCCCCAGTATAGGTAGCCAGGCATAGGTAAGCCAGTATAGTTGCCCCCGGTATAGGTGAGATAGGCAGGCGCCGCCGGTATAAGTTAGATAGATAGGTGCCCCCAGTACAGGTTAGCTAGGTGGGTGCCTCTAATATAGGTAGCCAGAATAGTTGCCCCCAGCGTAGGTTAGATAGGTAGGTGCCCCCAGTATAGGTTAGTTAGGTAGGTGCCTCCAATATAGGTAGCCAGTTTAGTTGCCACCTGTATAGGCTAGCTAGGTGCCCCCAATACAGGTTAGATAAGTGCCCCCAGTATAGGTTAGATAGGTAGGTGCCCCCAGTATAAATTAGATTAGGTCGGTGCCCCCCAGTATAGGTTAGATTAGGTAGGTGCCCCCCAGTATAGGTTAGATTAGGTAGGTGCCCCCCAGGATAGATTAGGTAGCTGCCCCCCAGGATATATTAGGTAGCTGCCCCCCAGGATTAGGTTAGATTAGGTAGCTGCCCCCCAGGATAGATTAGGTAGCTGCCCCCCAGGATTAGGTTAGATTAGGTAGCTGCCCCCCAGGATAGATTAGGTAGCTGCCCCCCAGGATAGATTAGGTAGCTGCCCCCCAGGATTAGGTTAGATTAGGTAGCTGCCCCCCCAGGATAGATTAGGTAGCTGCCCCCCAGGATAGGGCAGGTAGGTAGGTGCCCCGTCCCCATAATGGAGGGGGCCGCAGCCGCGGGGAGGGCAGCCCGACCTCTCCCTCCCTTCCTCTCCCCGGGGCCCCCCCCTCAGATGCAGAGTGAGCGGCTCACGGAAGCGCTGTAGGCAGAACTCACCTCCGTCCCTGGTTCCAATCGCCGCTGATCTCCTCTCTGGCTGGCTCTGCATAGATGCTTACACACGCAGCTTCCTGTTTAGCCGGAAGCTGCGTGTGTAACAGCATCTATGCAGAGCCAGCCAGAGAGGAGATCAGCGGCGAGTGGAACGCAGGGAGGTGAGTTCTGCCTACAGCGCTTCCGTGAGCCGCTCACTCTGCATCTGAGGGGGGGCCCTGGGGAGAGGAAGGGAGGGAGGGAGAAGTCGGGCTGCCCTCCCCGTGGCTGCGGCTCCCCCCTACCAGCACGCACGGGCCGCATGGCCCTCCAAACGGAGATGGGCCCCCCGGGCCCCTCCCCCGCCTCCTCAGGAGCCGGGCCCGGTCGCCAAGGCGACCGCTGCGACCACGGGCCCTACGCCCTTGCTTATCTACAAGACAGACAAATCATCCCTAGTAGCACATTCCAAACCCATGAAAACATGGGAAAGAAGAGAACTAGTCTTATGCTGTATAGAACAAAGGAAGTATGGCAAAATGGCTTACAGGTGGCCATTTTATTTATCAATTTTACTTCAATTGGTGTGCTGAAACCGATTGGAAGGCAATTCGCGTTCCAGCCACTAGGGCTCCTGTGACAGGTGCGAAGCCCCACTCGAATGGGGCTCCGCATTTTGTCTATCCCAGCCTTAAAAAACAATCAGGGGATGTCTCCTCCTGCTGCTGGTCTTTTCCCTTCCTGGCTCTGCCCTACGCGTTACGTCATACGACTCATCAGGGGCTATTGGTCAGGAAGCGACCCAGCAGACTCATATATTCTCATGGATCATTTGCATAATCCTCATATTGCACATAGTAACTAGACATTATATCACTCCTAAGCCTATACAATTATGTCCTCATCCAGAACCAGCAGTACCGCCATATCCTACTTATAAACGAGCATTCTATTACATTAAATTCATACCCAAACCAGTAGCGCACCAGGAACTACATTTCCCACAATGCTCCTGTCATGTCTTCCTCATATGTACTACTATACGTGCGCCTAGGACTTCATTACCCAATATCCTCCATTCTCTCGCATTCTCGCAAGACTATAAGCGCCCCATAGAAGTTGAGATACAAGCGCAGGTCTCCTAACATCCGCGCGATCTCACCGCTAGTTTTTCTACCATCAGCCGCCGCCCTTAATGCAAATATGCGGCCGATCACCTCCCATTACACTCTGTTTTCCTCAACCACCCCCGCCCATCTCATGCACTGTGTCTCTCCCTCCCAAACCGCCCACCTATCAACAACCTCAATCCCTCCCCTGGACTCAGGAAACCCCATATTCCCATTCCCTCGGGAAACAGCAAACTCTAGATGCCCCACTTACTTATTAAACCACCCATCTGCGCATATCCAGAGAATGTAATGTTCCCATTACCTCTGGAACCATGGATCTCCTCCCCAGGCTGTGAGATAGTTCATACCTACATTTGTATTAAAGTGTCCTAAATTACATCAAACTGATAGTTCTATTCACACCACACATGCTATAAACCCACCCGATGCCAAAATAGTCTCATATGTCAATTCCCCTTGAATCCATAACTATTTATTTATTTATTTATTGTATATATAAAGCGCCAACATATTATGCAGCGCTGAACTATTAATAATAATAACTAATAATCATTACTGTGAATCACCTCAAGGGTGTTATATTACTACTCCCTCTTGTGTTATTTTAAACATATAGCAACACCAATGCTACTGATATAACCTGTGAATCCCATATATGTTGTCTGTTATTACAGAACACCCCATCATACACATACCCATTCCATATTCTACACCTAAACCATGATCTTCACCACTAATTGTATTCTACATAGGTCGCCTACTGTGTTGGTGACAAAACTGTGCAAATAAACCGTGCCCAATGGATACACAGCATACACCATGCATGTACCATACTTATAACAATGTGTGCTTATATCTCCCAATAGTCATTAAAACAGTGGCGTAGCTTTGGAGCTGTGGGCCCCGATGCAAGTTTTACATTGGGGCCGACCAAGCACTCTATACATAACAATTGATACGGCGCACCAAAACCTGCCAAGGACAACTACAGTGTCAGAGGTGCAAGAAGGGGATGGGGAACAGCTTGTTAATGATTACCACTATTCAAAGTGTCTATAAAAGTGATTATTACCAGCACAGGACCAATAGAGAGCTAATACTGCATTTGAGGGAGGGCCCTTTGGGGCCCCTCTGGCCCAGGGGCCCCGATGCGGTCGCAACCGCTGCAACCCCTATTGCTACGCCCCTAAATAAACATTAAATTACCCCTACAACCCCATATATAAATCCGAGTCAGTAAAAAATGGCGCCCAGCGCCGATAGATAAAAATGGCGCCCCATTCACTTACATTATAAAACTATATTGTTTTAAAGGATTAAAAAATGGCGCCGACCTTTTGAACGAAATTTATTCGTTTTAAAACTTGTTTTTTTTGTCCTGCCTGAACGATATTTATTGTTTTAAGCCCTGCTTTGCTGTCGTTTGGAAAATGTCTGCCAGCCGACTTTAATGTTTAATAGCAAAGCCCCCTTAAACGCTAAAAACACCAAATTTGCAGGAAATGTTAAGAAAAAAATTGTGAACAAGAGGAAAACATTTTTTTCAAAAAGACCTTATAGTTTTTGAGAAAATCGATTTTGAATATTCTCCTTCTGACCGTGTGAAAATTAAACGCCCGCCGACTTTAGCGGTTAATAGCAAAGCCCCTTTAAATGCCAGAAACACCAAATGTGTAGGGAATGTTAAGAAGAACAGTGGGAACAAGAAGAAAAAAAGATTTTCAAAAACACTTTATAGTTTTTGAGAAAATCGATTTTAAATGTTCAAAGAGAACAAGTATCTATTGAAATCGCGTAATGACATTTCTGCCGGAAACAATTCCTGCCGACTTTAGCAGTTAATAGCAAAGTCCCCTTATATCCTAGCAACACCAAATTTGCAGGATATGTTAAAAAGATACTGGGAAACAATATTTAAAAAAAATAAAAAATAAATATCTTTATTTATTTTTTAAATTTTAATTTTTGTGTTATGTTCTGAGTGTGGGAAATTTTTTGAAAAAAATGACGTGGGGTCCCCCCTCCCGAGCCTCTGTAACCCCTTGTCTTCCATGCAGGCTGGGATAGCCAGAATGCGGAGCTCCGGCCGACTGGGGCTTCGAACCCTGAGCTATACCAGACCGCATGGTCCATGGTATGGGGGGGCTCCGGGGGGAGGGGCGGCCAAGCCTTCCCCTCCCCCCCCCCCCCCCCGGAGCCCTTGTCCAATCCATGGACAAGGGGCTCTTCCCCACCTCCGGTGCCCCAGGAGGAGGTGGGGGCGACGACTCCCTCGGGGGGTTCATGGTGGCATCTGGGAGTCCCCTTTCAGAAGGGGAACCCAGATGCCTGCCCCCCTCCCAGGAGAAATGAGTATAGGGGTGCAAAGTACCGCTTACCCATTACCATAAAGGGTTAAATGAAATAAAAACGCAACAATGAGAAAAGTCCTTTAATGTTCTAAATTAACCAAAAATACTTACCTGTACCTTTAAGAAAAAATTCCCACGTCATTATCCTCGGAAAAGGTCCCGAGCTATAATCTGTTATGTCCCACGACGACAGTATCCTCTGTCTTGCGATCTTCAGAAATACTTACCTGTACCTTTAAGAAAAAATTCCCACGCCAATTAGGTCCCACGACAGTATCCTCCATCTTGCGACCTTCTGTTACATCTTGATTGAAGATCTCCGCCGCCCCAACGCCACACACGCCGAACTGCTCTCAGCTATACTTAGTATAGCTTAGAGCAAAAAGCATCTTTAAATTTTGGCTCCAATGGTCCCCATTGGTTCCTTAACAGACCAATGGGGATCAGGAGGATCCCCATTGGTCGATAAGGAACCAATGGGGAGCTTTGGAGCCAAAGTTTAAAGATGTTTTATGCTCTCAGTTATTAGTATAGCTGAGATTGCGTCTATACAGACGCATTACCTCTAGCTCCCGCTGCCCTCCCTGCCTCTCTCGCACCTGTCACCCTCACCCATGCTGGCACCCATGGGTGCATTGGGTGCCAGCATGGGTGAGGGTGACAGGTGGGGGGAGGCAGGTAGGGCAGCGGGAGCTAGCGGTAATGCGTTTGTATAGACGCGCTCTCTGCTATATTGTATAGCAGAGAGCAGTGCGGGGGGGGGGGGGGGGCGGCGTGTGTTTCATCGGGGCGGCGGAGATCTTCAATCAACTGTAACAGAAGATTGCAGCATAGAAGATACTGTCGTGGGACCTAATTGGCGCGGGAACATTTTTTTTTAAAGATACAGGTAAGTATTTCTGGTTAATTTAGAACATTAAAGGACTTCTCGTTGTTGCGTTTTTATTTCACTTAACCCTTTGTGGCCGCCCCCCCCCGGAGCCATGGACCATGCAGGCTGGTATAGCTCAGGGTGCGAAGCCCCAGTCAGCCAGGGCTCCGCATTCTGGCTATCCCAGCCTGCATGGGGGACAAGGGGTTACAGAGGCTCGGGAGGGGGGACCCCACGTCTTTTTTTAAAAAAAATGAGTGTGGGAAATTTCCCGGCCGACTGGGGCTTCGCACCCTGAGCTATACCAGCCCACATGGTCCAACCCGACGCCACACACGCCGCCCCCGCCGCACTGCTCTCAGCTATACAATATAGCTGAGAGTGCGTCTATACAGACGCATTACCGCTGGCTCCCGCTGCCCTGCCTGCCTCCCCCCACCTGTCACCCTCACCCATGCTGGCACCCAATGCACCCATGGGTGCCAGCATGGGTGAGGGTGACAGGTGTGAGAGAGGCAGGGAGGGCAGCGGGAGCTAGAGGTGATGCGTCTGTATAGACGCACTCTCAGCTATACTAATAGCTGAGAGCAAAAAGCATCTTTAACCACTTGAGGACCTAGGGCTTTCTACCCCTTAAGGACCGGCCACTTTTTTTCCATTCAGACCACTGCAGCTTTCACGGTTTATTGCTCGCTCATACAACCTACCACCTAAATGAATTTTGGCTCCTTTTCTTGTCACTAATAAAGCTTTCTTTTGGTGCTATTTGATTGCTCCTGCGATTTTTACTTTTTATTATATTCATCAAAAAAGACATGAATTTTGGCAAAAAATGATTTTTTTAACTTTCTGTGCTGACATTTTTCAAATAAAGTAAAATTTCTGTATACATGCAGCGCGAAAAATGTGGACAAACATGTTTTTGATTAAAGAAAAACCATTCAGTGTATATTTATTGGTTTGGGTAAAAGTTATAACGTTTACAAACTATGGTGCAAAAAGTGAATTTTCCCATTTTCAAGCATCTATGACTTTTCTGACCCGCTGTCATGTTTCATGAGGGGCTAGAATTCCAGGATAGTATAAATACCCCCCAAATGACCCCATTTTGGAAAGAAGACATCCCAAAGTATTCACTGAGAGGCATAGTGAGTTCATAGAAGATATTATTATTATTAGTAAGCGGAAAATGACACTTTGTGACAAAAAAAAAAAAGTTTCCATTTCTTCTAACTTGCGACAAAAAAAATGAAATCTGCCACGGACTCACCATGCCCCTCTCTGAATACCTTGAAGGGTCTACTTTCCAAAATGGGGTCATTTGTGGGGTGTGTTTACTGTCCTGACATTTTGGGGGGTGCTAAATTGTAAGCACCCCTGTAAAGCCTAAAGGTGCTCATTGGACTTTGGACCCCTTAGCGCAGTTAGGGTGCAAAAAAGTGCCACACATGTGGTATTGCCGTACTCCAGGAGAAGTAGTATAATGTGTTTTGGGGTGTATTTTTACACATACCCATGCTGGGTGGGAGAAATATCTCTGTAAATGACAATTTGTTAATTTTTTTTACACACAATTGTCCATTTACAGAGATCTTTCTCCCACTCAGCATGGGTATGTGTAAAAATACACCCCAAAACACATTATACTACTTCTCCTGAGTACGGCAATACCACATGTGTGGCACTTTTTTGCACCCTAACTGCGCTAAAGGGCCCAAAGTCCAATGAGTACCTTTAGGATTTCACAGGTCATTTTGAGAAATTTCGTTTCAAGACTACTCCTCATGGTTTAGGGCCCCTAAAATGCCAGGGCAGTATAGGAACCCCACAAATGACCCCATTTTAGAAAGAAGACACCCCAAGGTATTCCGTTAGGAGTATGGTGAGTTCATAGAAGATTTTATTTTTTGTCACAAGTTAGCGGAAAATGACACTTTGTGAAAAAACACAATTAAAATCAATTTCCGCTAACTTGTGACAAAAAATAAAATCTTCTATGAACTCGCCATACTACTAACGGAATACCTTGGGGTGTCTTCTTTCTAAAATGGGGTCATTTGTGGGGTTCCTATACTGCCCTGGCATTTTAGGGGCCCTAAACCGTGAGGAGTAGTCTTGAAACGAAAATTATGCAAATCGGCCCACCAGGGCCTGAGAAATCCTCCTGTGCGATATACCCAGACCCCTGTTTGCACCCAATCACCCCCCTAATCACCCATCAATCACTCCCTGTCACTATCTGTCAACGCTATTTTTTTTTAATCTCCCCCCCTGCCCACTGCCCCCTCCTGATCACCCCCCCACCCCTCAGATTCTCCCCAGACCCCCCCCCCCACCCCCTGTGTACTGTATGCATCTATCCCCCCTGATCACCTGTCAATCACCTGTCAATCACCTGTCAATCACCCATCAATCACCCATCAATCACCCCCTGTCACTGCCACCCATCAATCAGCCCCTAACCTGCCCCTTGCGGGCAATCTGATCACTCACCCACACCAATAGATCGCCCGCAGATCTGACATCAGATCACCACCCAATTGCAAAGTGCTAGCTGCGTGTAACTTCCGATCGCTGCCGCTCGCCGCCGATCCGCCGCCGCTAGCCGTGCCGCGCAGCCCCCCCCCTCCTCGACCCCTTGCGCAGCCTGGCCAATCAGGCCAGGCAGCGCTGAGGGGTGGATCGGGACTCCCTCTGACTTCACGACGTCCAAGACGTCGGTGACGTCATCCCGCCCCGTTGCCATGGCGGCCGGGGAAGCCCAGCAGGAAATCCCGTTCTGAACGGGATTTCCTGCTTACTCTGATCGCCGAAGGCGATCTGAGTGGGTGGGGGGATGCCGCTGCACTGCGGCTATCATGTAGCGAGCCCTGGGCTCGCTACATGATTTAAAAAACAAAAAATTTAAAAAAATAGTGCTGCGCCACCTCCTGGGCGATATAATTGTATCGCCCAGAGGGTTAAGGAACCAATGGGGACCATTGGAGCCAAAATTTAAAGATGCTTTTTGCTCTAAGCTATACTAAGCATAGCTGAGAGCAGTTCGGCGGGGGCGGCGTGTGCGGCTTAGGGGCGGCGGAGGTCTTCAATCAAGATGTAACAGAAGGTCGCCAGATGGAGGATACTGTCGTGGGACCTAATTGGCGTGGGAATTTTTTCTTAAAGGTACAGGTAAGTATTTCTGAAGATTGCAAGACAGAGGATACTGTCGTCGTGGGACATAACAGATTATAGAGCGGGACCTTTTCCGAGGATAATGACGTGGGAATTTTTTCTTAAAGGTACAGGTAAGTATTTCTGAAGATTGCAAGATAGAGGATACTGTATTTCTGGTTAATTTAGAACATTAAAGGACTTTTCTCGTTGTTGCGTTTTTATTTCATTTAACCCTTTATGGAAATGGGTAAGGGGTACTTTGCACCCCTATACTCATTTCTCCTGGGAGGGGGGCAGGCATCTGGATTCCCCTTCTTAAAGGGGACTCCCAGATGCCACCATGACCCCCCCCCCGGGAGTCGTCGCCCCCACCTCCTCCTGGGGCACCGGAGGTGGAGAAGAGCCCCTTGTCCATGGATTGGACAAGGGCTCTGGGGGGGAGGGGAAGGCTTGGCCGCCCCTCCCCCCGGAGCCCCCCCATACCATGGACCATGTGTGCTGGTATAGCTCAGGGTGCAAAGCCCCAGTCGGCCGGGGCTCCGCATTCTGGCTATCCCAGCCTGCATGGGAGACAAGGAGTTACAGAGGCTTGGGAGGGGGGACCCCACGTCATTTTTTTCAAAAACTTTCCCACACTCAGAACATAACTCAAAAATTAAAATGTTAAAAATAAATAAATAAAATGTTTTAAAAATTTTTTTAAATATTGTTTCCCAGTATCTTTTTAACATATCCTGCAAATTTGGTGTTGCTAGGATTTAAGGGGACTTTGCTATTAACTGCTAAAGTTGGCGGGAATTGCTTCCCGCAGAAATGACATTACACGATTTAAATAGATACCTTTTCTCTTTGAACATTTAAAATCGATTTTTTTTTTTGTTTTTGAAAAAAATGTTTTCTTCTTGTTCCCATTGTTCTTCTTAACATTCCCTACACATTTGGTGTTTCTGGCATTTAAAGGGGCTTTGCTATTAACCGCTAAAGTCAGCGGGCATTTAATTTTCCCACGGTCAGAAGGAGAATATTCAAAATCGATTTTCTCAAAAACTATAAGGTCTTTTTGAAAAAAAATTGTTCTTCTATTTCACATTTTTTTCCTAACATTCCCTGCAAATTTGGTGTTTTTAGCGTTTAAGGGGGCTTTGCTATTAAACATTAAATTCGGCGGGCAGACATTTTCCAAACGGCAGCAAAGCAGGTCTTCAAACGATAAATATCGTTCAGGCAGGACAAAAAAAAACAAGTTTTAAAACGATACATTTCGTTCAAAAGGTCTGCAGTATATTAACCTTTAAAACGATAAATATAGTTTTAAACAAATATCGGGCAGAAGGTGGCCCCATTGTTTAACCGGCGCCATTTTTCACTATACGCATATAAATCCACCATACAAACTATACACCACCAGTGAATTAATCCTCATCATACACAGTACTTTATGACCTACCTAGCTATATTTGTACCCTACCAAGCTATATAAAAGAGAGAATTCCTGACCCCACCCACCCATTTATCTATTTAGAGATCACTAATGTTCCCTTACAATCTTATAAGTAAAACCAGGCCCCAAAACAACGGGGAACTTCCCAAGGGAAGAGAGGCTATGCCCCCAAATTTATGGGCAGCATGTTACCCTTTGACCATAACTTCAATCTATTCTTTTAAAGGGAACCAGAGACGCCAGAAAAAAGATTTTATACATACCTGGGGCTTCCTCCAGCCCCATACGCACGGATCGCTCCCACGCCGCCATCTTCTGCTTCCTGTATCAGCCGGTTCCGGGTCCCGTAGTTTCGGCCAGTCGGCGTCAGCATGCGGCCAATTGTCCGCATCACAGGAGCTCCCAGCATACCCTTACGCGTGCGGCTGCATACTGCGCAGCCGCACGCGTAAGGATATGGAGGGATCCCCTGATCATGCGGACAATTGGCCGCGTCCACCAGAAGTGACGGGACCCGGTACCGGCGCATCCAGGAAGCGGAGGATGGCGGCGTGGGAGCGATCCAGGCTTATGGGGCTGGAAGAAGCCCCAGGTATGTATGAAATATTTTTTCTTTTTCTATGTCCGTCGTCTCTTGTTCCCTTTAAAGGGGAACTGAAGAGAGAGGTATACGGAGGCTGCCATGTTTATTTCCTTTTAAGCAATACCAGTTGCCTGGCAGCCCTGCTGATCCTCTGCCTGTAATACTATTAGCCATAGCCCCTGAACAAGCATGCAGCAGATCAGGTGTTTCAGACTTTAAAGTCAGATCTGACAAGACTAGCTGCATGCTTGTTTCTGGTGTTATTCAGGTACTACTGCAGAGAAATAGACCAGCAGGGCTTGCAGGCAACTGGTATTGATTAAAAGGAAATAAATATGGCAGCCTCCATATACCTCTTACTTCAATTCCCCTTTAATCATCTGAAATAAAGCAATTCAGGTCCAATTCCACATTTAGGCCACTAGGTGTCATTGTCTTCATCTCAAATATCCATTTTGTTTCCAATTTAGAGATTTCTCTTCTCTTGTGGAATCCTCTCCAATTGGCAGACAATTTTTCTATTGCACAAAACTCCATATAACTAGGATCCTTTCCATGGCACAGCTTAAAATGTTTAGAAACGCTGTGTCCCTCAAATCCACGCTCAATGTTGTACACATGTTCAGATATCCGCTTTCTCGGCAGTCTGGTTGTTCTCCCAATGTATTGATATCCACATGTGCACCATATTAAATACACCACATGTGTTGAATTACATGTGATACAATCTCTAATTTTTATACGATCGTCCAGTCACATAATTTCATACTTTCTTTCTGAACGCGTTATATCACATGGTCCGCATTTCCTACATGGGAAAAAACCTTTTCTCCCCAGCATGTCCCCCCTTTTACGCTGGGGACCGTCGACATATGAAGGTACTAGGATGCCCTGTAAATTTCGAGCCTTTCTGTATATGAACTTAGGGTGGGGTGGTAGGTGCTGGCCCAATATATGGTCACTCCTGAGAATGTTCTAATGTCTATTAATTATGTTTTCAATCTTCTTATATTGGCCATTATAGTCAAGAAAGGGAAGCGACCAGCAGCAGGAGGAGACGTCCCCTGATCGTTTTTTTACATTACATGCGCTGTTTTCTTGATGTTTGTGAGTATGATTCCTTGCTTTTATTGAATAAACCACTGGTTTTACACTATTGGAAGCTTCTTAGCCCTAGATGTATATCTGAATCCTGCAAGTGGAAGGTGGATATTGTCTGCATACACTGTGGTTGAGACTGCACACCCATAAAGCCTGGACAGCTGTCTGTGAGTGTGGGCAGCGGCAGCAAAGGGTGAGCAGGAGATAGTTAGATGTGGATTGGAGTGAGACCTGTCGGTTGTAAATTTTGATTGCACTATGATCTCTTGTTGTTTTGTTCGAGATTGAGCCTATCAACATCAGTGGAAAGAAGCCGGATAACTGTGCAAGCGTGGTTGCTGTCTGTGGGGCTGGGCAGCCTCTCAGTAAGGTGAGCATGCCACTTGTTGGCTACCACCTGTGGTGATAGAGGTGACCCCACAGTAGAAATTTCACAAATCGGGCCCCATAGGGTGATGGTCCCTGCATAAATACTTCATAGACAGATCGCACTATGGTTTCTCTGTTTCTCTTTTCTTTTTACATATGTGGAGTCTTGCATTGAGTGATCAAACCTTCTGGAGTATCTGGATATTGGATCCTGAAGGACGTATTAGAAGGACTGTTACAGTAGGAACATTTGGGACTAATATAATTTTTAAAAGGGTAGCGCACTCTTTTAGCAATTCTTTATTGTATAAGGATGTACATGTAGCATCATTTTGAGTTGCAGCAAGCCTGGATGTAGAGGGGAGAGGAGGGGAGCGCAATTGATATATTTACACATTGATTTATTATTTAATGGTCATAGTTGGCTATATTTGCTGCTTTGGGGTTACGGTTATGCTCCACCCATACAATCTTATGGCTACGCCCATTTTTCGGCTGAAATGTTGCCCAAATTCCGTTTATTTCCTGCTAAAATGTGGCCCAAAGTGCGTTTGTTTTCTGCTAAAATGTGGCCCAAAGTGCGTTTGTTTTCTGCTAAAATGTGGCCCAAATTGCGTTTGTTTTCTGCTAAAATGTTGCCCAAATTGCGTTTCTTTTCTGCTGAAATGTTGCCCTTATTGCATTTGTTTTCTGCTAAAATGTGGCCCAAATTGCATTTGTTTTCTGCTGAAATGTTGCCCAAATTGCGTTTGTTTTCTACTGAAATGTTGCCCAAATCCCATTTATTTTCTGCTAAAATGTGACCCAAATTGCGTTTGTTTCCTGCTGAAATGTTGCCCAAGTTGCCTTTTGTAACGAGCGGCGGGGACGCCGTTTCTTCCATCCCCGCGCGCTGGCCTCTCGCCCGCGCACACTACTAGACTAGTGCGTCACGGTATTTACGCCTCCAGGAGGCGAGTCAGCTGACCGGCAGGTCAGCTGACGTCACAGGGAGCGCTCCTCGCCTCTGATTGGCCGGCTGGCGGGGGCGTGACTGAGGGCTCCTCTGCCGGCATAAAGACAGCGAGCTGTCAGTAGCTCGCTGTCTGTTGTCGTGAATACCAGTGTGTTAGCACTCAGGCCATAGACTAGATCCCAGGTGTTGATCCCAAGGACTTCACACCTAGACTAGGATATTGATTACTGTATCTGTTTGACCTTTGCTCGTTCCTGACTATTCTCTCGCTCTCTGATTCTGTACTTCCGCCAATCTGATACCGTTGCCGAACCTTGCCTGACCTTTGACTCTGAGCCTGCTTTCTGATTCTGTACTTCAGCCATCTGATACTGTTGCCGACTCTCCGCCTGTCCCTCACTCCGATTTCTGCTTAAAGATTTTGTATCTTATCTGCCTGTGTGTTGCCGACCTTTTTCTGCCTGACTCTCCTACTCACCAGTGGGCCGATTGCCACTGGTGAGGTTACTCCTGAGGTCCTCAGCTGATCTCTCCCGCCTGGGAGGTTAGTGTGGGAATCTTCAGAGTACGACTGTGTGCACCAATCACTCCACACACATACAATAAAGTTGGTATCTTTATCGCTCTTCTCACTATATCTGTATTATTGGTGATACTGCAGATCACCAGTACTCAGATCCTAGTTGCTACACACTGTTACAGAACAACAGACCATATTATGGATGCTTTGTGCAACCAGGTTCAGGCCCTAACCACAGCAGTAACCAATCTGACGGCCACGGTTAATGCTCAAC
Organism: Hyperolius riggenbachi; assembly: GCF_040937935.1. Classification (NCBI taxonomy): domain Eukaryota; kingdom Metazoa; phylum Chordata; class Amphibia; order Anura; family Hyperoliidae; genus Hyperolius; species Hyperolius riggenbachi. Next base: position 388,645,338 of record NC_090648.1, read on the forward strand.
AAGATCAAATTAATCGGCTATCAGAGGCGGTTCGGGCCTTGCAAAACCCTGGGTTACCAGCGCCATCCCCTCAAGTGGTGGAACCGAGAATGTCTCCTCCCGAGAGGTTTTCAGGCCATAGGTCAGATTTTAGCAACTTTAGGAATCGTGTAATATCCTATTTTGAGTTACGGCCTGTCTCATCTGGCATGGAACAGCAGAGAGTAACATTCATTAAGACTTTGTTGTCAGGGGACTCCCAGACCTGGGCGTACAGTTTGCCAACAGGTCACAAGGCCTTATCCTCTGTACAGGATTTTTTCGATGCTATGGCCGTTATTTACGATGATCCAGATTTGGCAGTCACCTCAGAAAGGAGACTGAAAACACTCTGTCAGGGCCACAACTCCGTTGAAGTTTATGCAGCTGAGTTCAGACGGTGGGCAGTGTCGGCTAGATGGGGTCCCTTTGCCTTGCTGGATTGTTTCCTGACAGGCTTGTCCGATGCAGTTTCGGATATCCTAAAACCAAAACACTGGATGACGCCATCACCCTAGCAGTCAAGATCGACAGGAGGGTTCGTTATCAGAAACAGAGTAGGGATAGAGGTTCTGCTAAGCCAGGGCCCATCCCTGTTTCCTCCTCTACCACTCAGAATGAGCCAATGCAGTTTGGTCAGTCCAGACTGTCAGAGCTGGAGAAGAATCGTAGAAGGAAGGAGGGGCTCTGTTTGTACTGTGCAGAGAAGGGTCACATTGTGCAAAACTGTCCTAGGAAGGCGGAAAACTCCTTCGCCTAGGTGTAGTTAGAGGTACTACCCTAGGCAAGCCAGTTTTACCTCTACCTGATAATCGATGTTTGCTGACGTGCTCTATTGCTTGGGAGGATCAGGTCATATCCACCCAAGCATTCGTTGATTCGGGCTCCGCAGAAAACTTTCTGGACTACGACTTGGCCCGTAAGTGGGGTATTCCCAGCCAACCTTTGAACAGGCACATTGCGATCACCGCGATCGATGACTCTCCATTGCAGTCTAGTCACCGTCTCTCTCTGACGCCTAATCTGCTCTTCTGGGTTGGGGTGCTCCATAAGGAAGAGATACAGTTTTTTGTTCTTAAGATGGCCACTTCTACTGTAATTTTGGGTATGCCCTGGCTTCAGAGGCATTCTCCACAGATCGACTGGAATTCCGGCCAATTGTTGAGTTGGTCTCCCTTTTGCCACCAACACTGTATTGACAAAATTTCTGTTTGTACCACTCAAGTTGATGTACAGGGTTTGCCACCACAATATTCCGCATTTTCTGATGTGTTTTGCCCAAAGGCGGCAGATAAACTCCCTCCTCACCGGAGTTTCGACTGCCCAATTGAGTTACGGCTGGGTACCATGCCTTCCAGAGGACACATTTATAATTTGTCTGGGCCCGAGAAAATGGCAATGAAGGAGTACATTAAGGAGAATTTGGCCAAAGGGTTCATCCGCCCTTTTAAGTCCCCTGCAGGGGCCGGGTTCTTCTTTGTACAGAAGAAAGATGGGGGGTTACGACCCTGTATCGACTACCGGGGACTAAACAAGATCACGGTCAGAAATCGGTACCCCCTTCCTTTAATAGATTACCTGTTCTCTCAGGTCACCAATGCCAGTGTGTTCTCTAAATTGGATCTCCGGGGGGCATATAATCTCATCCGTATACAGGAGGGGGATGAATGGAAGACGGCCTTCAACACTCCCGACGGGCATTACGAATATCTTGTGATGCCCTTCGGGTTGTGTAACGCACTGGCCGTCTTCCAAGAACTCGTTAATGAAATTTTCAGGGAGGTCCTTGGTCACTTTGTCTTGGTTTACCTGGATGACATCCTGATTTTTTCCAAGAGTTTGGATGAACATAGGGACCATGTCAAGTATGTTTTATCAAAACTTAGAGGCAACCATCTCTATGCCAAATTGGAGAAATGCATCTTTGAGAGGACCGAGGTACCGTTCCTGGGGTACATCATTTCCACTTCCGGGTTGACTATGGACCCCAAGAAAGTAGAGGCCGTATTGGAGTGGCCTCAGCCTCTTGGGTTGAAGGCACTTCAACGCTTCCTGAGCTTTGCTAATTACTACAGGAAGTTCATCAAGGGTTTTCTGCTCTGCCCCATTCTCCGTCTTGTGGACATCCACCTTCCCTTCATTGTTGAGGTGGACATCTCGGAGATAGGGGTAGGAGCTGTTTTGTCCCAACATTCAGGTTACCAAGGTTGCTTACACCCCTGCGCCTTTTTCTCCCGCAAGTTTTCTTCCGCGGAGAAGAACTATGATATAGGGAACAGGGAGCTACTAGCCATCAAATTGGCATTTGAAGAATGGTGTCACTGGTTGGAGGGTGCTGAGCATGTCATCACGGTATTTACTGACCACAAAAATCTAGAGTACATCGAGGGAGCCACAAGCTCGCTGGTCTCTGTTCTTCTCTAGATTTAGATTCATTATCACATACAAACCTGGGAACAAGAATGTCAAAGCTGATGCCTTGTCCAGGTGCTTTGATCCAGAGTCTTCCCCACCCTCTCAACCAGTGACAATTCTACCCGATCGGGTGGTCCTGGCCGCCACTGAGATTAAAGAAGACCTGAAGGCCATGCTGAGGACTTTTCAACAGGATTCCCCTGAAGGGAAACCTGAAGGGGTTCTCTTTGTGCCCATTCAGCTGAGACTCCAGGTTCTGGAGATGTTTCACAGCCATAAAGTAACAGGCCATCCCGGGTTTGCCAGAACACTGGAACTGTTTCCCAGATGTGTCTGGTGGCCGTCTTTGTCTCTGGATTGCAAAGAATTCGTGAGGACTTGCTCCGTCTGTGCCAGGAGCAAGTCTTCTCATATACCTCCGGCTGGTACCCTGCAAAGTCTGCCTGTGCCTGAGGAGCCATGGACCCATCTGTCCATGGACTTTGTAGGAGAGCTCCCCAACTCTGAAGGAAAAACGGTCATTTGGGTGGTGGTGGACCGCTTCAGTAAAATGGCCCATTTCGTTCCACTGGAGGGTCTCCCATCTGCCCAGCAATTGGCAGATTTATTTATTTCACACATTTTCCGCCTACACGGAATCCCGGAAAACATAGTCTCGGACAGAGGGGTGCAGTTTGTATCTCAATTCTGGAGGGCATTCTGACATCATTTGGGCATGGAGCTCTCTTTCTCCTCAGGGTACCATCCACAGACCAATGGGCAGACTGAAAGGGTCAACCAGGCCCTTGAGCAATTTCTGCAGTGTTATGTGTCGGATGTCCAGCATGAGTGGGTCAAGTTCTTACCGTTTGCGGAATTCGCACATAACAACCTTGGATGTGGGTCCTCTGGTTTTTCGCCCTTTCAGGTGGTCACTGGCAGATCACCAAAGTTCTCCTCCCTGTCTGTGGTGACCTCTCCTTTTCCTGCCTTGGAGACCTGGCAGGGATCTTTGAAGGAGAAATGGGCGCTGGTTAAAAGCAATCTAGAGAAGGCTTTTAGAGTTCAAAAAAGACAGGTGTCAGGAACTCACCTCTGGGGTCCCGCAATGCAGCCGGATCCGTCGGGAGCCAGGCGTACTCTGGCACTTCCGGGTCCGCGTTGTCCTCGCGCGTGCACAGCAACCCCGGCGTCCATAGCAAAAGAGGTGTGCGCGTGCATCCAGGGAGTGAGCGGGGACGGACGCATAGATCCAAGCGTCCGTCCTATACGCTCAGAAAGCGTTCCTTGTAGTGTCAGCTGACATTGGCAGTCAGCTGACATTCGAGAGGGTCCATCATTGGTTGTGTCAGCTGAAGATTACAGCTGACACTTAGGCAGGGAATATTGCTGTATGCTGATTGGTTGCTGTGAGAGTGGCCGGCCACTGATTGGGTGTGTGAAAGTATTTGAACACTGCTTCCTCACTAGCACATTGCCCGGGATAGCTTTAGCGTTTGCTTGCTGGGTGCTGATATATATATATATATAGATCTTCTGTGTACCGATTTTGCCTGGATAATGACTACTCTTCTAGTTTGCCGCCTGACCTGAACCTTGCCTGGAATATTACTACTGCTTGACCGCCGCCTGTACCGACCTCTGCCTGGAATTCGACTCTCATATTGCTTGCCTCTGTGTACCTCGATACTTCTGATCTTATGTGTATGACCTCGGATTGTCTCTGCACTGTGTTACGTTGTACCCTTTGATTGGCCTGAAGGAATATTCGCTCACCCTGCATTCAGCCCCAATACTTTGCACACTTAAGGCCTGGGTGTAACCGAAGTCGGGTAGGTGTTGTCTCCTCACCTCCTGTTCAAGCGGGGACGCGCCACATAGGGTGAAGCGTGTGGTGATAGATTGGGGCTGATTTGTGAGTGGATATTCTGACAGGCCTCACATTATCACGGGCCCTCTATACCCCATATTCAGCTCTGGACGTTGACGGGGAACGTTCTCAAATGGAGGTCCTCTGTGACCTGGTTGCCCAACTCAGAATCTCTGTGGAAGAAGTTCAGAAAAACTATTCCCAGATACAGGAACAGTTACGTAATCCAGGAACTCCTCCCACACCTGTTTTTGCTGCCGCGGCTGCCCCTGTTCCAGCTCCAGCAGTCGAGACTGCTCCTGCTCAGGTCCAACCCCATGAACCTCAAATACCAGAACCCAGACTTCCTTTACCAGAGAGATTTTCTGGAGATCGAGCTAAATTCAGACTCTTTCGGAGCGCATGTTTTTTGCATTTTTCGCTTCTACCTAGAACCTACGCCACTGAAAATACTCGTGTGGGAGCAATCATATCTCTACTACAGGGAGAGCCCCAGGCCTGGGCACTTCGTTTAGTAGAACAGCAACATCCAGCACTTACCTGTACCACTACCCTGTTTGAGGCCCTAGCTGAGCTTTATGAGGATCCTGGTAAAGGAGCTTCTGCAGAATCTGCTCTTCAAGCTCTCCATCAAGGCAGGCGTCCTGTGGAGGAATACGTTACTGAGTTCCGCCATTGGTCCGGGGATACGGCATGGAATGATGCAGCTTTAAAGCATCAGTACAGGTTGGGTCTCTCAGAACAACTAAAGGATGAATTAGCCAGGATTGGAATTCCTGCCACGTTGAAGGACCTGATCCAACTGTCCATCCAGACCGATCGACGTCTTAGGGAGAGACGCCAGGAAAGATCCTCCTCTTTTAAACCAACATGATCATCTTCGGTCCCTCCAGCTCCTGTTCCTGTTTCTCTTCCATCCTCACCCATTTCAGATGATCCTGAACCAATGCGGTTGGGTGTCTCTAGGCTTTCCGTGACCGAGAAAGCTAGGAGGAGAAAAGAGGGGTTATGCTTCTACTGTGGGGGCTCAGGGCACTATGCTCAGGACTGTCCAATTAAAAGGAAGAAACAGGAAAACTCCAGCGCTTAGGTGAGGCAGAGGAAACTCACATAAGCGAGCAGGTATTTCCTCTTAAATATGATCGTGTTTTGTTGCCTATTGATATTGTCTGGGGTAGCAAAAATTACCAAGGTCAAGCTTTTGTTGATTGTGGAGCTGCAGGTAATTTTATGGATCTGTCTCTGGCACAGGAGCTCGGTATTCCTGTTTCTGTTTCTTCTAAAACGTTGTATGTGACAGCCATTGATGACACACCACTGCAAGCTGGTCAGCCAATCTCTGTCACGCCAGACATTTCCTTAAAGATTGGTGCACTTCATTCTGAATTTCTGAAGTTCTATGTATTGAATATTCCTTCTAGTCCAGTCATTTTGGGGTTACCTTGGCTGAAATTGCACAATCCAACTATTGATTGGCAGTCAGGTCAACTTGTCAGGTGGTCCTCTTACTGCAATAATTGTTGTCTTACACGTTTATGTCTAGGTGCTACTAGTATTGTGGATAAGTTACCAGAGGTTTACCATGAATATGCAGATGTTTTCTCTCCTCAGGCTGCTGACAAGTTACCTCCACACAGGTCCTATGATTGTCCTATTGACATTTTTCCTAGCACTATGCTACCTAGGGGGAGGTTATATAGTCTTTCAGGGCCTGAGGATCGGGCAATGAAGGACTATATTAAAGAGAATCTGTATTGTTAAAAATCGCACAAAAGTAAACATACCAGTGCGTTAGGGGACATCTCCTATTACCCTCTGTCACAATTTCGCCGCTCCTCGCCGCATAAAAAGTGGTTAAAAACAGTTTTTAAAAGTTTGTTTATAAACAAACAAAATGGCCACCAAAACAGGAAGTAGGTTGATGTACAGTATGTCCACACATAGAAAATACATTCATACACAAGCAGGCTGTATACACCCTTCCTTTTGAATCTCAAGAGATCATTTGTGAGTTTCTTTCCCCCTGCAGCTATCTTCCAGCTATCTTCCACTGAAGTGTCAGGCTGTTTCTTCCTGCAGAGTGCAGACAGCTCTGCCTGTAATTCCTCAGTATGTGAAAGCCCAGCCAGCTCAGAGGAGGATTTATCCAGCTTGTAAAAGATAAGAGAGAAGAGAGAAGCTGCCCTACTCTAAATAATACACAGGCAGTGTGCAGAGAGGGGCCTGGAGGAGGGAGATGCATCACAGAACCACAACACTGAAGAACTTGGCAGCCTTCCAGACACAGGCTGACAAGTCTGACAAGAGAGAGATAAGTTGATTTATTACAGAGATGGTGATAGTAGAACGTGCTGCAGTAAGCCAGAACACATTAGAATAGCTTTTGGAAGTTGTAGGATGATAAAAAACAGGATGCAATTTTTGTTACGGAGTCTCTTTAAAGAAAATCTGGACAAGGGGTTCATTCGTCCATCCTCTTCCCCCTGCGGGTGCCGTTTTTTTCTTCGTAGAGAAAAAGGATGGTGGGTGAGGCCCTGTATTGATTGTAGGGGATTCAACAAAATCACCGTCAATAACCGTTACCCTTTACCGCTAATTGAACATTTGTTTGCTCAGGTAGCCGGTGCTAAAGTCTTCTCTAAATTAGATCTCAGGGGTGCTTACAATCTAATAAGAATAAGACAGGGGGATAAGTGGAAAACGGCCTTTAACACCAAAGATGGACACTATGAATATTTAGTGATGCCGTTCGGATTATGTAATGCTCCAGCTGTGTTCCAGGATTTCATTAACGATGTTTTTCGCGACTATTTGGCTCGCTTTCTTGTCGTGTATTTAGATGACATTTTAATTTTTTCCTCCTCTCTAGATGAACATCGTGATCATGTAAAAAAGGTGTTACAGAAACTCAGGGAGAATTGTTTGTATGCTAAATTGGAGAAATGCGAATTTGAAATTCAAGAAGTATCCTTTCTAGGTTATGTTATGTCTAGTTCAGGTCTAGCTATGGATCCTGCCAAACTTTCAGCAGTTTTGAATTGGCCTCAACCTACTGATCTGAAATCCTTGCAACGATTCCTTGGTTTTGCTATTTTTTATAGAAAATTTATTAAAAATGTTTCCCTCAGAGTGGCCCCATTGACGGATCTCACAAGAAAAGGTGCAGATCCCTCCAATTGGACTCCTGAAGCTCAGGCAGCATTTAAAGGGCTGAAAGAAACCTTCTGTTCTGCTCCAATTCTGATCCATCCTGACGTACAACGACCTTTCATTCTGGAAGTGGATGCGTCAAAATTAGGAGTAGGGGCAGTACTTTCTCAGTACACTGGTTTTCCATGTGCTTTTTTTTCTAAAAAAATTTCTTCCGCTGAGCGGAACTATGATATTGGAAACAGAGAACTTTTAGGTGTTAAATAAGCCTTTGAAGAGTGGCGGCATTGGTTAGAGGGAGCCTTACATCCTGTCACGGTTTCTACGGATCATAAAAACCTCGAATATATTGAGAACGCTAAAAGACTTAATCCTCGACAAGCTCGATGGGCTTTATTCTTTTCGCGTTTCAATTTTACAATAACTTACAAACCTGGGTCAAAAAACGTGAAAGCTGATGTCTTGTCCCGTAGTTTTGGGTCCTCAGGCTGAGGCTCCTGAAACTATCATTCCTAAACAATATATTATTGCAGCTATTAGTCTGTCACCGGACCTTTCAGAAAAGTTGAAATCTGCTCAAAGAGAAGTTCCACCAGGGAAGCCGACTGATTGTCTCTTTGTACCCCCTCACCTCAGGTTACAGGTCTTACAACAATTTCATGAATCCAAAACCACAGGGCATCCAGGTGAAAAGAGAACGCTCAATTTGTTAAAAAGACTTGTTTGGTGGCCTTCTTTGAGCAGAGATGTGTGTGCTTATGTGAAATCTTGTTCAGTTTGTGCTTGGAGTAAAGTGTTGCGATCCAGTCCACAAGGGACTCTTATGCCGTTACCTGTTCCACAAAAACCTTGGACACATATCTCCATGGATTTTATTGTAGATTTGCCCATCTCTCAGGATAATACTGCTGTATGGGTTGTTGTGGACAGGTTTAGTACCAATGCCTGGATTGCCGTCTGCTAAGGAATTGGCCCAGCTTTTTGTTAACAACATTTTTAAGTTACATGGGATACCTGAGAATATTGTATCAGACAGGGGGGTACAATTTGTGTCACGATTTTGGAAGGCTTTTTGTAATTATTTAGGAATCTCTTTATCGTTCTCTTCAGGGTACCATCCAGAGACTAATGGTCAGACAGAAAGGACCAATAAGTCTTTAGAGCAATTTTTGCGGTGTTTTGTAGCCAATTATTGTCAAGACAACTGGTCTGACTATTTGTCCTTTGCTGAATTTGCTATTAATAATGCAGTGAATGCTTCTACTAACATGTCTCCATTTCAGATTGTTACAGGATTGCATCCTAAATTTTGTTCTCTGCCTCCACCTTCCTCTGATCTTCCCGATCTTGACAGCTGGATTTCTCATATGGAATCAGTCTGGAAACAGGTTCAGGAGAACTTAAAGGTGGCAGTGCAGCGACAAAAATCATTCGCTGACCGTCATCGATCTCCTGAGCCACGGTTTGTTCCTGGAGAATTGGTTTGGGTATCCACTCGAAACATTCCCCTTAGACAACCTTCTGTCAAGCTGGGTCCTAAATTTATTGGTCCTTACCCTATATCTCAGAAAATCAATAACGTCACTTATAAAGTCAAGATGCCTAATTCCTTAAGGGGAGTAGATTCATTTCATGTGTCGCTTCTGAAATCTGCTGCTAATTGTGACTAGTCAGTTACTCCTCCAGATCCTGTAGTAGTCAATGGTGAACCTGAGTATGAGGTTGAGAAAATTCTAGATTCACGTGTTGTTAAAAAATCTTTACAGTTTCTTATTGACTGGAAGGGGTATGGACCAGAGGAAAGCTCATGGGTTCCCACCAGACAGGTTCATGCTGATCAATTGATTAAAGAATTTTATGATAAATTTCCTGATAAGACTCGGTTGGAGTGTCCAGGGGCCACTCCTCAAGGAGGGGGGGTAATGTCAGGAACTCACCTCTGGGGTCCCGCGATGCAGCCGGATCCGCCGGGAGCCAGGCGTACTCTGGCACTTCCGGGTCCGCGTTGTCCTCGCGCGCGCACAGCAACCCCGGCGTCCATAGTAACAGGGGTGTGCGCGCATCCAGGGAGTGAGCGGGGACGGACGCATAGATCCAAGCGTCCGTCCTATACACTCAGAAAGCGTTCCTTGTAGTGTCAGCTGACATTGGCAGTCAGCTAACATTCGAGAGGGTCCACCATTGGTTGTGTCAGCTGAAGATTACAGCTGACACTTAGGCAGGGAATATTGCTGTATGCTGATTGGTTGCTGTGAGAGTGGCCGGCCACTGATTGGGTGTGTGAAAGTATTTGAACACTGCTTCCTCACTAGCACATTGCCCGTGAAAGCTTTAGCATTTGCTTGCTGGGTGCTGATATATATATATATTGTGGATCTTCTGTGTACCGATTTTGCCTGGATAACGACTACTCTTCTTGTTTGCTGCCTGACCTGAACCTTGCCTGGAATATTACTACTGTTTGACCGCCGCCTGTACCGACCTCTGCCTGGAATCCGACTCTGATATTGCTTGCCTCTGTGTACCTCGATACTTCTGATCTTACGTGTATGACCTCGGATTGTCTCTGGACTGTGTTATGTTGTACCCTTGTTTGGCCTGCAGGAATATTCGCTCACCCTGCATTCAGCCCCAATACTTTGCACACTTAAAGAGACTCTGAAGCGAGAATAAATCTCGCTTCAGTGCTCATAGTTAGCAGGGGCACGTGTGCCCCTGCTAAACCGCCGCTATAGTGCCGCTAAATGGGGGTCCCTTCACCCCCAAACCCCCCACTGCGACACTTGGTCGCTCCTGGAGGCAGGGCTAACGGCTGCAGCCCTGCCTCCAGTCTCGTCTATCAGCGGCACATCGCCGCCTCTCCCCCGCCCCTCTCAGTGAAGGAAGACTGAGAGGGGCGGGGAGAGGCGGAGATACGCGCTGACAGCAGACACACGTGGGGCAGGGCTGCGGCGGTTAGCCCTGCCCCAACCAGGAAGCGCTCCCCCACTGAAACGAGGGGATTTGGGGGATCAGGGACTCCCCTTAAGCCGCAGGATAGCAGCGGTTTAGCAGGGGCACATGTGCCCCTGCTATCTATAAGGTCTGAAGCGAGATTTATTCTCGCTTCAGACTCTCTTTAAGGCCTGGGTGTAACCGAAGTCGGGTAGGTGTTGTCTCCTCACCTCCTGTTCAAGCGGGGATGCGCCACATAGGGTGAAGCGTGTGGTGATAGATTGGGGCATTGGGGCTGATTTGTGAGTGGATATTCTGACAGGCCTCACAACAGGCTGACAAGAGGCGGTCAATGAATTGGATGTTTGAGCCTGGAGATTATGTTTGGGTCTCCACACGTCATATCGCCCTCAAGCAGCCCTCAGTTAAGTTGGGACCCAGGTTCATCGGTCCGTACCCCATTTCCAAGAAGATCAACGATGTGACTTATGTTGTGGCTCTACCAGCAACCATGAGAAGTGCCACTGCTTAAACCTGCGGTACGTGTGGATTCCTCTCCCCCCCCCCTGTGCTTGTTGATGGTGAACCTGAATACGAGATCGAGGAGATTCTCGATTCTCGTTTTGTCCGGAATTCACTTCAGTATTTGGTTCACTGGAAGGGGTACGGGCCTGAGGAAAGATCATGGGTTCCGGGACATCGGTTACATGCGGAGGAACTTAGACTTAGGTTTCATCAATTACATCCAGAGAAACCTTGTAAAACGTGTCCGGAGTCCACGCCTCAAGGGGAGGGGTACTGTAACGAGCGGCGGGGACGCCGTTTCTTCCATCCCCGCCACTCTCTCGGCTTCCCCGCGCGCTGGCCTCTCGCCCGCGCACACTACTAGACTAGTGCGCGCGCGCGGCCAGCGTCACGGTATTTACGCCTCCAGGAGGAAGGTCAGCTGACGTCACAGGGAGCGCTCCTCGCCTCTGATTGGCCGGCTGGCGGGAGCGTGACTGAGGGCTCCTCTGCCGTCAGTAGCTCGCTGTCTGTTGTCGTGAATACCAGTGTGTTAGCGCTCAGGCTGTTCTGTCCCCACACATGTGACCTATGTGTAGCTAAGACATGCAGCTAAACCTTCCTGGCTCCCAATAAGTGAGACTGATTGAAGTAGTCTTGTATTTATTGAAATCACAGGCGGTGAAACTAGAAAACAGATGAATGTATAATAAGGCTCTCATAGTAGATATGATTACAACAATCAATGCATTAATAAACAATATTGCAGTTTAGCATTATACATGTGCTCATTTAGGCTCCTGACAGACAGTATAAGAACACAGCACAGAGTAATCTAACAATGCAGAAACATACTACAGAGTGTCTCTGTTATGAGTAGATGCTGTAGCAATAACTAGGTGTGAAAAACAATAAGTCACTCACCAAGAATGCTGCCACAAGAGAAGAGATGGTGGATAGTGCTTCCTCACAGTTCACAGACAGGGTTCTAAAATGGTGGAATCAATCCCACAATGCCATTCAACTTTCTATCCCAAGAACCCTTGCAGTTTACTAATATTATAAAGACTGACCACTAGGGGGCTCGGTGAGCTATAACTCTATAACCATCAACTCTAAACATACATGCAGGATATATAGTATTTTCATATATGTCAATAACTCACATTACATCTTTGCAGAACATTTTACTCTTAATTTCTGAACTTTATGTCCTTGGGGCAGAACACTCCCCGTCTGGCATTTACTGATGCCACTAATTACTAGAGTCTCCAGAAGAAAACAGTAAGATCAGTTCAGTTACTGGTCTGAGGAATAGTCTGGTTTCTTTTTGTCGTTGTATTTTGACTTCAACTTTGCGGACATTGTTATCTTCACTCTGAAAGGTTTTTGTAACAAGGCCCAAAGGCCAATAATTTCTAGATGTCTGGCAATCTCTCACAAGCACCACATCACCAGGCTTGAGATTAGGTTTGATAGTTTGCCACTTTTTTCTTGGTTGCAGAGTGGAAATGTATTGGTTTTTCCACTTGTCCCAGAAGGTATTTGCAAGGCATTGTACTTGCCTCCACTGACGTTTGTAAAGGTCTTTAGTAGTAAATTCTCCAGTAGGAACACCAACAATGTCAGTCTTCTGGGTAAGCAGCATAGAAGGAGTAAGGATCACTGGATCATCAGGGTCACTTGAGACTGGAGTTAAAGGTCTGGCATTTATGATGGCTGAGACTTCTGCCATAAAGGTAGTCAGGCACTCAAGTGTAAGCTTGGCAGCACCTGCTTGTAAGAAGATGGAACTGAGAACACTGCGGCAACAATGAGATTTAAGATGCCCTTCAGAAGTTACTGTGTGAAGTGCAGAAACCTGAGGATGGATTTCTGCATCTTTGCCTGCATCTACTAGTCCAAACAACTCGCCTTCAGAAATGTGCTCTGAGTTATACAGGAATGCAGGTCTCATAAACCATTTTGTGTTATGAAGGTGCTTGGCAGCAACAGATCTGGTTGCTAGATCAGCAGGGTTATGGTCGGTAGGTACATATTGCCGGTGTTTTGGGCTGGTAGATCTTCTAATCCTCAGAACTGCTTGCTTACATAAAATGTAGAAGTGTCTAGTCTCATTAAAAATGTAGCCCAAGACTACTTTACTGTCTGTGTAAAACTCGGTCTCTTTAATGTCAATGTCCATCTCAGTGGTAATAAACTCAGCTGCCTCTACTGCTAGTACAGCAGCGCACAGTTCCAGCTTGGGAAAAGTATGCTCAGGGAGAGGAACAGGTTTTGCTTTGCCCATGACAAACTCAACATGGCATTGTCCTTTGTTGTCTATCACTTTAAGGTAAGCTACTGCCGCAATCGCTTTCACAGATGCATCAGAAAAAACACAAAGTCTTTGCATTTGGATTTCTGTAGAGGGTACAGGGGCATATGGGCGAGCAATATGAAGATCACATAAAGCTGGTAAGGAGTTTCTCCACTCTACCCATAAGTCTCTTTGTTCAGGGGGAAGTGGAACATCCCAGTCTAAAGTTTTACAGCCTAGGTCTCTGAGTAATGCTTTGCCTTGGATAGTAACAGGGGATGCAAATTCTAAATGATCATACAGGCTGAGGCTGTTTATGGTTGATAGTACACCGTTACGGATGAAGGGCTTTTCTTCATTCTTGGCTTGGAAAGTAAAGGTGTCAGACATTAGGTTCCATAGTAGTCCAAGATTACATTGTACTGGAATAGTGTCAGTTGCTAAGTCTAAGTCTTTTAGATCATTTGAGTGGTCTTGTGAGGGGAAATCTTTCATAAAGTTATAGTGAACTCTCATCTCTGGTTTTCTCTGAAAGTTGTGTCTAAGGGAGGTGAAGCGTTTATAGGCTTGTTCTCTGTTATTAGGCAGACGTTTTCTTTGTGGTCTAAAGGGAAGAGGTGCGACCCAACTATTGGATTTGTCTTTAACCATTCCCTGTTCCATTAAATTCAAAAACAATCTGTCCTCATGAGATGTTGTCACCTGGTTGTCTTGTGGTGTTCTCTGGAAAACAGTGCACCCTAGATGGTTTTGGTCACTGTCAGCTATGTGGTTGTCGCAGGAAGAACAAATGGCAGGACAGGGCAGATTGGTGCTGTAAGGCAGTTCTTTAACCAGGAAATGATTGTGGCAAGGATGGAATAAAGAAGGGCGTCCATTTTGTAATGTGCTAGTGAGCATGCTATTCACAGAAGTGGGTCTGTGTACACTTCCTACGCAGACATCTCCTATTATGACCCACCCTAGGTCAAGCCTCTGTGCATATGGAGCATTGTGAGGGCCATTAATCTGTTCTCTTGCTTTGTGTACTTGTATCAAGTCTCTCCCAAGAAGCAAGATGATTTGAGCTTGGGTGTCAAGTTTTGGTATGCGGTGGGCAATACGTTTCAAGTGGGGTTGGTGTACTGCTGCTTCCGGTGTGGGTATTTCTGACCTGTTGTCAGGGATCTGGTTACACTCAATTAAAGTTGGCAAGGATAAGCATGTCTTATTGTCCATGGACTCAACTAGGTACCCAGTGGCTCTCCTCCCCGCCGTCTCCGATGTGCCTGCACAAGTCTTTAGAGTGTAGGGAGAACTAGGACCCTCAATGTTGAACATGTCAAAAAAGGTTGATTTAGCTAAGGACTTATTACTTTGGTCATCCAGGATGGCATAAACTTTAATTGCTTTCTCTCTATGAGCCTCTGGATAAACCCAGACTAAGCAGATTTTTGAGCAGGACTTCCCTTCTATGAGTCCCTTGCAAACTTCGGTACATTGGGCAGTAACTGATGATGTATCCGAGGCAGTGTTGCTCTCCTCCTCATGAGGCTCACTGACACTTCTGGCATGTTGTACAGTCCATAGTGCAGGCCCAGGATGCAGAGCTGTGTTGTGACTTGGGCTGTCACATTCTGTGCATTTCTCACTAACCTTGCAATCCTTTGCAAGGTGAGATGTAGATGAGCAGCACTTATAAAAGATGTGATGTTCCCTGAGAAAGGCTTTGCGGTCTTCTATGTGCTTCTCTCTGAAACCTTTGCAGTTCAAGAGGGAGTGAGGCTTTCTGTGCAGGGGACACTGCTTACTTGGATCTTTTACTTTGTCTTGTGGGTGAGAAGAACTCGAAGTCCTGTCAAAAGTATTTGTAGGAGAAACATTAGTTTTGCGCACTGTCACTGGTGCTTTGCGAGGTTGGTGTCCTGGTGGTGCAGCACATGACAGCGTTAGATCAAAGCTAGGATCGTTCCTAATTTTTGCTTGATGGTATACAAAGTCCACAAGAACCATGAATGGAGGAAATGGTACACTATGAGTTTCCTTATATTTAGAGCCGTGTCTAATCCATTGTTCCTGGAGATTGAATGGCAACTTTTGTATTATAGGGTTGACACCTCTGGCTGTGTCAAGGAATGCAAGTCCTAAAAGATCCCCTTCAGCTTTGGCAACTTGTAATTCCATTAGCAAATCGCTGAGTTATCTGAGCTTTTGATAGTTTTTGCTAGCAATCCTAGGAAAGTCATCAATCCTCTTAAACAAAGCATTTTCTATTGCTTCTGCAGAGCCATAGCACTCTTCAAGTCTAGCCCAGATCATTCTGAGTCCGGTATGCGGGTAATTTACATTTATGGTTCTGATCCTTTTAGCATGTTCAGCTGACTCATTCCCCAACCATTTCACTAGGAGGTCCATCTCTTCACTATATGACAAGTCTAAACCTTGGATTGCATTCTGAAAGGAGGATCGCCATGCTCTATAATCTTCTGGGCGATCAGTGAACTTTACAAGTCCCTTGCTGACTAACTCACGCCGGGCCAAGAATTTAGCAAAGTCGATACTGGCTTGGCTAGCAGTAAGATTAGATGGTGGTTTATTGATATTGTGAGAATGTGGTGTTTGATCATACCTGTTAGGAACTGGAAGTTCGCCCTGGCTTCTATGCTCTTGCCTTGGAGTGAAGACGGATTCTTGCTGCTGATTTGGAGGCTGGGTTTCTCTCTGCAAGCTGCTGTAATGTTGATCAGTATTCTCTTGTTTGCAGAATTGAGGGTTCTGGTCATCTCTCTGTGATGGATTATGAGGCGTCAGAATTGTCTCACAAGTGACATGTTTTGTTTCTTGCTGTAGATCAGAGTCACTGTGTTGTCTGGAGTGTTGCTCTACATACTCTGAGGTGCGCTTTAACGAGTCTTGGCAGTCAAGATCTGCACCGAGTATGTTGCTACATGCTCTATACTCACTTCCAAGAGATGCGGCTCTTTCCAGGGCTTCTACTTCAGCTGTGGCTGCTGCAACTTCTTTCTCTGTAGTAAGTTTCTCCATATTAGCTTCTAGAATGGCTTTCTGCATTTCTATAGATGCCTTCTCTTTCTTCATTTGCAATTCTTGCTCTGCAAACGCAGCCCGTGCCTTTGCAGCTTCAACTTTTGCATGGGCGATGGCGGCTGCATTGCTGATAGATGACTTAGTAGATCCGCTGACTCTGGATCTTGTTTTAAGTGAAGATGTCAAAGATGCCCGACTTTGTGACATGATGGTGAAGATATTTGACTATGTGAGGGTTGCTGGATGATCACGTGCAGGTAGCTGCTGTGACTAGTTAGCAGGTCTGAGTAGTCAGATTTCACTGATGGAGCTAGACTGTGTAGAGACTGCAATAGCTGTATGCAGGAGACTGCATGGAGTGTAGCAGGGCTCTGTATAGTCAGCTTGGTGCACCGCTCTCTAGAAGTATCTGTTTCACTGCAGCACTTGACTGTATAGGGGTTGCTGTGTTGCCATGTGCAGCTCAGTGCATAGGAGTAGCAGACCTCTGTGTAGTCATCTGTCACTCTCTTGGTGTTTCAGCTCTTGTTTCACTGTTCTGTCTCCACACATGTGACCTATGTGTAGCTAAGACATGCAGCTAAACCTTCCTGGCTCCCAATAAGTGAGACTGATTGAAGTAGTCTTGTATTTATTGAAATCACAGGCGGTGAAACTAGAAAACAGATGAATGTATAATAAGGCTCTCATAGTAGATATGATTACAACAATCAATGCATTAATAAACAATATTGCAGTTTAGCATTATACATGTGCTCATTTAGGCTCCTGACAGACAGTATAAGAACACAGCACAGAGTAATCTAACAATGCAGAAACATACTACAGAGTGTCTCTGTTATGAGTAGATGCTGTAGCAATAACTAGGTGTGAGAAACAATAAGTCACTCACCAAGAATGCTGCCACAAGAGAAGAGATGGTGGATAGTGCTTCCTCACAGTTCACAGACAGGGTTCTAAAATGGTGGAATCAATCCCACAATGCCATTCAACTTTCTATCCCAAGAACCCTTGCAGTTTACTATTATAAAGACTGACCACTAGGGGGCTCGGTGAGCTATAACTCTATAACCATCAACTCTAAACATACATGCAGGATATATAGTATTTTCATATATGTCAATAACTCACATTACATCTTTGCAGAACATTTTACTCTTAATTTCTGAACTTTATGTCCTTGGGGCAGAACACAGGCCATAGACTAGATCCCAGGTGTTGATCCCAAGGACTTCACACCTAGACTAGGATATTGATTACTGTATTGAATATCTGTTTGACCTTTGCTCGTTCCTGACTATTCTCTCGCTCTCTGATTCTGTACTTCCGCCAATCTGATACCGTTGCCGAACCTTGCCTGACCTTTGACTCTGAACCTGCTTTCTGATTCTGTACTTAAGCCATCTGATACTGGTGCCGACTCTCCGCCTGTCCCTCACTCCGATTTCTGCTTACCGATTTTGTATCTTATCTGCCTGTGTGTTGCCGTCCTTTTCTGCCTGACTCTCCTACTCACCAGTGGGCCGATTGCCACTGGTGAGGTTACTCCTGAGGTCCTCAGCTGATCTCTCCCGCCTGGGAAGATAGTGTGGGAATCTTCAGAGTACTACTGTGTGCACCAATCACTCCATACCCGTACAATAAAGTTGGTATCTTTATCACTCTTCTCACTATATCTGTATTATTGGTGATTCTGCAGATCACCTAATAATCAGATATAGTATCTGTATTATTGGTGATACTGCAGATCACCAGTACTCAGATCCTAGTTGCTACACACTGTTACACATTTGTTTTCTGCTAAAATGTTGCCCAAATTCCGTTTATTTTCTGCTAAAATGTGGCCCAAATTGCGTTTGTTTTCTGCTGAAATGTTGCCCAAATTGAGTTTGTTTTCTGCTGAAATGCGGCCCAAATTACGCTTGTTTTCTGCTAAAATGTGGCCCAAATTGCGTTTGTTTTCTGCTGAAATGTTGCCCATATTGCATTTGTTTTCTGCTAAAATGTGGCCCAAATTGCGTTCGTTTTCTGCTGAAATGTTGCCCAGATTGCGTTTCTTTTCTGGTGTCTGGGGTAACTGTTGCTGCATTTATTATTTAATGGTCAAAGTTGGCTATATCTTGAGGGATAAGGCCTGACTTACCCCTGTCACACGTGTTGTTGCTGCATCTAATTTTGGACAGAAGAGATTTTGTGCATAATACGGAATTCTTGACCATGTCACTTTCGATGAAGGGTCTGCTGCCCATGGTTTCAACCAAAGCGTTCTCTTCCCAAGAACTGAATACAGCATGGATCTGCTGGCGCTTCTGATTATATCTACCGAAGCTTCTCCAACAAAGTCTGAAGTAAATCTCATATTATCTAAGAAAGAAAATAGAGTTTCTTTGTCAGCGCCGTTAGAAATGGCTTCTGCCATACCATTAACCCATAGCTTCATTGCTCTGGAAACAGATGTGAAGGCTATTGCCGGTCTCGCAGCGTCACCTGCAGTCATATATGCTTTCTTAAGGTCTTGATCAAGTTGTCTATCTTGAACGTCCTTAAAGGAGGTAGAATCTTCCATAGGCAGTGTAGAGTTTTTTGCCAACCTGGCTATTGATGCATCAATTATAGGAGAAGCATCTCCTAAAGAATCGTCTTTTTTTGAGAGTGGGTACATCTTATTAAGTCGGTTTCTGAGTGGCGGCTTTTTAGTCATTTGTTTCCATTCTTCATGCATAAAATCTCTTACTTCTTCCATAAGTGGAAAGGAAGCATGCGTCTTATCCAAGTGTTTGAAGTAGACTTTTTTCTTTGCCTTCTCTGACTGATGCTGCTCTTCTCCTTCCCACTAGAGATGGGCCGAATGGTTCGCCGGCGAACGGCTCCACGCGAACTTCGGTGGTTCGCGTTCGCGTCCCGCTGGCGAACCTTTGCGAGAGTGCGGTTCGCCCCATAATGCACCTTGAGGGTCAACTTTGACCCTCTACATCACAGTCAGCAGGCCCAGTGTAGCCAATTAGGCTACACTAGCCCCTGGAGCGTTAGTGAGAGTAGGGCGAGCTGCTGCAGACTGTCTCCCAGGGGAAGTATTAGTTAGGCTTAACTTGTTCCTGGCTGGCTGCATACCTGTTCTGTGAACCCACCACTGCATACCTGTACTGTGAACCCACCACTGCATACCTGTTCAGTGAACCTGCCACTGCATACCTGTTCTGTGAACCCATCACTGCATACCTGTTCAGTGAACCTGCCACTGCATACCAGTGCTGTGAACCCACCACTGCATACCTGTTCTGTGAACCCATCACTGCATACCTGTTCAGTGAACCTGCCACTGCATACCTGTTCTGTTCAGTGGACCCGCCACTGTATACCTGTTTAGTGAACCCGCCACTGCATACCTGTTGTGTTCAGTGAACCTGCCACTGCATACCTGTTCTGTGAACCTGCCACTGTATACCTGTTCTGTTCAGTGAACCCGCCACTGTATACCTGTTCAGTGAACCCGCCACTGCATACCTGTTGTGTTCAGTGAACCCGCCACTGTATACCTGTACTGTGAACCCGCCACTGCATACCTGTTGTATTCAGTGAACCTGCCACTGCATACCTGTTCTGTGAACCCGCCACTGTATACCTGTTCTGTTCAGTGAACCCGCCACTGTATACCTGTTCAGTGAACCCGCCACTGCATACCTGTTGTGTTCAGTGAACCCGCCACTGTATACCTGTACTGTTCAGTGAACCCGCCACTGCATACCTGTTCAGTGAACCCGCCACTGCATACCTGTTGTGTTCAGTGAACCCGCCACTGTATACCTGTTCTGTTCAGTGAACCCGCCACTGCATACCTGTTCAGTGAACCCGCCACTGCATACCTGTTGTGTTCAGTGAACCCGCCACTGCATACCTGTTGTGTTCAGTGAACCCGCCACTGTATACCTGTACTGTTCAGTGAACCCGCCACTGCATACCTGTTCAGTGAACCCGCCACTGCATACCTGTTGTGTTCAGTGAACCCGCCACTGTATACCTGTTCAGTGAACCCGCCACTGCATACCTGTTGTGTTCAGTGAACCCGCCACTGTATACCTGTTCTGTTCAGTGAACCCGCCACTGTATACCTGTTCAGTGAACCCGCCACTGCATACCTGTTGTGTTCAGTGAACCCACCACTGTATACCTGTTGTGTCCAGTGAACCCGCCACTGCATACCTGTTGTGTTCAGTGAACCCACCGCATCAGTGCGCATACCTGTGCAGTTAAGTGAACCCACCTACCTACGTGAGTGCACGCAGTGTGATATACCACTCCGTGCATACCCGATATGGACAAAACAGGTAGAGGAAGAGGTAGTGCCAGAGCCAGAGGAAGGCCACCCGGCAGGTCTGCGCGAGGTCGTGTAAATGTAATTTCGTGTGGACCTGGCCCACAGTACAGTGCTCGGAAGAAGGCACGTCCCATCACCTCCCAAGATTGTCAGGACGTGGTTGAGTATTTAGCGACACAGAACACCTCATCTTGCTCAGCCACCAGCGCTACTACTAGCACCACTTCCGCTGCATTTGACACTTCGCAAGAATTATTTAGTGTTGAAATCACTGATGCACAGCCATTGTTGTTACAGCCAGATGAATTTTCACCAGCTCATATATTTGAGTTACCCGGCAACACTATGGATGTAACGTGTAAGGAGGATGAAGGACCTACTGATGGTGCATGTTTGGATTTGTCTGAGGCAAGCGAAGCTGGGCAGGATGATTACAATGATGACGATGATAGGGATCCTCTGTATGTTCCCAATAGAGGAGATGAAGAGGGGGACAGTTCAGAGGGGGAGTCAGAGAGTAGTAGGAGGAGAGAAGTTGCTGAAAGAAGCTGGGGCAGCTCTTCGTCAGAAACAGCTGGTGGCAGTGTCCGGCACCATGTATCGCCACCTATGTACAGCCAGCCAACTTGCCCTTCAGCATCAGCTGCTGAGGTCCCCATAGTGCCCACATCCCAGGGTGGCTCAGCGGTGTGGAAATTTTTTAATGTGTGTGCCTCAGATCGGACCAAAGCCATCTGTTCGCTCTGCCAACAAAAATTGAGCCGTGGAAAGGCCAACACTCACGTAGGGACAAGTGCCTTACGAAGGCACCTGGAGAAAAGGCACAAACAGCAATGGGATGGCCACCTGAGCAAAAGCAGCAGCAGCACACAAAAGAAAAGTCACCCTCCTTCTCCCCTTCCTCCTTCAGGTGCATCATCTGCTTCTGCCGCTTTCTCCCTTGCACCTTCACAGGCACCCTCCTCCACTCCGCCTCTGCCCTTGAGCGGTTCCTGCTCCTCTGCCCACAGCAGCAGTCAGGTGTCCGTGAAGGAAATGTTTGAGCGGAAGAAGCCAATTTCGGCCAGTCACCCCCTTGCCCGGCGTCTGACAGCTGGCGTGGCGGAACTGTTAGCTCGGCAGCTGTTACCATACCAGCTGGTGGACTCTGAGGCCTTCCGTAAATTTGTGGCCATCGGAACACCGCAGTGGAAGATGCCAGGCCGCACTTATTTTTCGAGAAAGGCCATACCCCAACTGCACCGTGAAGTTGAGAGGCAAGTGGTGTCATCTCTTGCGAAGAGCGTTGGGTCAAGGGTACACCTGACCACGGATGCCTGGTCTGCCAAGCACGGGCAGGGCCGCTACATTACGTACACAGCCCATTGGGTGAACCTGGTGGTGAATGATGGCAAGCAGGGCGCAGCGGACCAAATTGTGACACCTCCACAGCTTGCAGGCAGGCCTCCTGCCACCTCCTCTCCTCCTGCTACATGCTCTTCGCTGTCCTCCTCCTCCTTGGCTGAGTGGCAGTTCTCCTCTCCAGCTACACAGCCCCAGCTCCGCAGGGCCTATGCTGCATGCCAGGTACGACGCTGTCACGCCATCTTAGACATGTCTTGTCTCAAAGCGGAGAGTCACACTGGAGCAGCTCTCCTGGCTGCTCTTAAGAAACAGGTGGATGAGTGGCTGACCCCGCACCACCTGGAGATAGGCAACGTGGTGTGCGACAATGGCAGCAATCTGCTTGCCGCTTTGCATATGGGGAAGCTGACACACATACCCTGCATGGCACATGTCATAAATCTAGTTGTTCAAAGATTTGTGGCAAAGTACCCTGTCTTAGCGGATGTCCTGAAGCAGGCCAGGAAGTTCTGTGGGCATTTGAGGCGGTCTTACACAGCCATGGCACGATTTGCAGAAATTCAGCGGAAAAACAACATGCCGGTGAGACGCCTCATTTGCGATAGCCCGACTCGCTGGAATTCGACCCTGCTCATGTTCTCCCGCCTGCTAGAACAGAAGAAAGCCGTCACCCACTACCTCTACAACTACAGTAGAATGAAACAGTCTGGGAAGATGGGGATGTTCTGGCCCGACAACTGGACACTGATGAAAAATGCATGCAGGCTCATGCGGCCGTTTGAGGAGGTGACCAACCTGGTGAGCCGCAGTGAGGGCACCATCAGCGACTTAATTCCCTACGCTTGCTTCTTGGAGCGTGCTGTGCGTAGAGTGGCGGATGAAGCTGTGAATGAGCGTGACCAGGAACCGTTACGGCAGGAACAGACATGGGACCAATTTTCATCAGACCCAGCTGTTTCCTCAACACCTGCGGCAGCACAGAGGGGGGAGGAGGAGGAAGAAGAGAAGTCGTGTGCAGAAGACGAGTCAGACTCAGAGGATGATGAGCAAGGTGTTTCTTTGGGGGAGGAGGAGGAGGGGACGGCGGCAGGAGAACACCCGCAGCAGGCGTCGCAGGGGGCTTGTGCTGCTCAACCTTCCCGTGGTATTGTTCGCGGATGGGGGGAGGAGGTTGACTTACGTGACGTCACTGAGGAAGAGCAAGAGGAGATGGAGGGTACTGGATCCGACTTTGTGCAGATGTCGTCTTTTATGCTGTCCTGCCTGTTGAGGGACCCCCGTATAAAAAACCTCAAGGGGAATGAGCTGTACTGGGTGGCCACACTACTAGACCCTCGGTACAGGCACAAAGTGGCAGACCTGTTACCAACTCACCGGAAGGTGGAAAGGATGCAACACATGCAGAACCAGCTGTCAACTATGCTTTACAATGCCTTTAAGGGTGATGTGACAGCACAACGCCAGCAAGGTACCACTGCCACTAATCTTCCTCCCGTGTCCACGCAGTCAAAGACAGGACGCTCCAGCGATCTCATGGTGATGTCGGACATGCGGACGTTCTTTAGTCCAACGCCTCGCCGTAGCCCTTCCGGATCCACCCTCCACCAACGCCTGGAACGGCAGGTAGCCGACTACCTGGCCTTAAGTGTGGATGTAGACACTGCTGTGAACAGCGATGAGGAACCCTTGAACTACTGGGTGCGCAGGCTTGACCTGTGGACAGAGCTGTCCCAATTTGCCATCCAACTTCTCTCCTGCCCTGCCGCAAGCGTCCTGTCAGAAAGGACCTTCAGCGCAGCTGGAGGCATTGTCACAGAGAAGAGAAGTCGCCTAAATCACAAAAGTGTTAAGTACCTCACCTTTATCAAAATGAATGAAGCATGGATCCCGGAGGGCTGCTGCCCGCCCCAAGACTAAGTCAGTCCCCGCACACACAGCATCTCTGCCTGCACGCCGTGTGACTGGCTGCCTGGGCTGCCCCAAGAAGACTAAGTCGCTCCCAGTCCCTCCACACAGCATGTCTGCCTGCAGGCCGCTTGACTACCTTCTCCGCCACCACCAACAGGGTCCGGGACTCCAGGCGGATTGCTGAATTTTTTAGGCCGCTGCTAGCAGCGGCCGCTGTAATAATTTTTCTGGTGCGTGTACATGACTGCCTAATTTTTCTGGCTGCACTGCGGGCATCTGCAACAACAAAAGAAAAGGCATGTACATGCGCCCATTCCCCTTCGTGATCATTACCTTGCCGTGGTGAAGGGGCTTGCGTATCACAATGAAGCAATGACCGGCGCCTAGATGAGTGTCTCGGGGGGCACACAAAAGATAATAAGGTCGTTGCTTCATTGTGGTCAGACCAAATTTGATCAGCTGGACAGTCACTGTTCTGTCATTCAGCTACATCAGCCAGGCGACCATATGGGCTGTAAAGCCACCAAAACCTGCACTCTCGCCATGGTGTGCACCAGTCCAGCACGTCCATCACTACACAAACAGCTGTTTGCGGTGCGTTACACTGTGAATTTGGTGTGTCAGTGTGAAGCAGTACCTTAATTACACTACCTGATTGATGTATACACATGCAAGATGTTTTAAAGCACTTTAGGCCTGTCATTTAGCATTCAATGTGATTTCTGCCCTTAAAACGCTGCTTTGCGTCAAATCCAGATTTTTCCCCGGGACTTTTGGCATGTATCCCACTCCGCCATGCCCCCCTCCAGGTGTTAGACCCCTTGAAACATCTTTTCCATCAGTTTTGTGGCCAGCATAATTATTTTTTTTTTCAAAGTTCGCATCCCCATTGAAGTCTATTGCGGTTCGCGAACTTTAACGCGAACCGAACGTTACGCGAAAGTTCGCGAACCCCGTTCGTGAACCTAAAATCGGAGGTTCGGCCCATCTCTACTTCCCACTCAATAGTTTCTTTAATATGCGAAATAAAATATGGGATTGAAGAGAAATCTATTACTGATTCCCAGTCCTCTGAGCCTTCTGAATCTTGATCTGAATCAACATTAGATTGTTGACATGGTTGAGTATCTGATTGTGAATGATGAGAAGATTTTGTCATTTCTTCTAAAGTGTCTTTCACAGTTCTCTTAATAACATCTGTCAAATCGTTACTTTCTCCAGCTATGTCTCCGAGACAAGAGGCACAAGCCATTTTGTCAGGCAATCTTTCCTTGCCACAAATCCAGCACTGAATTTCAGAAGGTCTGTCTGTTTTTTTCAGAGAATTAAGATGTGTGGAATCAAGACGATTCCACACATCTTAATTCTCTGAAAAAAACAGACAGACCTTCTGAAATTCAGTGCTGGATTTGTGGCAAGGAAAGATTGCCTGACAAAATGGCTTGTGCCTCAAGACGATGACCATTATCAGACGAGTCTGAAGATCTTCTGTCTGAAAGTTTTCTTTTTCTGGAATAGTCAGATTGCGTTTGAGTTTGGGAGGCAGTTTTTGAAGACTGTGCAGATGTAGAGAATTTATCCTGTTTTCTTTTTTCTTCCAAATCTTTCCAAGAATGTTTTGAGCTAGAGAAAATGAGGAAAAATATTTAATGACTGCTCACTAGAGATGGCGCGAACGGTTTGCCGGCGAACGGTTCCAGGCGAACTTCCAGTGGTTCGCGTGCGCCAGCAAAGGCGAACTTTTGCGGAAGTTCGGTTCGCCCCCATAGTGCGCCATTAGGGTCGACTTTGACCCTCTACATCACAGTCAGCAGGCACATTGTAGCCAATTAGGCTACACTCTCTCCTGGAGCCACTCCCCCCTTATAAAAGCCAGGCAGCTTCGGGCTTTACACTCACTTGTGTGCCTGCATTACTTAGTGAAGGGACAGCTGCTGGCAGACTCTCATAGGGAAAGATTAGTTAGGCTCTTGTAGGCTTGTTAGCTTGCTTCTGGCTGATTGATATTGCTAAAATAGCACCCCTCAACAGCTCTTTTGAGAGCTAATGTTCTCCTGATGTGTTTTTTTTGTGTTGCCCACTGACACTAATTATCTATACTGGGACACCTACCTATGCCTACCTAACTACTGGGGCACCTACTTACCTATACGGGGACACCTACCTATGCTTACCTACCTGTACGAGGGCACCTACCTATGCCTACCTACCTATACTGGGACTCCTACCTATGCCTAGCTAACTACTGGGGCACCTACCTATGCCTATCTACTTATACTGGGACACCTACCTATGCCTACCTACCTATACTGGGACTCCTACCTATGCCTACCTACATACAAGAAGATAAAAAGGTCGTTGTTTCATTGTGGACAGACCAAATTTGATCAGCTGGACATTCACTGTTGTTCTATCATTGAGCTACCACAGCCCGGCGACCATATGGGCTTGAAAACCACTATCGCCTGCACTCTGGCCATGGTGCGCACCAGTCCAGCACGGCCGTCACTACACAAACAGCTGTTTGCGGTGCGTTACACAGTGAGTTTGGTGTGTCAGTGTGAAGCAGTACTCTAATTACACCCCCTGATTGATGTATACACATGCAAGATGTTTTAAAGCACTTTAGTCCTGCAATTTAGCATTCAATGTGATTTCTGCCCTCAAAACGCTGCTTTGCGTCAAATCCAGATTTTTCCCCGAGACTTTTGGCGTCTATCCCACTCATCCATGCCCCCCCCCCCCCCCCCCCCCAGGTTTTAGACCCCTTGAAACATCTTTTCCATCACTTTTGTGGCCAGCATAAATGTTTCTAGTTTTCAAAGTTCACATCCCCATTGAAGTCTATTGCGGTTCGCGAAAGTTCGCACGAAACGAACCTTTTGCGTAAGTTCGCAAACCCGGTTCGCGAACCGAAAATTAGAGGTTCGGGCCATCTTTACTGCTCACCTTTTAGAGCGCATAGGCCATCACCTACCTTCCTTACCTATTGCTTTTATTATGGTCTTTTGAAGTATGCTTCCCCATGGTAGCAAGAAATAGGCAGCTGCAATAGAATAAGAAAGGACTCGTTTTAGAGCCTATGTAGAAACAGCCTGGGCGAAAATATGTATATAAGCATAAGAGTATATACACTCAAATTACCTTAAACCAGGCACTAGTTATATCTTTTGGTCACACCAGATGAGTCCTCTGCTAGCGTTCTCCTAGCCGTAAAGACATATAAGGGCAGGCTTATGGACAAACAGCGCCAGGCTACTTCCTATTTTATAATGTCAGGACCTTCCTGACGTTGCTGCCACCAGTAATCATGGCGCCTATAGCCCTGTCGGCTGATATCGGCCACGGCGCCAGTAGTAAAGATGGCTGCCGCGACCTTTGCTCCCTGCGGGCATGCGCAGAACGATCCAGAGACGCCGGTCCGGCAACCGGCAACAGTGCCGAATAGAATTGTAGAGGCTGAAAGCTATTAGCTTTAGCCATAACACACCAGACACCCAGGATTGGACGGCGAACCTCAGTACAGCAAGGTACAGGAAGTATTTTAAATCATATTTAATGACTTTCTTTTGAAAAACTGGTGACCAGCCAGTGACAACTGACCCCATAGGCTCATTTAGATGCCTGGGAACAGAGCTTCAATAACCAGGAAGAGAAAGAAAACATCCGGGCACCTTCCGTCCTTTACTTAATTGCAATGCTTGTATCATCGTGGGTTACATACCAAAAGCCTGTACACCTGATGGTTCGTGCTGGTGGTGGTGAGTTGGAGGTGGGAACAGAGCTTCAACCAGCGGCCCTAAACTGGTTGGACCTGCAATATGCAGAGGTAAGGCAACAGCATAATTAGATAAAACAAAAATGTACTCAGGAAAACAGAGTAAAACAAAATCAATTATCTGGCGGCGAGGACATGAAAAGGAATACTGAGTAGTGGGTGGAGTTTCTTTTATACTCAGGGTGGTCCTATCTGGCAGTTACAGGCGAGGAACTGCCCCATATGTTATGCTGCCATGGAGTTACCAGGGAAATTTGGTGTTTGTTGAACCTATGGGGGCTTCGCTATTAACCGCCAGAGTTGGCCCCTGTTGACTGTAATGTAAAATGCAGAAAATTCGCATTACCGATATGCGGTATTATGCTGACTTTTGAGGTTAATAGCAAAGCCCCTGTAAGAGCTAGAAACACCAAATTTAAACAGGGAATGTTAAGCAGACAAATGAAAACAAGAAGAAGAAAAAATATTTCAAAAAGACTTTGTAGTTTTTGAGAAAATTGACGTTAAAGTCGGCAGAAATTACTGCAAAAATCCGCA
Organism: Hyperolius riggenbachi; assembly: GCF_040937935.1. Classification (NCBI taxonomy): domain Eukaryota; kingdom Metazoa; phylum Chordata; class Amphibia; order Anura; family Hyperoliidae; genus Hyperolius; species Hyperolius riggenbachi. The sequence goes on from NC_090648.1 coordinate 388,673,416, forward strand.
TTGGAACCGCTATGCGGTATGACGCCGACTTTAGAGGTTAATAGCAAAGCCCCCATAGGAGCTAGAAACACCAAAAAACACCACATTTTCAGGGAATGTTAAGCAGTCAAATGAAAACAAGAAGAAAAAAAATATTTCAAAAAGACTTTTATAGTTTTGAGAAAACCAATGTTAAAGTCAGCGGAAATTACGGCGAAAATCTGCATCAGAATGTGAAATTCGTTAGCGGAAAGCAGAATCGGTAGAAGTAATTAGCAATGGCGGAATTCGGATCAACATAGGCCATATTTACAAAATATCACATTCTTGCAACTAGGGCATAATATCTTATGGAATATTAATCGAGTAGGTGGGTATTATGACACCATGAGGGGTCTAAGCATATAGTCGGGTCTGGGGGATGGCTAAGATGAGGTCACATTTAACTCTTTCCTAGTCAGTATTAAAGGGCCGGATGGGCCAACAGAGCGCATTCTTATTCCTACTTTCATGCTCTCTATCTGCTGACTGGAACACCTAATTATTTCCTTTCTTTATGTAATCTGATATAATGTATGCTGTACATAGTTAGTCTAGATGTAACATAGGATAGGACCTGATTATCTTCAGCAGGAAAGTAATCACGCAGCTGTAACGCAAGGCAAGACTCTGCTTGGCTAAGATATGACGAACTGTATCTGTATATCTGTTTCCTGAATAAACTACTTGTATATAGAAGAAGCCTGAGAACGGTCTATCTCCTATAATGCTTGCTGTGTGGAGAGTCAAGTTATCTCACAGTCTGTGAGGTGAAACTCTAAGAAGTTTCTGGTGTCGAAGCAAAAAGGTGAATTATAACAGTGGTGCCGTTAAACCCTTCACTGTCTAGCAAAACAGGCAGACAAGGGCCAGGGGCCGAAGTTTTCAAGACATTCCACAACGAAACAAGCGGAGTAGACGTGGACTGGAAAGCTTATCAAGCTGATAAGTGGTGTGCGTGAGCCAGCACACGGGCTGCAGTTCGAGGAAATCAGCGGTGAAACTCTGGGACGTTAAAATTAAGCTGCAGGTGCACATGCAGTTAAAAGCCTAAACAGGATCGCGAGGTATGGGAGCGCTCCGAGGCCGGCTCACAACTGCCGCGGGAGAAGTCGATCCACTGAATGGGAGGGGGCCCCGCTCAGGAGCTCCAGGTGTGTCCTATCAGAAGTTTTGTGAGAAAGTTGCTACGGCTGATTGAATTGGCAAGCGAATAGAAGTCCGGAACAAGGCAAGTATGGTTTACGTTGTTATATTGCATTGTCTTTATTGTATTTGGAGTTGTACAAGGAGTTGATAATGCATTCAGTGTTATGTGCAGCTGCTATGTTAGGTTGGAGGCTGCGTACTTCTTCCCCCTCCCGTGAGTGGTGGGAAGGGGGGGGTTATAGCTCCCCCGGGGCAGAGATAAGTCGGCAGGTGGACAGGAGGGAGTGTAGCGATGGGTAGCGGTAGTTGTTGAGAGAGAGCCTAGAGAAAAGCAAGTTGGTTCCAGTTAGTGCTAAATGTTAAATGTTTTTTTTTAATTTCTGCATAAGTTTATGTTGTTTTCATGGATCGTGGAGCGTGTTGGGCCAGCTGATGGATGTTCGTCTCAGAATAAGTTTGTAACTGGGATGGTAACAGTTAAGGTGTTGTTTAGAGTTATACTGCAATGGTTTTGTAGAGAGAGATTCGCACGTCACTGGGTGATACTAATGTATATAGCATTTAGGATTACAGCTGGGACGGGGTCTTTCTAAGTTTTCGACGCAGGTATCCAAGAGTGTATGTAGCGGAATGCTGATCTTCTGCAATGTGTAATTATGCTATATGTAACTAGGCGTAAAATGTTTGTTCTGTTTGATTTTGTTTTTTCTCCTAATGTGTATAGGATTAAGAGGTTGCCTGACAAGAGGAATCCTGACAAGTGGAAACAGTCCCATTCACTTGTATTGCTATGCGAACTCGCTTGCGAAAAAAGCATGCAAATTCGCGATAGTGGAAAAGGGCCCTAAACCTTCCGCATGGAGCAGCCCTACAGCGTACAATTGAACGTGCACGACGAAAGGGGGGGGGGGGGTTAGCCCACATCACCAACATTTGTTGCAAATATTACCACATATGCCTAGCATTCATTGCAGATGTCACAGCCTATGCACTAACCATAAGCATTCATTGTTTGTTTGCATATTTCATAATTATAACGTTTGTGTATACAGGGTGCATGGAGGCAGATGCTCAGTATATCTGCATCTGTCATTTCGCAGTATTCCCCATTGGCTGGTCATATGCATATACATAAGGCTCTCTTTGCACTCAATGATAGTGACAACATATAGGGGATGTGAGGGGAAGGAGGATACACAATATGCACGGGAGGACAGATCAGACATGCATCAGGCTAAAGATGTACAGATTTTATTAGAGGAGATGAAGTTGTGGTGTGTATGTGATTGAATGAACAACCAGTAGGATTTATAAAAAACATCTAACAGAAAAATCCTCATTAAGCCCTTTAGGGGCTAACGTATCTAGCCGGAAAATCCACGCTGCCTCTAACTGCAGCAACTTTTTGTCTAGATCACCCCTTCGAACACCACATTTCCATTGCTGTAAACCCCAAAAGGATATCGCATGTGGATTATCGGTGTGCTGCAGGTTCATGTGTTTTGATATGGAGGTGTCCCTTTTGTGTTTTATATCCCCCATATGTTCCAGGACCCTGTCCTTTAAAGCTCTTGTGGTCTTTCCCACATAGAGCAGATCACAGTTACATCTTGCGACATATACCAATCCTTTGGTATTACAGTTGAAAAACGATCTTATGGTGAAACTCCAATTTGCGGCTTTCGAAACGAAGTTTTTGACTGTGGGCATGTGGTTACAGGCCTTGCAGTGGCCACATTTGAATGACCCATTTGGTTTTGGGGGTAGCCACGTAAGGTGGGATGTCACCTCTTTTTTAGTTGTATATGTGCTATGCACCAACATATCCCTCAAATTTTCGCTTCGTCTGTACGTCACTGATGGTCTGGTTGTTAGGAACTTGGTTAGATGTTTGTCTTGGTGTAGAATTGGCCAATACCTCTCTAAAATCTTGAATATCTGGTGGGACTGATTGGAGAATGTCTCTATCATTCTGACGCATTGTTTCCCGGTGTTCAGGGTCTTGTTTTTGGACACCAGGGTCTCCACACGTTTTGTGGATTTAGTCCTATAGTATGCTCTGTCCACAACATGTTTAGGGAAACCTCTCTGAGTAAATCTCCTGCTTAATAATACACTTTCTTCTTCAAACAATTCGTCAGTGGAGCAATTTCTTCTCGCCCTGAGGAACTGACCCACTGGAATCCCAGTTTTTAACGACTTTGGATGTGCGCTATTCCAATGTAAAAGTGAATTGGTCGCAGTACTTTTGAGAAATATTTTTGTGTTTAAACAACCACTGGGACTTTTGTTGATCTCTATGTCCAAAAACGTGATAGTTTGCAGGTTTATCTCATATGTAAAGTGCATCCCAACGTCATTGTTGTTTAAAATCTCCACAAAGTCTATAAATAGTTCTCTGGGGCCCTCCCATAATATCAAGATGTCATCTATAAATCTGCCCCAGAAGACAATGTGTGATGTAAAGAATGTAAGATCATCAATGAACACCCTGGTGTCCTCCCACCAGCCCAGGAACAGATTTGCATATGAGGGGGCACACGATGTCCCCATAGCACTGTCCCTGAGCTGATGGTAGCACTTGTCACTAAATATAAACGTATTGTGCGTCAGAATGAATTTCAAAGCGCTCAGCAAGAAATTAGAATGAGCGAGTAAATGTGTGCCCCGTGATCAGAGGAAGTATTCCACTGCCTGGATGCCGAGATCATGTGTAATATTGCTATAGAGCGACTCAACATCCAGGCTTGCCAGATACGTGGTCTCTGATACATGGACATCCTGTAGTTTGCAAAGGACATCTTTGGTGTCTTGCAAGTAAGACGGCAGGATCTCTACAAAAGGTTTCAAGAAAGAGTCCACATATTGGCTAAGGAGGTCAGTTAGATTCCCTCTCCTCGATACAATGGGCCTACCAGGAGGATCTGTCTGGTACTTGTGAATTTTGGGTAGTGCGTAAAATGCTGAGATGATCGGATGTTTGATCGACTCTTTGAGCATTTCAAAATCATCCTTGTCTAGGGCCCATGTTGACCGTCCCTTTTCAAGTAGTATTTTTAATTCTTCTTTGTGGGTGTTGATGGGATTTGATCGTAGTAACCTATACTGGTCATCTGTGTCCAGAATTTTATTACACATCATCACATATTTATCTGCATCCATCACAACAATATTTCCCCCTTTATCAGCGGGTTTGATCACAATATTTTTATTCTGAGTCAGGTTTAACAAAGCAGCCTGCTCAGCCTTTGTCAAATTACTGTGATCAATTTCATTTCTCTGATGGACCTTCTCCCCCAATTCTCGTAGATTTCTAGTCACCATATTTACAAACGTTTGTATATGGGTATGTTGTGAAAAAGTGGGACAATATGTGCTTTTGTTGTAAAGGTTACTTTTAGGAGTCATTTCCCTCTCCCCAGCGTTTTCCAATAACAGATCGTTAAGAGCTTCAAATGCTGCCCTATCCAACTGATCAGTCCTCCTGTCTTTTGCTGACTGTGTTTCATGTGTTTTGATGAGCGCTAATTTTCTAGCGAAGAGATGTATATCTTTCACCCATTCAAAAGATGAGAAGTTTTTAGTTGGTACAAATGACAGACCCTTCATTAGCAAGCTGATCTGTGTGTCATTTAAAGTGACCATAGAGAGGTTGACGACTTTCAACATATCAATCGGATCATCTTCTCTATTTACCAGTGATGTAGGGTTTTTTCCTTCCTCCTGCCTGTATATCCCCATTTGTCCCTGTTTCTCAAAGTGGGTTTCGGGGTCTGATCTGGCGTTATGATCCCTTTGTCCGGGATGTCTATAGTTTGCTCTAAAAAACTGGCCCCTTGATTGTTCACAGGGCAGGGTAAAGTGTTAGGAGGGTTTTTGTTATTTTTGTGTCTTTTGTTAGGGGCCAGTTTCTGGTACTTATGGTCTAGCCCTGTTTGGGCATTGTGCAATACTTAGGATAGTACTTAGGTAGGGGAGAGAAGTTTAACTCCAATCTACCAAAAAGAGTAAACAGAGTTCATGAGAACCATAAAGCAACGAGATCAATTACGGTATATATTGATCAATCTAAAGTGTACAGAGTACAAGCCGCAGGGCGAATCCCAAATCATTAATAAGAATTGATTTGTTTGTATTTCGATTTCAGGAGTTTGGCAATATGGAAGCAAGAGAGCTGAGGTGCTGGCAGCCGAGACAGATATGTCAGTCAGATAAGCGAAAGGTTCCAGATGCCAATCCGAGTTTGGAGAACAGCGAGATTCCTGAGATTGGAAAGAGACTAAAAAACGAGATTCCTGAGATCGGAAAGAGACTAAAAAAACTGACTGAGCAAAGCATAATGCAAATTGCTAATGTTTTTTCACAAGGAGGTGCTTTTATAATGAAGAGTACCATGCTGATGGTGATCTTAGGCTGCCATTTCGTCCTAGGAGAACGAAGAGAGGACATTCTCATGAACAATAAGGGGTTAATGAGAACACAAGGCCCAAGCATGTTAATGTTTGGAGACAAAGGTACTGATCCCCTCTTCCACTTCCTTCTGATTGGCACGTGGGGTCCAAGCAGAGAAGGAGGAATAGATCACAAGTGCCAGGTGCAAACAAATTTCATGGCACAATGTGGGTGAAAGGTCTGAAGGGTCAGGTGTGCTGGAAATTTGAATTGAACGGCAGTGTAAATCTGCTATTGAATGTCACACTCCCAGAATCAATGCACCGATCCAAAGTTTTGTTGAAAGGTACATTGCAGTACAATGGGTACATGCAAAAGGTGGAGTGTGTTATTCAGGGGTACCTTGTCTTGGTTATCCAGAGTGAGATGGTTCCAGATTGGAGAGGAACAAGCAGGAGGCGTCAATTCTCCTACAGGAGAGACGCAGGGGACAACATCACACTCTGGATCTACCAACAGAGAATGTCTCTGAAACAACTATACACACGTAAAGGCTGGAAAGCCGAGGGTTTGTGGTTCTCGAAACAAGAAGTAAAAATCGAGATCAAGCCACATTTCCAGGTGACAAAGAGGGTGGGGAGGGCGATCCCGGGGGAGGGAAAGCCAACACAGGGAACCCCATTCTCACTACACGGGTCACAACAGGGGACAATATTACACCGTCCATATGCAGCCACGTATCCTCATGCTAGTTGGGTAAGTGAAGAGGTACTCTTAATCGAAAGATTGCAGAGAGTACATTCTTCCCGACCTAAGGTACGCATTTTGCCTCAGGACATAAGGGGGGAAGAGGTCCAATCAGGACAGTTGGGGACATATTTTGTCAGGGAGATGCTAAAAGATCCTGTACAACTGAGATTGGACAAGGAGAGGTTTATCGATTTTTCTGGAGAAGGATCTTTTGCATGGAAGCTTCGAGATGTTTGGGTGAACAAATGGAAAGGGTGCAACACTTCTTTAGGCACCGCCACTTCCTTAGTTCCCACCTCAACACGTCTTACACAGTGACCTGAGAGGTCAACATTTTTTGGTGCTAGACGGGGAGGTGAAACAAGGAGAGTTGTCCTCATATGGGCAATTCTCACAGAGGTACCTGTGTTTGCCGGGGCAAGTCAAATTTAGTGAAGAAGCCTGCTGGCTCAATAACACAGAATGCGAGGCTACCATTCAAAAGATCCGCCCTGAAGCCAAACCAATAGTTCCGGTGGCTGAAGGAAAGGTTTGTTTTTTTAACATAATGTCTAATGACACATTCAAGGCACATTTTCATAATTGTTCCGATCAGGTAGATTTTTCGAGGGGAGCTTATTGTATGAGCGGAGATCCCACATGGATCAAGTCATCCAAGTTTGATGACGTCATTCCTACAATTGTTAAGAGAACTCTAAAGTTCAAAACTTCAGGGGGAGTTCCCATCCTGAAAGATAACACGACATGGGACAAATGGGAACAGGTTTTGACCCAAGACGACCACACTTTGTTACAATGGTTAAACAAACAGGACACTAAGTTAGAGGTAAGATTTCACCATGATACAGGTGATCTTAACGGGGTAGAACACAAATATAAGCAGGTGAGTTCCAGTCTGACCTGGTGGAAAAGGTTTCCGCCAATGTTCCAGGGACACTCGGACGGGGCCTCTGCAGTTCAAAATTTCTTCCTACACCCACTGGTCGTTGTGACGGGGATGAAAACTTTGGGCATCATTATCCAGGTGAGGTGGTGTGTTAAATTACGCAAAACAAATTAACCTGGTCAAGAGATTGGTGCCTCATAAACAATCTGGAGTATTGGAGTATTGAGGCTACCCATTCTGGTAAAAGCAGCAGATTTCTGGCAGCACTACAGGACAATTACTTGACTCAAATGGTAACTGAACCAACTAGGGGGAATGCGTTACTGGATCTGATCATTTCTAATAGACCAGATAATGTATCAAATGTGCAGGTTCAAGAACATTTGGGAAATAGTGATCACAACATGATAACGTTTGAGCTGGTGACTGATAGGCCACGGGGCAGCGGGACCACTAAAACTATGAATTTTAGAAAAGCAAAGTTCACTCAAATTAGGCAGGCACTAAGTTTGGTGAACTGGGATAATGTACTACAAGGGGAAGACACTGAAGGGAAATGGCAAGCTTTTAAACTTATACTCAATCAATACTGTAGTATGTATATCCCATATGGAAACAAAATGTCTAGGAATAAAAAAAGGCCTCTGTGGATGAATAGAAAGGTTAAAGATAAAATGAAGAGGAAAAAGAATGCCTATAAGGTCTTAAAACAGGAGGGGACCGAGGCTGCACTAAGCAATTATAAGGAGTGCAATAAAAATTGTAAAAAAGAAATTAGGCTGGCAAAGATTGAAGCTGAAAAACAAATCTCTAGGATATCAAATCTAACCCAAAAAAGTTTTACAAGTACATTAACTCTAAAAAAAGAAAGGTTGACTGTATAGGACTCCTAAAGGATGAGGATGGGAACTCAATGGTGGATGACCAAGGTAAGGCAGAGTTATTAAATGCTTTCTTTGCTTCTGTCTTCACAAAAGAAACAGCACTGTTGCAAACTACAGAGGCGGAAGAGTCTCAATCTTCTAACTGTAATATTAAATACTTAACGCAGGAAGAAGTGAAGGCAAGACTAAATAAATTAAAAATAGACAAGGCACCTGGCCCGGATGGCATGCATCCTCGGGTCCTAAGGGAATTAAGTTCAGTTATAGATAAACCCCTTTATCTTATCTCTTGTGACTCTCTTGCAACTGGCAGAGTCCCAGTGGATTGGCGTACAGCAGCCCACGTTTTCCCATTATTTAAGAAGTGCAAAAAATCTGATCCAGGAAATTATAGACCTGTAAGTTTAACATCAGTTGTATGCAAACTATTTGAGGGGTTACTAAGAGATACTATACATGACTTCATAGTAGAAAATAATCTTATTTCTCAGCATCAACATGGGTTTACTAAAGACAGGTCCTGTTTGACTAACATGCTCAGCTTTTATGAGGTAGTGAATGCTAATATGGATATTGGGAATGCTGTAGATGTGATATACTTGGACTTTGCAAAGGCCTTCGACACTGTTCCCCACAAAAGTCTGGTGCAAAAGTTGAGGATGCAAGGACTGGGGAAGAGTCTGTGTTCATGGATAGGGAACTGGCTAATGGACAGAAAACCAAGAGTTGTGGTCAATGGATCGTACTCAAAATGGGAGACTGTTAGCAGTGGGGTCCCACAGGGGTCTGTTCTGGGTCCAGTGCTCTTCAATTTATTTATTAATGACCTAGTAGATGCAGTAGTGAGCAATGTTGCTATTTTTGAAGATGATACAAAATTGTGCAGAATCATCAACTCTCAGGAAGATAGTGTCATATTGCAACAGGATCTGGATAGGATGGCTATATGGGCACATACATGAAATTCAATGTTGACAAATGTAAGGTCATGCATTTTGGACGTACTAATGGTCTAGCACCATACAAAATAAATGGGATACAGTTGGGGACATCAAACTTGGAGAAGGACTTAGGAGTACTCATTGACAACAAGTTAAATAATCGTACTCAATGCCAAGCAGCTGCAGCTAAAGCTAACAAAATTTTGGGATGCATTAAAAGGGAAATAAAAACTCGAGATGCTAGCATAATTTTGCCCCTGTTTAACTCTCTAGTAAGGCCACATCTGGAATATGGAATTCAGTTCTGGGCACCACATTACAAAAAAGATATTGCAGTTTTAGAGCAGGTGCAGAGACGAGCAACAAAATTGATGCGTGGGATGGAAGGTCTCACTTATCGAGAAAGGTTAGATAAACTGGGTTTATTTAGTCTAGAGAAAAGACGCCTTAGAGGGGATCTAATTAACATGTATAAATACATCAGAGGGCAATATAATACCTTGGCGGATGAGCCTTCTCAAAGGACTAGAGGACATGATCTGCGCATGGAGGAAAAACGTTTTAGCCATTTATTTAGGAAAGGGTTCTTTACAGTTAGAGTGATTAAGATGTGGAATGCATTGCCACAGGAAGTAGTTATGGCAAACTCTATACCTGCATTTAAAGGGGGCTTAGATGCTTTCCTTGCGTTGAAAGACATTCATGGCTACAATTACTAGGTAATGCCTAATGATGTTGATCCAGGGATTTTATCTGATTGCCATCTGGAGTCGGGAAGGAATTTTTCCCTTTAGGGGCTAATTGGACCATGCCTTGTAAGGGTTTTTTCGCCTTCTTCTGGATCAACAGGTATATGTGAGGGAGCAGGCTGGTGTTGTACTTTATACTGGTTGAACTCGATGGACGTATGTCTTTTTTCAACCAAAATAACTATGTAACTATGTAACTATGTAACTAAATCTCATGAACCAATATTTCCAAATTAAGGGATATACAGGGTTACGGGTATAGGCGTATCAGTACCTATGATGGAGCTGATTGTATAAAGGTGTTCTTTTAGAAGGCACCTGGCACTGCTCCGTCGTGTAACAGACAAACAAGTTTCACTTTTCTGTGATCATGCAAGTTTGTGAGTGATACGCAAGTGACGCAAATGCTGAGAATATGGTGTAGAGGGACTTAGAAGTAGGGCATTCCCAGATAGCCTGGTTACAGGAAGACCAAGAGGGCTTGCCCTCTCTCCCAGGGATAACCGTCTAGAGCAGAGAAGTTGTGTGAGCATGAGCATTGAAAAGTGAAACATACAGAAAAGAAACCAGGTACTGTTGAGTTCAGAAGCTGGGATCTGCGATCAAGCCATTTTAGGGGGGATTGTTTCAATTTAAGTAGGCCTCAGTTATTTGAACAGAGTTTTAGGTAAAAGGCTTGTTCGCAGAGTATACCTTTAAATAGAAGTTTTCGTGATGCAGGCAGAAGCATCTCAGTGTCTGCTTGAAGCAGATGATGCAAGCAGATACTGAGAATATGTTCCTGAAGGAAGGCCACAGGCCTACACTACCCCAGATAAATGGACTACGAGAACAATCAACATAGGCCATATTTACAAAATATCACATTCTTGCAAACAAGAAGAAAAAAAAATTTTAAAAAGACTTTTATAGTTTTTGAGAAAATCAATGTTAAAGTCAGCGGAAATTACTGCGAAAATCCGCATCAGAATGTGAAATTCATTAGCGGAAAGCAGAATCGGTAGAAGTAATTAGCAATGGCGGAATGCGGATCAACATAGCCCATATTTACAAAATATCACATTCTTGCAACTAGGGCATAATATCTTATGGAATATTAATCGTGTAGGTGGGTATTATGACACCACGAGGGGTCTAAGCCAATAGTCGGGTCTGGGGGATGGCTAAGATGAGGTCACATTTAACTCTTTCCTAGTCAGTATTAAAGGGCCGGATGGGCGCATTCTTATTCCTACTTTCATGCTCTCTATCTGGTGACTGGAACACCTAATTATTTCCTTTCTTTATGCAATCTGATATAATGTATGCTGTACATAGTTAGTCTAGATGTAACATAGGATAGACATAAGAGGACCTGATTATCTTCAGCAGGAAGGTAATCACGCAGCTGTAACACAAGGCAAGACTCTGCTTGGCTAAGATATGACGAACTGTATCTGTATATCTGTTTCCTGAATAAACTACTTGTATATAGAAGAAGCCTGAGAACGGTCTATCTCCTATAATGCTTGCTGTGTGGAGAATCAAGTTATCTCACAGTCTGTGAGGTGAAACTCTAAGAAGTTTCTGGTGTCGAAGCAAAAAGGTGAATTATAACACATTTCTGGGACTTGTTTCAAAAAGATGCACAGGCAGGAGATGACAGGACAGTCACACCACAATTTGTGCATCAAAATTTAAAGATATAGTCAAAAATATTTTAATAATAATAGGCTATTAAATTTCTGCTACAATATTAACTTTGAAATGGAAAGCAATAATGTACTATTTTTGTAACTAGACATATACTGTAACATCCTTGCCGGTTATTTGCTAAATGCACAACATAGGGCGAATGCTAATGTCAAGACATTCTCTGTGGCTTTTGTAAACTGCATGACTTTCTGTATAATGTCCATTGCATGCTTTGTAATATAGCTGGCACACCCTGAGGCCTGGAACCCACTAGGAATGGCTGTAGCGCTTTAAAATTGCCACAGCACTGTGTGCAGTGATTCCTAGGGCAATTGCACTCACAATTCCCCAGTGCTTGGAAGCGCTGTACATTAAAGAGAACCCGAGGTGGGATTTAATTATGTTATTGGGGCACAGAGGCTGGTTGTGCACACTAACACCAGCCCCTGTTGCCCCATGGTGTGCCTCCAGGACCCCCCTGCGCGCCGCTATCCCCTCCGCAGTGCTGGCGACACACAGCGTGTCGCCAGCACAATGTTTACCTATGCGCTGTCTGTCAGCGCCGCTCCCCTGCCTCCTCCATATCGGCGCTACCCGCCCGTGTCCCTTCCCTCCCGCTGATTGGAGGGAAGTGACGCGGGCGGGTAGCGCCGATACGGAGGAGGAGGGGGAGCGGTGCTGACAGAAAGCGCATAGGTAAACATTGTGCTGGCGACACGCTGTGTGTTGCCAGCATTGCGGAGGGAATAGCGGCGCGCAGGGGGGTCCGGGAGGCACACCATGGGGCAGCAGGGGCTGGTGTTAGTGTGCACAACCAGCCTCTGTGCCCCAATAACATACTTAAATCCCACCTCGGGTTCTGTTTAAACTGTACAGCTCTTCCGATTTGCGATTCATTTTTGTTTTAATAAAATTTTATTATACTTACCCGCCATCCTTCTTCCATCTGTAGCCCCGGCCCCTAAAGGAAGAGGTCATAGATGCTTCTCTAGGACCAATCAGAGAAGCTGCTGTGACGTCTTCCTTCAGGGGGCAGAGCCATGGACGGAAGAAGGAAATCAAGACACTGGGTAAGTATTTAAAGTTTTATTTTAAATGCAATCGCTCGGCCCCCAAAAGTGCTACATAATTGCTTTGATAAGCGATTATGCAGCGCTTATATACTTTGCATTGAGCGCTAACGTGCTCACAATTTGCGATCACCCCTAATTGCATTTGCACTAATGGGTTCCCACTCACTTAATTTCATTAGCAAAGCGTTTTTGGGAATCACCAAAATGCTGCCAAAAATGCCCTAGTGGGTTCCAGGCCTTACATAATTAGAAAAAAAATGTTATTCTTTTTGTCTACCATACACTGTACATAAGTACATTTAAACAAATACATTTGTTCCTCTTAAACATAAGCATCATTATTCTTGCTCTGTATTTTGAATGCAGTTTCTTAATGAAATCTTCATATCTTGAGGGATTTATAAGTTAACATTTATTTAATAGTGCATTTGAGTTGCAAAAAATGTAAATTATATCCAAGTTCAGTAAACAACGTCTGTAAAGATATGTACATGCACATAAAAAAAACTTTGTAAACTTATTTTTTTTTTTAAACAAGGCTGTTGATGTAACATAGGTTTAGCTTCAAAGAAATACATTTTTAAGCTTCAGGTCGCATTCTCAGTGGGACATTATTTTCCTGCATTATAAAGTCATTATAACTCAGGTTAATGCACTGTAAGCCTATGCGACATTCACAGAGCGACATTAACATCACGTTGTAAATGTTGCGTTATGGTAACTCACTGCTTGCAGTGCGTAACCTCTAAACGCAGATGTTAAACGGATACACAAAGGCATACTTTTCATTGCCTGTATGCTCCACTGTATGCCATGGTAACGCAGTCGCAGGGCTAATGTGCGTTACCACCTTTTCTTTGCGTTGCGTTGTAATGCTGCATTGCGACTTTAACGTCGCATTACAACGCAAGGTCCCACTGTGAATATGCCCTCAAATGTTTATACTATATGATAAGGAACAGTGAAAATATCAGGAAATCATAATAATGTATAAATATATTTATAAGTATCAGAATGGGGCATGATTTATTTAGGTTCTCTCTTAAGCTAGAAATCAATGGAGAATATACCAGTGGTGTGAAAAACTATTTGCCCCCTTCCTGATTTCTTATTCTTTTGCATGTTTGTCACACTTAAATGTTTCTGCTCATCAAAAAACATTAACTATGAGTCAAAGATAACATAATTGAACACAAAATGCAGTTTTAAATAATGTTTTTTATTATTTAGTGAGGAAAAAAAACTCAAAACCTTCATGGCCCTGTGTGAAAAAGAAATTGCCCCCTGAACCTAATAACTGGTTGGGCCACCCTTAGCAGCAATAACTGAAATCAAGCATTTGCGATAACTTGCAACGAGTCTTTTACAGCGCTCTGGAGGAATTTTGGCCCACTCATCTTTGCAGAATTGTTGTAATTCAGCTTTATTTGAGGGTTTTCTAGCATGAACCGCCTTTTTAAGGTCATGCCACAACATCTCAATAGGATTCAGGTCAGGACTTTGACTAGGCCTCTCCAAAGTCTTCATTTTGTTTTTCTTCAGCCATTCAGAGGTGTATTTGCTGGTGTTATTTGGGTCATTGTCCTGCTGCAGCACCCAAGATCGCTTCAGCTTGAGTTGACGAACAGATGGCCGGACATTCTCCTTCAGGATTTTTTGGCAGACAGTAGAATTCATTGGTTCCATCTATCACAGCATGCCTTCCAGGTCCTGAAGCAGCAAAACAACCCCAGACCATCACACTACCACCACCATATTTTACTGTTGGTATGATGTTCTTCTGCTGAAATGCTGTGTTACTTCTATGCCAGATGTAACGGGACACGCACCTCCCAAAAAGTTCAACTTTTGTCTCGTCGGTCCACAAGGTATTTTCCCAAAAGTCTTGGCAATCATTGAGATTTTTTTTAGCAAAATTGAGACGAGCCTTAATGTTCTTTTTGCTTAAAAGTGGTTTGCGCCTTGGATATCTTCCATGCAGGCCGTTTTTGCCCAGTCTCTTTCTTATGGTGAAGTTGTGAACACTGACCTTAATTGAGGCAAGTGAGGCCTGCAGTTCTTTAGATGTTGTCCTGGGGTCTTTTGTGGCCTCTCGGATGAGTTTTCTCTGCGCTCTTGGGGTAATTTTGGTCGGCCGGCCACTCCTGGGAAGGTTCATCACTGTTCCATGTGTTTGCCATTTGTGGATAATGGCTCTCACTGTGGTTTGCTGGAGTCCCAAAGCTTTAGAAATGGCTTTATAACCTTTACCAGACTGATAGATTTCAATTAAAGTACTTTTGTTCTCATTTGTTCCTGAATTTCTTTGGATCTTGGCATGATGTCTAGCTTTTGAGGTGCTTTTGGTCTACTTCTCTGTGTCAGATAGCTCCTATTTAAGTGATTTCTTGATTGAAATAGGTGTGGCAGTAATCAGGCCTGGGGGTGACTACAGAAATTGAACTCAGGTGTAATAAACCACCTTTAAGTTATTTTTTAACAAGGGGGGCAATCACTTTTTCACACAGGACCATGTAGATTTGGAGTTTTTTTTTCTCACTAAATAATAAAAACCATCATTTAAAACTGCATTTTGTGTTCAATTAGGTTATCTTTGACTAATAGTTAACGGTTTTTGATGAGCAGAAACATTTAAGTGTGACAAACATGCAAAAGAATAAGAAATCAGGAAGGGGGCAAATAGTTTTTCACACCACTGTAGAATGATCTTGCAGATTTGGACTAGATTTATTTTAATTTGTATGCTTAAAATTTTCAAACACTTGTTTTATGCTGGGTACACACTTTGAGATTTTCTGGCCGTTTTACTGTCAGATCGATTATTCCCAAGATGTCCAATCTGCTTTCCGATCGATTTCTGAGCATTTTCCGATCTATTTCCTATTAAAGTGAACGAAAATAGATCGGAAAATGCTCGGAAATCGATCGGAAAGCAGATCGGACATGTTGGAAATAATCGATCTGACAGTAAATCGGCCAGAAAATCTCATACTGTGTACCCAGCATATTGCATATAGTGAAATCGAATCATAGTGACCATGGACAAAAGGTTAGTAAGATGCTCTATAAGTGCAGTCATATGCACTCACCTACAATAGAAACCAAATTCGCAGGATCTACAAAACCTAGTACACATATCCAGTTTTGATTGGCCAATCACTCACCAATTTTACTGCCTCCGTACAGTTTGAGGATTTACTAAAAATATGTTCCTAGTATTCAAAATCTGTTTGCCGTTATACAACATGGAAGTGGTAAAAATTGGCCATTCATTGCCTAATCAAAATTGGATGTGTTTGCACACCCTTAAAATCTCCAGTGATCCAGGGGAAATCTTTTCACACATTAATCAATATACAGTATATATATATATATGAATTGTGTGTGATGGAGGGAGGTAGTCATGGAAGGGGTGCCTTACAGAAAATAAACAATGAACATTTTTTTCCTTATTTATCAATTAATTATCAGTTGCATAATTGATTTTCTCCTATTCAGCCTGTCACATGCAAATTTCATGGTTTTAACATGTCAATTATTTTTCTGTGAAAGTTCTCATTTATCCAGCTCATGGTATATATGAAAAGACTGCTTCAACTGAATGCTATTAAGTGTTCTAGAAGACACAATATCCCCATGAGGCTAGGTGCACACGTAGCAGAAATGCTAGCATTGCGAAAAACGGGTCCATCCGAAAATGGCGCCTGCGAATAATGGCGCACGGTGTTGCCGCTAATCCGTTTGTCGCTTTTAGCTATTTAACGTTAAAGCCTTATCATTATTTAGCTCTGTTTATTTTATTGAAAATAAGCGTTAACACACAGAACCCTCTCTGTACCTATCCCTAACCGCTAGACCACCCCTGGTGGTGCCTAACCCTAACCACCCCCCTGGAGGTGCCTAACCCTAAGACCCCCCCTGGTGGTGCCTAACCCTAACCACTCCCCTGGTGGTGCCTAACCCTAACCACCCCCCTGGTGGTGCCTAACCATAAATCTCCCCTGGTGGTGCCTCACCCTAAGACCCCCCCTGGTGGAGCCTAACCCTAAATCTCCCTGGTGGTGCTTAACCCTAACCTTGACAGTGTTACATTAAATCCATTCACTGTTTTGCAGTTAAATAACGTCTGCAGTTTGGCTTATGTAGGGCGCTATTGATAAATAATGTTACTGTGCGCAATAACGTCTGCTGTTTGGCATATGAACGGCACTTTTTTCCCTGTGTGCCATTATTATGCAGTACTAACGATAAATAGCGATAAGCATATCTTTATAATGCGGCGCCATTTTTATGCATAGGTGCTGTGCGCCATTATTCACTGAACTGGCGAAAAACACTGTGTTTTTGCCGCTAATGGAAGTCTATGGTCCGCAGGAAAAAAATGCACATGTGTGCGTTTTCAAAACGCTGGTTTTGTTGCATAATTTTCAAAAACACATACACTAACATAAAATATGACATAAAATGCAGCTTTTCATGTTATGTCATGTGTGCACCTAGCCTTACATAGTTTAGAGCAACTAATTCAGTGTTAAGCCTCGTACACACTTTAAATTATCAATCACTGACCAGTTTCACCACCTCCATGGACGTGGTAAAATTGGTCAGTGATTGACCAATCATAATTGAAAGTGTGTACCAGGCTTTATTGACGTGACATTGATAACAGACACTTAAGCAGCATACACACATGAGATTAAAATCTTTGAAAAACAAGGAATCAATCTGCTGCATAAGTTTGGCAGGATGGTTTGACCGACAGATCGTTCTGATGATGGTGTACACAAACAATCAGTTCATGCAAAAGACCCAAGAAATGCTTTTGTTGTCTATTTGCTTCCTTCTTCATGCTTGCGCTATGCACACAAGGGAAAATAAATATCTGACAATCTCATACACACCTTGTGGAAAGGCTGATTGTCATCAGAAAAAAATCCAACGGTATAAATTTGACAGATTGTGAGACAAGCATGTTTCATCGTTATCTTTTGAGGTCATTGGGCAATACTTTTTCAAAAATCATCTGCTGATCCATTATTGATCGTTTATTTTTGGAGATTTTTATCTCGTGTGTGCTCGATTTTAAGACTTTCTGCCTTAACACCCTTTAGGATCCAACACACAAACATGCAAAACAGCTTGATCCATGTTCAACTCACAGAGAAAGCACATCTCTGATGATAGTTAGGTTCACATTATTGACATTGATGAAAACTGGTTCCCAAGAGGGGGTGAAAAAGGCTACTTATGGCACTCCCACAATTCTACCCCTAAACAATGCAGAGATAAAGAGGTTGCTTTGTACCAGTGTTGCCTTCTAGAACACAAGAAGCTGTCCAGTTGAAGATCCTTCATTTTTTGTTTGGTAGTATTTTTAAGTATTTATCTATTTATTTAAAACATTTATTGTCGTACAATGCTGGAAGTGTTATTTTATACCAGTCCATTATCCAGCAAGGTACAGGGACAGTTTAATTTTTTACTGTCATCTCCTCTGTGTGTATAGTTAGTTGTAAGGATAACGAACATACTGTTGACAAGAACTTCAAATGAAGTAATAAACTAGTTAGTTAAGGTAAAATGTTTTATCTATGTGTATGGTTTTTACTGTCACATTGTAATTTTAAATTCATTCATGGCACTGCAGTGTTGAATTGACTGTCTGCATCGAGCAGTCACAGAACAATTTCCACATCATCGAAATGTATGTGGATTTGTTTTAAGTGTGGGTTCACACTATGCACTTTGTGGTTCTTATAAAGTAAACTATAATCACACAGCAGTACGCTGCAGTGGTCCTCAATGGGCCCATTCACAGCACACTGGCTGAACGGTGTGACATGCTCCGTCGTAATGATGGTTGTAATAAGGGAAGCTGTGTGCTACCGGACAATGCTTATGTTATGCCCACATTACACATGCCCACATTAAGTGAATGGCAATGAGGTACAGTACACTTCAACATGTGCATTACTGGACAATGATAATTTTGAAATCTGTTGTGATGTGCCACATGCACATCAAAACAGATTCAGTGTGAACATACCCTAGGGTATCTATATAGTATTTTCCTGATGCAGTCTCTATCTTAGGAGTCTCCTTGTTGAGTGAATAATTTGATTGGAGATATTGGAAAATCTTGTTCAATTGCTTTTATTTACCTTAATAAGCCTTCTCTGGCAATATACTTGGAGTGACACACCCATCCATTATCACGGCAGAAAAAAGGCATGCCCAGATTAGTACCGCCAATCTGGGGTGCTCATTATTTTTGGTATATTCTTACTATTTTTTCAGATTTTACTTCTAATTCAACGTTATAGTAAGAGTAAACGTATTTGTTTGTCATGTAGAATATTCTTTACAGACTTTCATGTTTATGTAATAATTTGTTACATTTATTGATAACATTTATGGTTCAAAGATATGTTTGTTTTATCAATTTCATATCAGTCTGTTGTTTTAAGTTATGTCAAGATTTTTGACTTAATTGTGACTGAAAACAGATTGTTAATATTTGGAAGATTAATAAAAAAAAATATTTGAAAAGTACTGCTAACATGGGCACTGTAGAATGCTGCTTTTTATGTGCAGAACTGCAAAGTTATAATCCCACAAAGAATTTTTCACTGACCGTTATTTGGCAAAATTAGATCGCTGAAATTGAATTTGCACCAATTCACATGCACATTAATGCTGCGTTACCATTGCATACAGTAGGTACAGGAAAGCATAAGGCACATTACCAGGTACAGGAAAGCATACTTTTTAGGCTTTCCTGAAAAGTATGCTTTCCTGTACCTGGTAATGTGTGCATTTAGGCCTCTTTCACAGTGGGACGTTAAAGTCGCATGTTATAAAAAATTATAACGCAGACTAACGCACAGCAATATTGTAATATATATTACGTTGCGTTGTGTGTAACGTGTAGCAATATTTAGAAAGTGCTGCATGCTTTGCTGCATTATATGTGTTGCACATGCTCAGTAAAGTTTTTTTTTTTTTTTAAATGTAACGCATGCGACGTTTTCGTTCCATCAGTATGCGACGAAAACGGCACACCAAGAGACACAACGCAGTGCAAAATAACGTCCAATTTCATGACCTACAAGCGTTAGAGGCACGTTGTGCGACTGTAATGTCGCATCAAACGCAACATCCCACTGTGAAAGAGGCTTTAGAGGTAATGCCATAATGCTACACGTTACAATGCGACGCTAACGTTGCACTGTAAACAGCACATAGGATTAGCATTGCAGTGTGGTAAGTTGCATTATAAGAGTTTATAATGCAGCTCCGCAACGTCCCACTGTGAGTGCAGCCAGAATAGTTTAAAATAGTCTATCGGTCTGCAGGCCTTTAAACATTTCAAAAATGTAATGAGCATCCACCTCAATAGAAATTTTAGTGGGGACCTTTACCCCTGCATCTGTTTGAATAGAACTGTATGGGACCAACGCGGCCACCTTGTTTGTGGCAAAGTTGTTAGTAATTTAAAACTTAGTGGCACTATATGCAAGATTTGCCTGCCTTTTAATGTTTGGGGACTGATTTAGATGAACTGTACATTTTCACAACTGCGGGTGCAGCAAATCCTAAGGTAGATTAAAAAAAAAAAAACAACTTGATTTGAAATGTGCTGTAAGCAGCTCTTAACGAAAAATTATTCATTAAACCGATACAGTTTTTACTTGCGTGTAGCACTGCCTAATATCTTGAAAAACAAATGCCACACATCTGCAACCGAATTGGTTTCAACATTCTGCCAAACATAAGGATATAAACATACTATTTCCTTTCCAGGCAAAAATATTGTTTAAATGACTGGGTTATTAAATAATATGTAATGACAAAAATATATAAATATAACTGAGTTAAGTGTCATTTCAGATTTTTTTTATTTATGATTTTCCTCTTAAAATCGGGATTTGAGAAAGTGAAATCATATCAATATGTACCTGTCTATATAGTTATCTATAAATATAAATATAGATACATATACATGTGTGTATCCTCATACGTATAGATGTTTATGCTGTGTTTGTGGGTGCATGCCATGTATACATACGGTATATATTAAGTTTCCATATATCGTTTTCTTGGACCTCAAAGAATTGTTAAAAAAAAATGAAATCAAGCTTAGACTTTGCTAAAATGTCACCGTTCCACGTGCACTGCTGGCCATCTGCAAGAGTGTGATAATCTCTTTTTTCACTGACATAATTGCCAGTCCTTCCTAAGCATTGGCATCGTTCTTAGGTTTGGACATCTTTACAAGGGGTGCTGCCCATTCTCTGCCAGGGCAGGCCGTCTCCAGACTTCTATCTGTGTAGGGCACGTTGATCACCCATAGGGATACAATAGTTTTTGTAAACACTGTAATTAACGTTCTCTTCACACTAAAGAAGTAACTGGAGGTATCTTACTGGATTCCTCCTCCCAGGGCTGCAAATTCTGAAGTGCAAATAATGAAGAGTTGTGCAAACACAGAGGATCTGGTTGAATGGAGTCGCTCAGTGATTTCTGGAAAGCATCATGCTGTAATTGAAGCATTAGTCTGTTCGCTTGTTGCCTTTCTGCTTCTCTCTCTTCAGCCGTCTGTCTCCTAAAAGGAAAGAAATTAAATTTCAAGTCAACAAGAAAATAAAACGTGCATGCATATGAATTGGTACTCAAAACGTCTCCTAATATTGATCGCATGAGGAATACTTTCAAATGGTCATCATCATTATCATCATCATCATCATTATCATCATCATCATCCTCATCATCAATCAATCCATTTCATCATGCACTACTAACACCAAGTAAAATAAAGTTCATCTGTCCTTGGTTGCTAATGTGCACAACGAATCTGAAACAGACATATCTTTTATGCAGAATGTGTATTACTAGTATCACAACTACTACACACACACTTTTCAATCCTGTATGTCCACTTCTGATAAATTGGATATAAACGTGTCAGGGTAAAAAAAATAAAAAAAAATTAAAGCCGCATACATACTATTATGAAAGGAATGTTTTCTTGAGTACAGTTCGGTGTCATTCTGTCAGTTCAGTCCGCAAAATAAGCAACTGGGTGACTAGTAACTAATATATATATATATAACTAAAATATAGATTTTATAATAATCAAAATAAAGCGTTGTTATAAATGCGAATATATGACCGGGCGGGCCAGAAGTAAAACATTTTTACATAAATCAAGACTAAGATTTCTTAAGAGACTAGGAGGTAACTGAACACTGTAATAAATAATAACAAATAGTATATATTATTATTATTATTATTATTATTATTATTCTATAACAGTAGTAGTTTTATGACGTTATTATATAAATATTAGGTATATCCAGTAGTCGTATAACTCAAGATATAAAATGTACCAGGTAGATTATTTTGTTTTTTGTAATATCATTTTTATAACTAGATTTTTTTTATAAAGCGAATTTTTTTTTATAACTAGAAAAACAAAAACAAAACAAGTTATAAAATGTACACAAAAAAATTGCACCAAAACTATTTTACGACTGTACAAAAGCTGATTAAATGCTAATCAATCATGATAGCATTATACTTTTTATAATAGCAAGTGTTTAAAATCATACTGATTAACTTTCTTGCATACTCACTGATACAGAATGTCAAAAACAGCTGTAAGTTGACAGGTCATCACTTCCTACGGGTCATTTTGTGTATTTGTTTCAGGACAGATAAGATACACTTGCGCAAGTACATGCATTCGAAAATTAGTGTAAACATTGAATTGTACATATGCAAGAAATAATAATAGGCTTCCTATGAAATACGTGATAATTGTAAAAGACAAAATGCTAAATTCTATTCATATTATTGCTATAGTGCAGCTCAGTTATTTTCTATGCGTTTTGTTTTACTGTACTTTGTATCTTGAGATACCCCATGATTGTAATATTCGTACAAAATCGATTTTTGAAATAGCACAATAATAATAATAATTCTAATAATAATAATAATTCTAATAATAATAATAATATGCCCATCCTTAAATTACATGTAGCCACCTAAATAGGATCGTGATGTGGTTATTGCTGCAACAGCACTTCGCCATTCTTTTTTGTGATCAGTATCAGTAACACCCACCTCCATTTTGTTCTTCTGTTCTGGAACCATGTCTTTACTTGAGCATCGGTCATTTTAAGCGATTTAGCTAAAGCAGCTCTCTCAGCGGAAGCTAGGTATTTTTGACGATGAAATCGCTTCTCTAATTCACAGATCTGCACTCTGGAAAAGGAGGTGCGTGGCTTTTTGCGCTTGGGAGGTGTCCGATTCTGGTAAGGGTGTCCAATTCTGCGGGTCACTGTGAATGGAGTTAGGGCTGCAGCAGCTAATGGGAAGTTGAAAGAAAACGGATTAACTGACGTAAGCTCTACATATGCAAAACAAACTGAGAATTTTGAGGAGAACATTTTTTTTCCTTTTTGCATGAATGAATCCCAAATTAAAAAAAAAATTGTGAGAAGACGCCATACACTTACGAGAAAAGGGACGTGTATCGCGTCTATCTAAAAATAAATATAGAGATAGATAGATAGATAGATAGATAGATAGATAGATAGATAGATAGATAGATAGATAGATAGAGATGATTGATAGATTAGATGAGAGAGAGAGATATTTTAGGCGTCTTTTCTTTAACATCTCCCTGGCCCGTGTTTAGTGTTCTTTCCTCGCCTTCAATAACCTGAAGCAATAAACCCCTTTAGCCCTCCCACCACATGTGGTGGATATAGGTGCCAGGAAGACAGGAGAATTTAAATACATAGGTTAACCTAGACGGGCAGACCATCTGCTCCCTACATGCAGTGTTCCAAAGACGGTGGCTTGCACAATTTAAAGTAGAGTATCGAGCATTCTTTTGTCAAAATATATTTACAACCGCTAGCAGGGTAAAGGTAAAACAAACAAACAAAAAACCAAACAAAAGAACAAACAAAAACAAAAAAAAACACTGGCTTGACAATTTCATTCGTTTTCTGGTCGATTCGGTGCATAATGAAAAGTTTCCTCCGAAATGTGGACCAGTCCAGACAGTCTTTTTTTCGCATCAAAAAAATTGGGACAGAGGTTGGAGGTTCTGGTTACGATCTTACTGTATTAATCATGTCGAAAAGAGCATTACTTACCTGAGAACCTTTCCTTAACAAATCTTCTACTGCTCTCCATCCAGGGAAAGTTAAGGCTGCCAAGGCCAGGAACAGCTGGCATTGTTGGAATGGCACTGGAAATGGGAGGTGGGACTGCACCAGGGATAGGTCGATGAGCTGGCACTCGGATCACTCCAGCTGGAGCTAAACTCAGATTCACACTGTAAGATCCCGAGTCTTCAAACGCTGCCCCGATGCCAGGAAAAGATGAAGGGAGGGAGGAATAAGGGGCGCTTGACCGAGTGACTGGGCTTCCCAAATAATTTGTGCTGTCAGACCCTCGAGAAGCGGCTTGTGACGAGTTTTCCTGATCGGGATTGTTCAAAATCTGATCAATTCCAAAGCTGATGGGTTCATGTTGGTGTTGGGTTTGTGCATTGGTGGGCTGATCCATCCTCCGTCAATAGAATAATTGGCTTAAACGATAAGTATTCCCTTGCAAAATTCTAGTCCTCTTTTACAGTAGTTCCATGTACGTCCTGGTGTATGTCAGAATGAAACTTTGCCAAGGTTGCTCAAGCCCGATAGGCTCTGTGTCGTCAATTTGAAACAAACCTTGAGTTTCTGCGTCGAATTATTTTCCTGTTATTCTGATTGGCGGGTAGAAGCAAGCCTCTACTTTACGATTGGCTCCCGGGTTTCATCAGCGGGTAATTCATAGAAAGAGTAGCTTAGGGACTGTTCTAAGGTGACATAATTTTAACAAACGAACAATAGGTCAAATTTATTTGCTAGGATAATAGGTGGTGGATATTTCAATAGCATCTTTAAAATACAATACAACACCATTTACCTCTTTGAACAAGTTGGAAACGTTAAGCAGATGGATAATTTACATGGGCTCAAACATAAATAATGTTAGGAACTTCATTTTTTTTAAATATCGATATTTTGATGAATGACGCTATATTACAGTTGGATAACACTGTGAAATTGTATTTCAATACACTGTATGCTAACGTACCTTGAAACCTCATGATATTGAAATTATGGTAAAATTATTAATACAATTCTAAGAAGTGTATGCTAACCAACAATCTTCCTTTTGTACAGCGACAAGACATATATCAAGAACCGGTTGGGTACTGCATTCAATGTAGCAGATATTTCTCATAGAATATTTGCATGTGTGTATGTTTTTGCAGAAAGGATAATATATTTAGAGCTTGACAAATATTTATGACAGCAGGTTTGTCGTTTTATTTCATTTTTGTTTTTCTCTCTGTAATTCTTCTTCTTGCAGTACATTTAACGGTAAGATACATTTTGTTCTAAACTATTAGCCGTAATAAAACGTCTCTACTAAAAGTAAGTAAGGGTTATGTATAGCAGATAGACAGGACTCATACTACTACTACTACTCATACTAGAGTAACTCTGATTGCATGATGGTGCTTGTTACCAGTAATGATGGGATACTTAATTATTACGGTTAGCTGCAGATAGCAACGGGCAATTATACTAAGAATACATACACGGCTGTCCCACGCGTTTTTGTAATTGTACAGTATTTTATTATCAGCGTTAGAATTAATAATGGTAATAGTTTAGAGTTACTCATTCGCGTGTGCTTAGATTACAACTAAGAAATTAAGAAAAATGAAGCACTCTCTGGTCCCTCTTAACGCAATTGCTATAGAGTGTAAAATATGTTTCAATTCTATTTATCTTTGGAAATTAAAGGGTGGTGCTACATTAAATTTGAACAGTACCTGGTAATGCTGAATGTGTAAAACGTGTAAATGCTTCACAAAACAGAGTGATACTTCGGAAAGACAAAACAATATTCAAGATTCAATTACTGCAACTCACCATAGGGATTATCAAAGGGTCTACAGAAATAGCGGATGAAGTACTTATTCTGGTGATCATCGCAGGGGATACATCTAGCAGTGCCAGTGAAGTGAATATACAGGAGGCAATAAAATTGATGAAGGGCAGGATTGCACATATAAAACGACTAAAAATCTCGAAAGGTTTATGTTTTTGCATCATTTGGATTTTATCTTTGTATACACACAAATATGCCATATAAGTATATTGACTAAACACGTTATATATGCAATTTACTGACATCGCATCGCATTGCACACATCAATTTATACCTACAAATCATGTGACCCTAAGTTCACTTGAAATATCAGTCAATATGGCATGTGTTTCGAGGTTTAGGTCTTCCAGCAGCTCTATCGAGGTATTGGATGCTAGGCTTGTTCACACCTAGGCCGTTTTTTCCGATTTGGATTTTTAATTGATTTTCACATGCGATTCTGATTTCTGATTTTTAATCAGTACTGCATGCTGCGTTTTTTCTGTGTTTTTCTTTTGATAGCATGCAGGGAAAATCTGAATTGCAAGTCAGAATCGGGATCGCAAATAGGATTTGCAGTGTGCAGGGAGCCTAAAAGCGCTTGTGCAATTATTCCCTATGAGAGTGTTCACATCGGCGCTTTTCGATTTCTTTCCGCTGACCAAAGTGCTGCCTGTACCATTTTCTGAGTGTTGAGTAGCTCAATGGAAGGTAAAAGAAATCACTAAAGCCCCATCTACACCATTAGAGATTGCAGCGATCCGGCGGCTCGATTAGCCGCCGGATCGCCTCTTCCGCGTGCCCGCCGCGTCCCCGCTCGCCGCGCGTGCGCCGCATTCGATTCCCCGCTCGTGCCCGCTCGTCCCCGCCGGCGCCGCTTATCTTCTGCTCGATTCCCTGCCATTGTCCCCTAGCGGGGAGCGAGCAGGGAATCGGCGGAAGCAAGATCCGTCCTGTCGGATCTTATCAATCGAGCCGCATCAGCGGCTCGATTGATAAGGATCATCGGAGCCTCATCTACCCGTGTAGATGAGGCTTTAGGCTTTGTTCACATCTAAAATGGAAATCGCTGACACCAGCGCTATTCAATCTCTTGCGCAATATTTTTAGTGCCTCCCGGTGCTCTGTTTTTCATCTGGAAATAAATAAATACAATGAGCTCTATTCTCAATGAGTTACCGCATGAGTTAAATTAGGTAGTGATGATAAACACCGACCAAAATATCTCCATTTTCAAATTCACAATTTTTTTTTACCTCATGCGGTAAAAGTGAGGTAAAAGTGTGGTAATTACCTCAAATTTATCTCCAATTTGAGATTCTCAATTGAAAAGTTGGTGTTAATTAAGGATGTTTTTATCACCTACAAATGGTAGGTGATAATTATCACTTCTCTGCTTTTGGCCTTCAGGATGGAGCCTATTGAGCTTTATTTGCTCGAGTTTATGTCAGTTTTACATAGAAGGCAGAAAAGACGAGTGTGTCTAATCTCAAGGCGCACTTTCCGACCTCGTACAGTCTTTTAGATGATTTAATAGATGCCGAGGAGGAAATTCTTCTCTGCTCTAAAAGATAAGCAACAGCATAATTACCTTTAAAGAAAAACATTTCTTTGTTACAGCTGATACAAATCCAGCAAACAATCTCCAGTGTATGTACTTCCTGCTTTCATGGAAGCAGACATGGGGTTAACATCCTGTGTTTACACATTAGCTGCTCTGCTGAGGCAGCCAGCTGGCAAAGCTGAGAGGTCAAATTACAGTTGTGATTATTCACAGATGAGGGGGAAGGACAGGCTAAATTATATACATACAGGGTGCATTTCTATATGTTTTCCTTCTGTCCTGTGCAAGAGTTGAGGTCCCACTTTAAATGTGACTGGCTTTCCTGGGTCGTCTCTGTATAATGGGTGGCAAGTATATGGGCTGCCCTACAGTGGTCAAAAAAGCTTTATTTCCGTACATATTACTGACCGTTTTATCACCTGTTTTATCACCTGTTTTATCACCTGTTTTATCACCTGTTTTACCGCACTTTTATCAAACATTTATCACACTTGGTACATTTTTAGTGAATACTCACTTTTTTCACTATTTTTAGTGAATTATAACTGGAGGTAATTTTTCACCCAAAAAAGAGTTACCGCACATGGTTTTGTGAATAGAGCCCAATGTATTTATTCATGAAAGCACTGGGAAAATTGCTATACAAAGCGTTTTTTCAAGCGCTTTGGGATTTCCCTATACCTTCCATTGAGGCGAATCGCCCCAAAAATGGTACAGGCAGCGCTTTGGTGAGTGGATCAGAATTGAACCGCTCAGATATGAACACTTTCATAGGGAATCATTGCACAAGCGCTTTTAGGGCGATTTTGAAAATCGCCAGGGCTTAAAAAGGCGAAATCGCCCTAGGTGTGAACAAGCCCTAAGGCCTTGCTCACATCTAAAATTGCAATGTCTGACGCCAGTGTTCTGCGATTTTGCGCACAATTATTTTTAGCGCTTCCCGGCGCTTACCTGCGTGTAGTGATTTTTGGTAAAGTGCTTTTTTAAGCACTTTTGCAGAGCTATTTTTTTTTTAACTTTCTGTCGCAAGTCAGGAAGTGAACTCTTTGACCAGGAAAAGAATAAATATAATGTATTTACACCTAAAAGCGCCGGGGAAATCGCTATACAAAGCACTTTTTCAAGCATTTTGCGATTTCCCTATACCTTCCATGGAGGTAAATCACCCCAAAAATGGTACAGGCAGTGCTTTTGTGAGCGGATCAGAATCGAACCGATCATATGTAAACACTCTCATAGGGAATTTTTACACAAGTTCTTTTAGGGTGATTTTGAACATCGCTGGTGCTTAAAAAAAGCCAAAAGTGCCCTTAGTGTAAGCAAGCCCTAAGCGCTCGAAAAAAAGTGCTTTGTATAGCGATTTTCCCAGTGCTTTTAACAATAAATACATTATATTTATTCTTTTCCGGATCAGAGTTCACTTCCTGACTGAAGTCAGGAAGTCAAAAAACGAATCGTTCTGCAAAAGCGCTTAGAAAAGTGCTTTACAAAAAAACACTAATGCATAGGTAAGTGCTGGACGGTGCAAAAAAATCTTGCACAAGAATGCAAAATGCAAGCATGAGCGCTGGCGATTTATGATGTGAACAAGGCCTAAGAGCTTTCTGATGTCCTGTTGTAATTAATGCAACTTAATGACATTTATTTATATATATATTTCCCAAATATATATATATGTACCTCCTTCTGATATTCAAATGTGCGTAAGTTGTGTGTTCTAACATTTTGTCAGTCTACAGGAATAGAGTCGGAAGAAGGCTTAAAGAGACACTGTAACATCAAAAAGATCCCCTGGGGGGTACTCACCTCGGGTGGGGGAAGCCTCCGGATCCTAATGAGGCTTCCCACGCCGTCCTCTGTCCCACGGGGGTCTCGCCGCAGCCCTCCGAACAGCCGGCGACTGTGCCGACTGTCAGTTCAATATTTACCTTTGCTGGCTCCAGCGGGGGTGCTGTGGTGACTTTCGGCACGGAAATAGACGGAAATACCCGTTCTCCGTCGGGTCCGCTCTACTGCGCAGGCGCCGGAAACTTGCGCCTGCGCAGTAGAGCAGACCCGACGGAGATCGGGTATTTCCGCCTACTTCGGTGCCGACAGCCGTCAGAGCGCCTGCGCAGGAGCCAGGAAGGTAAATATTACGTCACCGCTGCACGGAGGACTACAGCGAGACCCCTGACGGATGGAGGACGGCGTGGGAAGCCTCATTAGGATCCGGAGGCTTCCCCCACCCGAGGTGAGTACCCCCCAGGGGCCGTTTTGTCGTTACAGTTCCTCTTTAGTGGCTGCAAGCTTACTCTTTTACTTTAAGGCTGGTTTCACAGTGGGACGTTACAGGCGCACGTTAGAGCAGCCTGTAACGCACCCCACCGCACAGCAATGAAAAATCAATGGGCTGTTCACAGTGCCCACGTTGCGTTACAGTGTAACCCTGCGCCATAATACAACGTACTGCACGCAGTACTTTATAAGCGGCAGAGCCGTGTTAGACTGCTTGCACATGCTCAGTAACGTTGGGGAGGAGCGGAGAGCGGCCAGGCACATGGCTAATTAATATTCACTGCACTCAGTGACGTGCAGTGTTTACTTCCTGGAGCGGCCGCTCTGTGCGGCGATTGGCCGACGGGACCACGTGATGCCGCATGCGTCCAAGAGTACGCATCACGGACGCCAGGTGAGCTGCACAACGTGGCTCACTCTGACGTCCACAGCAGAGAGCACCAGGCGTTGCGTTAGGGGCACGTTATGTGACCATAGGACCGCCAGAACAGCCCCAGGACCGCCTAACGCGATCAGTGTAAAGTCCTGGGGCTGATCGCCGCTCGGGAGACTGTTAGATGGCGTAATCGTCGTCTATTTACATGTACAGCGCTGCGATCTGCAGCAGCGCTGTACTGGGGACAGCCTCGTGACACGGCTGTCCCCCTGGGGCACTTGAGAGTGATCGGCTCTCATAGGCAGAAGCCTATGACAATTGATCACCAGGATTGGCCGGCTCGGGGGAGGGAGGGGTTTGGGAACCAAAACAAAAAAAAATAGTAAAAAATAATAGAAAAATAAAGAGATAAATAATTATAAAAAAAAATAAACAACTGGAGGGCGATCAGACCCCACCAAAAGAGATCTCTGTTGGTGGGGGAAAAAAAGGGGGGGGGGGGGAATCACTCGTGTGCTGTGTTTTGCGGCCCTGTAGCTTGGCCTTCTGCAGTGGCCATTTTAGTAAAAATGTGCCTGGTCTTTAGGGGGGTTTACCACTGTAGTCCTCATTAAGTGGTTAAAATGGTCAGATGAAGTCTATCTGAAGGTGCCCATTACTGGTACAATTGCAGGGACAATCTATCGTTTCCAGCAAAATTCCTGCTAGCCAATTTGATCAGATTAATGGAATCAATCCATTTTTTAATTGATCCCATCAATCTCATCGGATTGATCAGCATGAATTTGGCGGTTAAGGCACATCCAATTGTTTCTTTAGATTACTACAGCATTTGGAAAAGGTTATCTATCTATTTATCTATCTGTAATATATTACTAGTTTCTGTTTGTTGGAGCAATCAAAGTATGAATATTATAATTGATTAAGTGAAGAACAAATTTTCACTTTAAAGCGGACCCAAACCAAACATTTTTTTTAATTCAAAATTTTTAGTTGCACCACTCTGACACATACAAAGATAAGTAAACACTCCTTCAAGCCTATGAGCATTTCAGTGCATGCTTTTCACCCTTCTCTTTTCATAACTAGGGTTATACAGGTGGCAGCCATTAGCAATTCCTCCTTTGCCAGACACCACCTACTCCCCCAGTTTGCCGAATTCTGTCCCGGCAATATGAAAGGAAGGGAGGGGTTCCTCCAATAAATGTAAAATATTTTATATTTGTCATCATGCAGCTGAAAAAAGGCTGCTATTTATTATTATAATTTAGAAAATATATTTTATTTCTGAAATCTTATATTTTTAATT
The DNA here is from genome assembly GCF_040937935.1 of Hyperolius riggenbachi. NCBI lineage: Eukaryota > Metazoa > Chordata > Amphibia > Anura > Hyperoliidae > Hyperolius > Hyperolius riggenbachi. The sequence continues at coordinate 388,704,457 of NC_090648.1, forward strand.
TGGGTCCACTTTAAGCATTCTGCCCTACAAGCATATTTGTTGATATTTCTGTATCTGAAATTGTGTGCGGAAAATATCAGTGATTCGTGGCTAGTGGAAACCAGTCCCAAAATAAATTTTAGTACTTCTGCAAATCTACCTTGCATTAGTAGGTGACCACTTCTGTGCAGGTTTGTAAACAAAAGTAAAGTTGTGTGAACAGCTCATCTGCTCTCTACCCAGAGACCTGGGTGCTGCAGATCGAAGCAGGTTGTTTTGGCGCATGGCACCCAGTGCCAATCGCTGAAACTAGGTGCCCCATAGCAGCAATGCAATGCTGCGCGGGGTGCGTAAGGGAAATTTGAGGCTCCGGTGGTTGCCAGACCCAGAATTACATCTCCCTCCAAATTGCAACAACTCAGAGGGGGAATAGTATTTAAAGTCGCCAGGGAGTTTTGCCGCAGCAGGGAGAGCCATCATTTGGCTCACCCTGCACCCAACTCACCGGTGATGCGTATATACGTACGCCTGCTGATAGTTATTGGGTTGGGGAGGTTGAATTAGGAAAAATGGGTGCAGGAGCACTTATGGAAAATAGGGCTGTGACATATGTGCCTATTGTAAAAGCTGTGATTTGCGGCAAAGGAGGCACCTCATTAGCAGCAATGGCTGTGCATTTCGACATCTGATAGCATTGCAGGCCCTGGGGAAACCCTAATTGCGGCATTGCATAGCGTGTGTGTGTGTGTGTGTGTGTGTGTGTGTGTGTGTGTGTGTTAAGGTTTAGGAGGGGGGTAGGTTTAGGGGAGGGGGGCAAGGGGGGGGGGCAGGGTTAGGCAGAGGGGTCTTAGTTTTAGGCACCACCAGGGGCTCTTAGGTATGGGCACATGGGTCTTAGGTTTAGGCACAGGGTCCTAAGGTTATGCTTCATACACACTTGAGATAACAGTCTTTGGAAAAGGCAAGATCACAGACCAATTTTACCCCATTCCATATAGTATGAGCAGTGGCGTACCTAGGGCATTTGACACCCGGTGCTAGGTATTGAAAGACCCCCCCCCCCCCCCCACGGTACACCACGCGGATGGGGCGGAGCTAATTTAAAAGTGCACCCAAGTTTTAGTCAACCTTTCTCCAGAAAATTCACATCATTGCGCAGCTTTTCTCCAGAAAATACACAAAATGTCAGAAGCTTTCAACATAAAATACACGTAATGCGAGAACATTTCACCAGACATTACACGTTATGTGAGCAGATTTCACAAGAAAATACATTCAATCATGTCGGCAGATTTGACCAGAAAAAAATCATTCAATCTTGCGGTAGATTTGACCAGAACATACACAATGTCAGCACCAGATTTCACCACAAAATACACAATATCAGTAGTTAAACTGACCACAAAATACACAATGACGGTAGTTAAACTGACCACAAAATACACGACGGTAGTTAAACTGACCACAAAATACATAATGACGGTAGTTAAACTGACCACAAAATACACAATGTCGGTAGCAGATCTGACCACAAAATACACAATATCGGTAGCAGATTTGAGTGTTGGCAAGCTGATAGCCTGGTGGGTAGGTGGTGAAGGGTGAGCAGCCTGATTGCCTAGTGGGTAGGTGGGCAGCCTGCTGGGTAGCAGTGGTGGGTAGGGGGGCAGCAGTGGTGGGTAGCCTGCTGGGTAGCCTGGTGGGTAGGTGGGCAGCAGTGGTGGGTAGGTGGGTAGCATGGTGGGTAGGGGGGCAGCAGTGGTGGGTAGGTGGCCAGCCTGCTGGGTAGCCTGGTGGGTAGGTGGGCAGCCTGCTGGGTAGCAGTGGTGGGTAGGTGGGCAGCAGTGGTGGGTAGGTGGGCAGCCTGCTGGGTAGCCTGGTGGGTAGGTGGGCAGCCTGCTGGGTAGCAGTGGTGGGTAGGTGGGCAGCAGTGGTGGGTAGGTGGGCAGCAGTGGTGGGTAGCCTGGTGGGTAGGTGGGCAGCCTGCTGGGTAGCCTGGTGGGTAGGTGGGCAGCAGTGGTGGGTAGGTGGGCAGTAGTGGTGGGTAGCGCGGTGGGTAGGTGGGCAGCAGCGGTGGGTAGGTGGGCAGCAGCGGTGGGTAGGTGGGCAGCAGCGGTGGGTAGCCTGCTGGGTAGCCTGGTGGGTAGGTAGGCAGCAGTGGTGGGTAGGTGGGCAGCCTGCTGGGTAGGTGGGCAGCAGTGGTGGGTAGGTGGGCAGCAGTGGTGGGTAGGTGGGCAGCAGTGGTGGGTAGCCTGCTGGGTAGGTGGGCAGCAGTGGTGGGTAGGTGGGCAGCAGCGGTGGGTAGGTGGGCAGCAGCGGTGGGTAGGTGGGCAGCAGTGGTGGGTAGGTGGGCAGCAGTGGTGGGTAGCCTGCTAGCAGTGGTGGGTAGGTGGGCAGCAGCGGTGGGCAGGTGGGCAGCAGCGGTGGGCAGGTGGGCAGCAGCGGTGGGTAGCCTGGTGGGTAGGTGGGCAGCAGCGGTGGGTAGGTGGGCAGCAGTGGTGGGTAGGTGGGCAGCAGTGGTGGGTAGCCTGGTGGGTAGGTGGGCAGCAGTGGTGGGTAGGTGGGCAGCAGTGGTGGTAGGTGGGTAGGTGGGCAGCAGCGGTGGGTAGGTGGGCAGCAGTGGTGGGTAGGTGGGCAGTAGTGGTGGGTAGCCTGGTGGGTAGGTGGGCAGCAGTGGTGGGTAGGTGGGCAGCAGCGGTGGGTAGGTGGGCAGCAGCGGTGGGTGGCCGGGCCGGTGCACCTGTAAAAGAAAAAAACCTTACCTGCAGATGTCTTCCGAGTCCCAGGCAGCCTCCGCAGCTCCTCTTGAATGTCCCGCGCCGTCTCCTGCTGCGTCATCAGTGCAGGGCTACGGGAAGATGGCCGCCGAAGCCCACACTGGAGACAAAAATAGACGGCAAGATGGCGTCGGCGGCCATCTTGCCGTCTATTTTTGTCTCCAGTGCGGGCTTCGGCGGCCATCTTCCCGTAGCCCTGCTCGGGTAAACTGAGGGCGGCTATCAGCCGCCCTGTCAGTGCCCGTTGCCGGCGCCCGTGGAGGGGAAGCGCCGAAGGAGGGGACCCAGGTGAGGGAGATGTGGGGGGTATTTCCCCCCTCCCCGCCGACGCTGCCACCCCTCCGTCAGCGCTGCTTCCCCTCCTGTGTCATCAAGGCTTCTGGGGAGGCCTTGATGACACCCCCCCTGGAGCTGACACCCGGAGCGGAGCGCTCCTGGCCGCCCCATGGTAGGGACGCCACTGAGTATGAGAGCCATACTCTACACAGTCTATTCTATGGAGCTGAACTCCCCATCAGATAAAATCTTTGCAGGATGCTGCACACAAAGATGCCCGTACACACTCAAAAGATCATTATCTGCAAAAGATCTGTACCTGCAAAATATCCATTCCTGCAAAATGCATTCATAGTCTATGACAGTGTTTCCCAACCGCTGTTCCGCGGCACACTAGTGTGCCGCGGAACGTTGCCTGGTGTGCCGTGGTCTTATCCCCCCTCCCGCCCGTCCCTGCGGCCGCCGCTGTTATTACCTTAGCAGCGGCCGCTCTCCCCTCTCCAGACCATGTATATGCTAGCAGCGTATCTCCGGCTGCTCTGTGTGATGCACTGATGCGGAAGGAGGCAGGGCTCGGTTACCATAGTAACGGCGATACATATCGCCGTTACAGGAAGCCGCTGCCCTCCTTTCTTCCGCATCAGTGCATCACACAGAGCAGCCGGAGATACGCTGCTTGAATATACACGCGCTGGAGAGGGGAGAGCGGCCGCTGTTAACAAGGTAATAACAGCGGCGGCCGCGGGGACGGGCGGGAGGGCACTCAACTGGCTATACTGGGGCACTATTCTGGGGTACTATACTGGCTATCCTGGGGCACTAAACTGGCTATACTGGGGCACTATTCTAGCTATACTGGGGCACTATTCTGGCTATACTGGGGCACTATACTGGGGCACTAAACTGGCTATACTGGGGCACTATTCTGGGGCACTATACTAGCTATACTGGGGCACAATACTGGCTATACTGGGGGGGCTATACTGGGGTACTATACTGGCTATACTGGGGCACTATACTGGCTATACTGGGGCACTATACTGGGGCACTAAACTGGCTATACTGGGGCACTATTCTGGGGCACTATACTAGCTATACTGGGGCACAATACTGGCTATACTGGGGTACTATACTGGCTATACTGGGGCACTATACTGGCTATACTGGGGCACTATACTAGCTATACTGGGGGGCTATACTGGGGCACTATACTGGCTATACTGGGGCACTATACTGGGGCACTAAACTGGCTATACTGGGGCACTATTCTGGGGCACTATACTAGCTATACTGGGGCACTATACTAGCTATACTGGGGCACAATACTGGCTATACTGGGGGGCTATACTGGGGTACTATACTGGCTATACTGGGGCACTATACTGGCTATACTGGGGCACTATACTGGCTATACTGGGGGGCTATACTGGGGCACTATACTGGCTATACTGGGGCACTATACTGGGGCACTAAACTGGCTATACTGGGGCACTATTCTGGGGCACTATACTAGCTATACTGGGGCACAATACTGGCTATACTGGGGGGCTATACTGGGGTACTATACTGGCTATACTGGGGCACTATACTGGCTATACTGGGGCACTATACTGAGGCAACTAAACTCCCTACACTGGGGCAACTATGCCAGCTATGCAGCCGCACCCCAGCCCCCCCCCCCCCATAGCGGCACTGTCCACTAGGTCGCGCAAACAACCGGGGGCCGCATCGCCCCCACCGCGCGCGCGCGCCGTTCCCCGGGGAAAAATTTGGGCAGACAGTGTTCCCCGGGCCGGAAAAGGTTGGGAAACACTGGTCTATGAGATCTGCAGATCATCATACACACCTTGTTTAACAGACTTCATCTGCATATCTGGCAATCATCTGCAGATCTGAAAATCCACCCTGGTGAATCTGATCTGCAGATGATCTGCAGATGATTGTCTGTTAAACCAAGTGTGCATGATGATCTGCAGATCTCATAGACTATGAATGCATTTTGCAGGAATGGATATTTTGCAGGAACAGATCTTTTGCAGATAATGATATTTTGAGTGTGTACGGGCATCTTTGTGTGCAGCATCCTGCAAAGATTTTATTTGTTGGGGAGTGCAGCTCCATAGAATAGACTGTGTAGAGTTGGCTCTCATACTACATGGAAGGGGGTAAAATTGGTCTGTGATCTTGCCTTTTCCAAAGACATTTATCTCAAGTGTGTATGAAGCATTAGGTTCCACCAGGGAGGGGGGGCAGGGTTAGGGCTAGGCATCGGTAGAGGGAGGCTTTTGAATGAGAGTAGGGTTAGGTTTAGCTATAGTAAAATATCGGCAAACATTACCGATATTTTACTGTGGAATCCAACAGTAGAATATTGCTAATTGTAGCGAAATTCTACTAGCGGTAACCGCTGCACCCTCGTATCCAGGCACCTTTATTTCATGTATGCTGCTGGGGAGGTACCAAGGAATATTGTAATATCACTGTCAAGACCGGTTCACATTGTACATCATGCGAAAATTTGGTGTCATTTCATTTAACTTTAGGAATCATGTCAAAAACCTACTTGTGTATAAAAATGTATAGTAGAACACTTGTATATAATTAGAAATTATATATATATATATATATATATATATATATATATATATATATATATATATAAATATATATATATATATATATATATATATATATATATATATATATATATATATATATATATATACGCTTTCACATTAATAAAACAACCTGTAGGTAAGTCGTTCAAATAATATGTGAGAGTTTTGAGATTCTGATTCTGACCTTAACAAAAACATCCTACATAGCGGATATGAAGATTTGTCATTTGCAGTAGCTAGGTTATGATGTTACCGGTTACCACAAATTTAAAGAAAAATACATTACTTCACACAGCTACCGGTTAAAACTTCTTTTACATTGAATGCATATTTTCGAATGATATGAGGCTATATAGTTGTATATCAGGTAAGCTTATTTTCAATTGTTTATATACAAATCATAAGGGCGCACACACACCTAACAGACTCAGAAAGGATATAGTCAATTAAAGGCAGTTTTATAATAAATAGCTTGCAATATTGAAAGAATGCTTGAACACGAGGTTTATGGGTCAGTTATGAGTGCGCCTTAACTTCTGTGCAATAAAAATTGTGACACGAATCATCATTTAACGGGAATAACCTGGTGTAGGAAATGAAATACGCCATTAGCTTCAATTGATTTCTACGAGAGATATTCCATATACACACATCTACAGGATCTACCAGAACTGATAGTTGCCACCTATACTCATATACAGTTATATGATATCTCCATTTAGGCTGAATATAGAAATAACAGCGTCAACAAATGCATTTCCTCTTTGCCAGACGTATGTCACATTTAATTCGATGGATTTCCTTAAGTACGTTCGCCTAAAAGTATTTAATATTTTAAAAGCAATTAGCCTGGACACTGAAAGCCCAATTATGAAGTATACATTAAGGAAGAATTATCTTTGTTAAAATAATTCAGTCCATTATATGACCCCATTTACTGACATTCAAAGAACTTGTCAGTTAACGAAGATACGTTTCAAGGCCAGCCGAGATATAAGTCCACCGGGATATTATCACTGTGTGTTCAGCTAAATGATAAATCGACTGGCCACTTGGAAAATATGAACAGTACCAAGATTGCTCCGTAGTAAGATGCTGCCCAAACACAATTTCCAACTTTATAATAACTAATGTACGGATACATTTATTAATCACCCATGCAGCTAAGTACATAGTGCGTGAGGTAAAGCATTTCCATATAATTGTCCAAACCATAATGTGGTGTAAACCCAGCTATCACCACGAACGAATACATAGTTCCGGATTGATTTCACACTTGTACTTAGGTTGAAGGATAGTTTTCAAATACACACGCGCACGGTTTGCTTCCTTCATGGTAGGGTGTAGGTCCGAAGGCCGCTCTGTTTCATGCTATCCTATGACGAAGTCCATGTGAAATTATGGGTCTGTTAATCCACGGACCTCTGAGAGCTGCCTGGGGGGCTCAAGAAACCCTAATTTGATTTTTTCTACTTATTCTTGTGCGTCTAAACTGACTGGTCATTAGTTTGAGTTTCCATAGAGTGGGGCTAATTGGATTTACAGGATACCAGCAAGCTGTTGTGCCAGCTTTCAGTAAGGAACATCCCATCTCTGGATATAACTGCTGCTGTAGAGAAAGGAACACAGAAGGGGTAGGAGGGGCGGAAGACACTGACTGCTGGTGTGGCCTGAAGGCATTAGTACTAAAAGCCCCCAGTCCAGTCTACAACTTGATATTTAGTGAATTGTACGGAAAAATAAAATTATACTTCTCTCCGGATCAAGGAAGGCTTTGTTAGAGAAAATTGCAGCTTGATCTGCATAATGGGGCTCTGGGTGCCCAAGGCTATCTCTTTATTGCATGTGTGTCTGGTGTTATCAATTTCGTGAACAATTTCACGGGGAGCCTGGCAGACTTGAACTGGAATAATATGCAAAGATGAGCTTTGAATAATGAATGATGTGCTTTTAAACCAATTCCAAAGTGTCTTTGATAGTACAATATGAAAAGGACTGGTAAGTAATAGTGTATTTAAAAGGCGCTGGTATGTTTTTATTACAATATTTAAAAGATATCTATATTATTTTTCAAAATGGAAAATATATTGCAAAGTATTCTTTGCCCCCTTAACATTCCTCTTTGTGCATAAAAGCTTGCAATTATTCATTTATAGGTTGTAAGGTCGTTTGAGAAACCGTTGGTTGCCTTATTAAATATTAACAATGTTTTAATATAAGCTTTTGAATTTGATATGTTGACATTGTACAGTTTTGCTGCAATTAGAGAGAGGATTTAATCAGATCCCAAAACTACTCAGCTTTTAAAGTAAACGTGGAGACACTGAATAGTCGTTTGTCCTACAGACATCTTTTAGTGGTTGTTTTATGCGCGAGAAAGGTGTGTAGCTGGCCCTTGAGTGTCACGGAGCATTAGGACTTCCATGACTAATCACTACCAACCATGACACAGGAGCTTGTGGCCATAGCAAATAAATGTAAGCACAAGATAATTACACTACTTTATTTTGTTACTGACAGCTTGGGCTATAAATGCCAAGTCGAATTTCACTTGGAATGTATGCATCAAATAATGCTTGACTGATTTTCTACGGCAATAATTTGCACCCTAGCTTTGTGTTCACCTGCAATAACCAATCATGTTCAGAGGAATTATCCACCCCCCCCCCCACCGAACTTATTCAGGTGTTTATAGTGAATGCAAGTTATGATAAAATCATGCATTTAGCAATAAGGCCCCCAAACTTCCTGGTTTTATCTCTAGAGTATATGAACACATCTGCCCCCCTCTTTCCTGCACAAAGTAAATATGGTATATTTGCCAACATATAGCCAAAATACCCTTTATCACAAAAAACATGATCTTTGTGTGACATTTCAGTCAGGGAAAAACTAGTAACACGTATTCACTAGGGATGTTCAGTAAGATGCAAATAATTATGTGTTGATGAAGGAGTATTATTAAATTATTAAATTATGTATGCATCTTGAAAATAGACCAATCAAATCCCACCAAGGTGGAATTTGATTGGTGCATTTTTACTATTTTTACTATGCATACTTTGCATCTAACTTTTACATAGTTCTGCATCCACACATAATTATTTGCATTTCATCAACCATACCTCATCTTCTCTTCTCATCCTTTCCACAATGTTTTCACTAACTTCTGTGTAGTATAATCATTTCTTTGCCCAGCCTTGAGAGTATGGGTGTTTCTGGCTAGTCCAGAGGATGAGAAGCTTCTTATCAGAAAGGAATTATATAAACACTAGTAAAAAGGCCCGCCTGTTAAAAAACGGGCGATAGGTCACAGCCGCTACCCCACCGCAATGCGCGCACATACGCGTCCTGCTTGCTCGTTCCCCACCACTGTCTGAAGTATATGCACACAGGGAGCTGCTTGCTTGGCAGTTGGAAAAAGCTGTTATTTCCCCACAATGCAATGAAAACCTCTGTGAACCACAGACAGCAAACTGTCAGGTCCTACCCTATGTCCTAACTGCCCTGGCTGCGCACATGCTCAGTACAAAAAAGCCAGGGACAAACAACCATTCAGTTGATGACTCAGGGACACTTGCATTTTATTGTATAGGACTAGTTGAACTAAGCCCATTTAAAAACGGCTCTAGCTCTCTTCATACTGCCACCACCACCGCCAGTCAGTGCGCACGCATGCCCGCTGCGCGCGCGTGCATCCGACCACCTGGCCCATCCTCCTGTCCCAACGACTGTCTGTACTGCGCACATACGCAGTACAAAAAACCCACGGACACACAGCCAGGGACAGGAAGGATGACGCAGGGACAGATAGGTTTTATTATAGAGGATTCACTGCTCTGTTCATGCAACACTAAAATCACAGGTGTGAAACACATAACCTGTTCTGCTCATGTTTCCCAGAATGATCTGATTTCCTCACAGAACCCCAAATTATAAGGGCATGTTAACTGTCTTTCCATGAATTCTTACTCTAAAATGGGGACAATTGTCCATGACCCCACATAGAGAGAGTGATATGAATAGTTGGTTATCCTATAATGCACTGTGGAAAACGTGTCAGCAATATATACACATGTAAAGATTAAACTGTAACACAACACAAAGAAAGTTATTATTTAATTTTAAATTGACACTGAAGCACAAAAAAAACCTTACAATATAATGAATTGGTTGTGTAGTATGGATGATTAATAGAACATTAGTAGCAAAGAAAATAGTGTTATTTTTATTTTCAGGTATATAGCTTTTATTTTTTATAACATTGCATCATTCTCTAATAACTGCACTTTCCACAATACACTGAGCATTTGAAATTATTTCACAGAGCAGGCTATTGACCCCTTGAACTTTTCTCTGCAGAAAAACCATAAACAAAGAAGAAACAATGATAGACAGTTGAGATAAGTGATTCAAAAGACAGTGCTGGTCATGACTTTATAAAGTCTCAGAGCTCACAAAAGCTGTTTTGCATAGATAACAACTGAAGTTTTTTAAGGGCTAGTTCAGACGGACGTTTTGGCGGCGTCATGTTTGGGGGCGTTGTGGCGGCTGCGCGGTCAGGCTTTCAGTAGCCTTCGCGTCGCGTTGTGTTGTGGTCGCGTTTTTAATTCCCCTAGGGGGACATTAGCCGTCGCGGTTGGCCGCCCCCTGAAAGCTACATGTCGCTTCCAGGGGCAGCTCGAACGCTCGCGAAAATCGGGACTCGAACGCCGCGTTCATGCAAACCACGCGCAAAAGCTCGGTGTAAACGCTCCCATTCACTTGATTGGGAGCGTTTACCGTGACGTTCCGAATGCTTGCGGTAAATGCTCCGCAAGCGTCCGCATGAACCAGCCCTTACTCTTCCTGTACTGGAAACAATATGAGACTCACATCTGTGCTAATGTTTTATTTTTTAGCTGTACTACACATACAAATCATTATATCATAAGTTTATTTTCACTTAAGATTCCCTTTGAGCTAGAGTTCATCTGACTTACTGCACGCCAATGCAGTTGGTAGGCGTCTGCCACACTGCCTCACTTTGTACATTTTTTCTTAACTTTCTGTGATGTAGAAACACATTGAAACTAACAGCCTGTGTAAGTCAATGGGCTCATTCTCAACCAATGTGTTTTTCCATCTTAGTAGAAAAAAACCCAAAACACTTGGAGTGGTTTACCTTTTTATGCATGCAATCCACTTTTTTCGTATTAAAATAATACATGGCCGAACATCACGATTTCGTGCTCGCCAATGCATCTGCAAACATTTGCAAACCAATAGTTTGCGGAGAGCACGCTGACTTTAATGGCATGGTGAACTTCTGACACCTTCAGGGCATTTCTGCAGCCACAATTTCTTTAAAGGACACAAGTAAGCTTTTTTTTTAAAAACAGAGTTGAACTTACCTGAGGCTTCTACCGGCCCCCTTCATTTTCTGTGACATTAATGTCCTGGTCCTGTCATAGGCCACTGCATCTGCACGGCCCTGGCTAGGTGCCTCCTCGTTCTCGCTCACATAGCCAGGAGCATCCTGCGCAGGTGCAGTGTGCAATGCACCTGCACAGGATGCTTCCAGTGACGTGAGCGGGAACGAGGACGCATGCGGCCAGGGCCACACAGCCATGAAATTAAAGTCACATAAAACAGCAGTGAGCCACAGCAGGGGACCGGAGGATCGTTTTGTCTCGGCGTGGGCATAGGACGTCTGCAGGGATGTCTGCAGGGGGCCAGTAGAAACTCCAGGTAAGGTCAACTTTTATTTATTTATTTATTTATTTTTTAAAGCTTACAGTTGTATAAAAGGTGTACAAAGTGTATTAAAAGTGTACCAAAACCCAGACAGTGGAATGGTGAAGGTAGATCAAGAGCGAATTGTTCTTCAAAAAATACCTATTTTATGCAGAGGGTTTTTTCATCAGTAAATGCCAAAAATCCCATATAGTTTCTAGATTTTTCAAATAAAGGTGTTTAGAATGGTCGTCGTGGTTACCTGCCTAAAAACTGTTATGTTCATCCACTTTAGCTGAGACCAGAAATGCGCGCCAAATTTATCTATTGCATTTTTTTTCCAAATAAGTTTTTATTGGAAATTTTTAAGATTATAAAATCATAACAATGACAATAACATAATAAGAAGCAGAAAAAAAGGAAAGAATACAAGATCGTACATGAATCATTTAAAGTCCTATAAGCCTAGTAAGTTAAAGACCTTGGATATTATATCCTTTGAGAGTCCTCGGGGTGCTGTCCTGAAATGCACGAAGAGTTTTCCCAGGCAATAAGATGGGAGTTTTATGAGGCATGAGGCAACCTAAAAGCGTGAATTGTACAAGGACAGCACAACCTTGGTAGGAGGAAATTTTCCAGTGCAGACCCAAGTGGATATATATAGACTGTACGATGAGTTTAAGAGAGGAGCAGAGAAGAGGTAACGCATATAGAAAAGACAGGAAAAAGAGTGGTGAAGAAAGTAGGGTTGGGGGAGAGGAGTGGAGTGGGGGAGTGTGTCGAAGGCCTCAGCCACGTCGCTGACTTGTACACATATAACTTTATGTTGAGGGGGCCCTGTGTCTGTGTAATATCTATGACTAAGTTGCCAATAGAGCGGCAGCCTCCTCCAAGTCTCTAAAATGCACCCAAACAGCCCATTTTGCAACAAACGCTTCAGAATTATCTTGAGTTGGAGTATATAAATCCTCCATACGCATAATGTGATTAATCTCTTTGAAAAGTTCAGTCATACTGGGGATAGTGTTTGATTTCCAATGATGGGCTATTAATAATCTAGCTGAGATCAGTAGTGGAGGAGTGATAAAACTTTTGATTGCAGAACATCTGCCTGGGAGCAGCGTAAGAAGGGCAGTTGAGGCCTGTAGAGGTAGTGGCCTGCAATAGAGATGTGTCACGATTGTGTGCAGCTACTCAGATGTCTGATTATGTGTGATCTGCAGAATCACCTATAATACAGACGCTATTCCTGATTATGTGGTGATCTGCAGTATCACCAATAATACAAGAATAGCTAAAGGATACAAAGTGTAAGTGCTTGGTGCAACAGTAACTGATTGGTTTAAAGAGACGCACCAGAGGAGCTGGTGGGTATCAACAGAGAGCACACCTCACCAGTGGCAAGGGCCCACTGGTGAGTAGGATGGTCTGACAGGCAAGGTTCGGCAACAGAGAGGCAAGTATCGGTACAAAATCGTGATGCAGGAGAGTAATCGGTAATCAGGCAGAGGTTCAGCAAAAGAGAGGTAAGTATCGGTACAAAATCGTGAGGCAGGAGAGTAATCGGTAATCAGGCAGAGGTTCAGCAACTTCAAGGCAGAAAGGCGGAAGTACAGAATCACAAAACGGAATCAGAGTCAGAGTTAAGCCAAGAGTCATAAACAGATAATCAATACAATAACAATATTTCCTAGGCTAGGTGTGAAGTCCTTGGCATCAACACCTGGGGTCTAGTCTAGGGTCTGAGGGCTAGCACGAAGTGTATGCAACAACAGACAGCGAGCTAATGGCAGCTCGCTGTCTTTATGCTGGCAGGGGACTCTCAAACACGCCCCCGCCAGCTTGGCCAATCCGGAGCGAGGAGCGCTCCCTGTGACGTCAGCTGACCAGCTGGTCAGCTGACGCGCCTGCGAGATGCGTAAAGGTCTCGCCGCTGGCCGCGCGCGCGCATAGCTCTGATGCTACGCGCCGGCGACAAGCCAGCGTGTGGGGCTCCGAGCTGAGCGGCGGGGACGGCGGTGGTCATGTTCCCGCTGCTAGTTACAGTACCCACCCCTTGAGGCGTGGACTCCGGACACGTCTTACATGGTTTCTCCGGATGTAAATCATGAAACCTGTCTCTGAGTTCCTCCGCATGAAGACGATGTCCTGGAACCCATGACCTTTCCTCAGGCCCATATCCCTTCCAGTGGACCAAATATTGCACTGAATTCTGAACAAAACGAGAATCGAGAATCTCCTCGATCTCGTATTCAGGTTCTCCATCAATTAGCACCGGGGGGGGGGGGGGGGGGGGGGAGAGAGGAATCCACATGCACAGCAGGTTTGAGTAGTGACACATGGAAAGATTTGACACCTCTCATGCTTGCAGGCAGGGCCAAAACATATGTCACGTCATTAATCTTTTTAGAAATGGTGTCCGGACCAATGTACCTGGGCCCCAACTTGGCTGACGGCTGTCTAAGAGTGATATGACGCGTGGACACCAAAACATAGTCGCCAGGCTCAAAGTCCCATTCCGAGGAACGCTTTTTATCAGCCTGTCTTTTCTGAGCTTCAAACGCCTTTTTCAAATTATCTTTAACTACCATCCATATCTCCTTCAAAGAATTCTGCCAAGCTTCCAACGCAGGAAATTGGGAGGTCACGACCGGTAGAGGGGAGAATTTTGGAGATCTACCTGTGACCACCTGAAAAGGCAAAAAGCCGGAGGACCCACTCTTAAGGTTGTTATGTGCGAATTCCGCGAATGGGAGAAATTTCACCCACTCATGTTGGACATCCGACGCATAACACCGTAAGAATTGTTCTAGAGCCTGATTGACTCTTTCAGTCTGTCCGTTCGTCTGCGGATGATATCCTGAAGAAAACGAGAGTTTCATGCCCAAATGCTGGCAGAAAGCTCGCCAAAACTGCGACACAAACTGCACACCCCTGTCCGATACCACATTCTCTGGAATGCCATGCAGATGGCAGATGTGGTGTACGAACAGGTCCGCCAATTCTTGGGCAGAGGGGAGTCCCTCCAGCGGGATGAAGTGGGCCATCTTGCTAAAGCGGTCCACTACCACCCAAATTACTGTTTTTCCCCTTAGACCTGGGAAGTTCTCCCACAAAGTCCATGGACAAATGAGTCCATGGCTCCTCGGGCATTGGCAAAGACTGTAGGGAACCGGCAGGAGCCTGACGGGACGGTTTACTCCGGGCGCAAACAGGACAGGCTTTTATAAATTCCCTGCAGTCTAAACACATAGATGGCCACCAGACAGATCTAAAGAGCAGCTCCACAGTCCTGGCAAAACCCAGGTGACCTGCGACCTTATGGCTGTGGAACAACTCCAGAACCTGGAGTCTTAAATGTAAAGGTACAAAGAGAACCCCCTCAAGTTTCCCTCCGGGGCAGTCTTGCTGAAAAGACCTCAGGATGGACTTCAAGTCTTCCTTAGTCTCAATAGCGGCCAAAACCGCATTGTCTGGCAGGTTCGTCACTGGTTCCGAGGGTGGAGCGGATTCGGGTTCAAAAAACCTGGATAAAGCATCTGCCTTGACATTCTTATTACCAGGTCTGTACATGATAATGAATCTAAATCTAGAAAAAAACAGGGACCAACGAGCTTGTTGAGGGTTCAATCTTTTGGCCCCCTCAATATACTCTAGATTTTTGTGATCCATATACACAGTGATAACATGTTCCGCACCCTCTAACCAGTGACGCCATTCCTCAAAAGCCAATTTAATGGCCAGAAGTTCCTGGTTCCCTATGTCATAATTCTTCTCTGCCGGAGAAAATTTACGGGAGAAGAAGGCACAAGGATGTAACCGACCCTGGAACCCTGAATGTTGCGACAATACTGCTCCTACCCCTATCTCAGATGCGTCCACTTCGACAATGAATGGACAAGTCACGTCAACATGACGGAGGATAGGAGCAGAGCAAAACAATTCTTTCAGTAAAGCAAAGGCAGACTGGGCTTCCTTGGACCAATGGTAAGTATCTGCCCCCTTTTTAGTGAGGTCAGTAAGAGGAGACACTACCGAGGAGAACCCCTTAGTAAATCTCCGGTAATAATTTGCGAAACCTAAGAATCGCTGGAGTGCCTTCAGCCCGATGGGTTGAGGCCAATCTAAGACGGCCGACACTTTTTTAAGAACCATGGTCAAACCCGACGTGGAGATAATATATCCTAAAAACGGTACTTCAGTCACCTCAATGATGCATTTTTCAATCTTAGCATAGAGATTATTCTGCCTGAGTTTTGACAAGACATATCTAACATGATTCCTGTGTTCAGCCAAGTTCCAAGAATAAATTAAAATATCATCAAGATATACCAGAACGAAATGACCCAAAACCTCTGTAAAAATCTCGTTCACGAGTTCCTGGAAAACGGCTGGGGCATTACACAACCCGAAGGGCATAACAAGATATTCGTAATGCCCGTCTTCCATTCATCACCACTACGAATACGAACAAGGTTGTATGCCCCACGAAGGTCCAATTTAGAGAATACACTGGCATTAGTGATCTGAGAAAAAAGGCCGTCAATCAAAGGTAGCGGGTAGCGGTTTTTTACAGTGATCTTATTAAGTTCCCTGTAATCAATACAGGGCCGCAAACCCTCATCCTTTTTTTGCACAAAAAAGAATCCCGCCCCTGCAGGGGATTTAGATGGACGAATAAAGCCTTTGGCCAAATTCTCTTTAATGTAATCTTTCATAGCAGATTTCTCTGGCCCGGAAAGATTATAAATGTGACCTCTAGGGGGCATGGTACCAGGCCTCAACTCAATAGGGCAGTTAAACTCTGATGAGGAGGAAGCTTGTCTGCCGCTTTGGGACAAAAAACATCGGAAAATTCAGAGTATTGAGGCGGTACCCCTTCCAAGTGGATCTGGGTAGTGCAAACAGAAACCCTCTCTAAACAATGATGATGACAATAAGTGGACCAGCTCAACAGTTGGCCTGAGCTCCAATCGATATGGGGAGAGTGTTTCTGTAACCACGGCATACCCAGAATTACTGTAGAAGTGGCCATCTTCAATACAAAAAACTGAATCTTCTCTCTGTGGAGCACACCTGGCAAGAGGAGTCTGAGATAGGGACGGACTATTCTGAAGCGGAGAGTCGTCCACAGCAGTAACACAAATAGGTCTGTCCAATGGCAGATTGGGAATACCCCATTTATGTGCAAATTCCACATCCATAAAATTGGCTGCAGAGCCAGAATCCACGAATGCCTGGGTATGTATAACTCTATCCCCCCACAAAAAAGGAAAGAGGTAAAAGTAACCTTGTATCTGATAGAGGTAAAACTGGCCTAGGCGAAGGAGTTTTGCACCTTCTTAGGACAGACCTGTGCCAAGTGGCCCTTCTCTGCGCAATACAGGCATAGACCCTCCTTTATCCTCCTGCTCTTCTCCAGTTCTGATAAGCGAGAATGGCCAATCTGCATTGGCTCATCTGAGGAGATAGATGAAGAAGCAGCCATGGAAACAGGCTTAACAACGCCTCGGGATCTGCTCTGCTTTTGGTAGCGGACCCTACGATCAATCTTGACTGCCAAACGTCTTGGGTTCTGGGTGACTCAACATAATGTCTGAGACAGAGTCTGATAGGCCTGACAGAAAACAATCAAGTAGAGCAAAGTGTCCCCACCTAGCTGACACAGCCCAACGTCTAAACTCTGCCGCATAATTCTCCACCGAATTATGACCCTGCCGGAGAGTCTTTAGCTTCCTCTCAGCGGTAGTGGAGATGTCAGGGTCGTCATAAATTACGGCCATGGCGTCAAAGAAGTTCTGCACAGATTCTAAGGCTTCATGATCCTCGGATAAACTATAGGCCCAGGTCTGAGAGTCCCCCGTAAGCAATGTTTTAATAAAGGTGACCCTCTGTTGTTCCGTACCGGAAGATACCGGCTTAAGCTCAAAAAAAGATTGGCAGCGATTTCTGAAATTTCTGAAATCAGACCGATGACCTGAGAATTTCTCTGGTGAGGGAATTCTCGGTTCCATGACCTGAGGGGATGGCACTGGTGAATTGGAGTCCTGTAAAGCCCGAACCGCAGCAGACAGCTGATTGATCTGGGTCTGCTGTTCGTTGACCGTGGCCGTTAGATTGTTCACGGCCGTGGTCAAGGCTTGGACTTGTGCACACAGTGCCTCCATAACTGTTGGTCTGTTGTTCTGCCACGATTGTGTGCAGCTACTCAGATGTCTGATTATGTGTGATCTGCAGAATCTCCTATAATACAGACGCTATTCCTGATTATCTGGTGATCTGCAGTATCACCAATAATACAAGAATAGCTAAAGGATACAAAGTGTAAGTGCTTGGTGCAATAGTAACTGATTGGTTTAAAGAGACCGCACCAGAGGAGCTGGTGGGTATCAACAGAGAGCACACCTCACCAGTGGCAAGGGCCCACAGGTGAGTAGGATGGTCTGACAGGCAAGGTTCAGCAACAGAGAGGTAAGTATCGGTGCAAAATCGTGAGGCAGGAGAGTAATCGGTAATCAGGCAGAGGTTCAGCAACTTTAAGGCAGAAAGGCGGAAGTACAGAATCAGAAAATGGAATCAGAGTCAGAGTTAAGCCAAGAGTCATAAACAGATAATCAATACAATAACAATATTTCCTAGGCTAGGTGTGAAGTCCTTGGCATCAACACCTGGGGTCTAGTCTAGGGTCTGAGGGCTAGCACAAAGTGTATGCAACAACTGAGGCCTTCATTGACTCTGGCTCAGCAGCCAACTTTATGGATTATGAATTTGCTAAGAAATTGGGGATTCCAATTTCACCATTGAAGCAACAGATTCTGGTCACTGCAGTGGATGATTCCCCCCTGCAGAGTAACCACCCTCTGTCTCAGACCCCAGAGTTAAGGGTTAAGGTAGGGGTGTTACATAAAGAGAATTTACAGTTTCTGGTGTTGCGAATGACAATCTCCACGATCATTCTTGGTATGCCATGGTTAAAACTTCACTCGCCTCAGATCAATTGGGCTACAGGTCAGCTAACGAGCTGGTCTGCCGATTGTTATCATCATTGTCTAGCGAAGGTAACCTTGGGTAAAACCAAGATTCACATGGAGGGATTGCCAGATCAGTATTCAGAATTTGCGGACGTGTTTTGTCCTAAGTCAGCTAATAAACTTCCTTCACATCGTCCTTTTGATTGCCCTATTGATCTCAGGTCTGGTTGTATGCCCCCTAGAGGTCATCTCTATAATTTATCTGGGCCAGAGAAATTAGCCGTGCAAGAATACATCCGAGAAAATTTAGCTAAGGGTTTTATTCGTCCTTCTACGTCTCCAGCAGGGGCCGGGTTCTTTTTTGTGAAAAAGAAGGATGGAGGCCTCCGTCCATGCATTGATTATTGGGGCCTAAATAAAATTGCAGTAAAGAATCGTTATCCTTTGCCCTTGATAGACGATTTATTCACTCAGGTCACCGATGCTAAAATTTTCTCGAAGTTGAATTTAAGGGGTGCATACAACCTTGTGCGGATCAGGGACGGCGATGAATGGAAGACGGCCTTTAACACGCCCGACGGGCATTACGAGTACCTGGTGATGCCCTTCGGGTTGTGTAACGCCCCGGCCGTCTTTCAGGAA
Source organism: Hyperolius riggenbachi (assembly GCF_040937935.1). Classification (NCBI taxonomy): domain Eukaryota; kingdom Metazoa; phylum Chordata; class Amphibia; order Anura; family Hyperoliidae; genus Hyperolius; species Hyperolius riggenbachi. The sequence continues at coordinate 388,723,435 of NC_090648.1, forward strand.
CTGATCAATGAGGTTTTCAGAGAGGTTTTAGGCAAATTTGTCTTGGTATATTTAGATGACATACTAATTTTCTCGTTTAACCTCTCAGAACACAGGGATCATGTTAAGTTTGTATTAAGTTTGTATTACGGAAGTTAAGACAAAACATGGTGGGCTCGATTCAGTAAATGGTGCTAAGCCAGTTAACACGCCTTAAGGCTTTGGGCGTGCTAACTAGGGTGCTAAGTAGTTAGCACATACAAACTACTTAGCACCATAGTTAGCACATGCAAACTTAGCACCGTAGTTAGCACATGCAAACTACTTAGCACCGTAGTTAGGACAAGCAAAATACTACTTAGCACTGTGCTAAATAGGGTGCTAAGCTCCATGGTTAGATACCCCTGGTCTTGATAATGATCTTGTAAAAGATAGAATATTTGGAAATGTAAATTAAATCTGAGCTCTATATATTATGTGACGATCATTATATTATTGTTAACAATACCTCTCATATTCCACAGTGATAATTGATGCTGAAGCTACTGTTGGAAAAGTTAGGAGGCGCACTGCTACACTGCATATTCTGTCATATGTTTCTTTTCTTTGTTGAATAAACACTGATTTTTTTTTTAAAAAAATAGGGTGCTAAGTAGTTTACATGTGCTAACTACGGTGCTAAGTAGTTTACATGTGCTAACTATGATGCTAAGTAGTTTGCATGTGCTAACTACTTAGCACGTGCAAAGCATGTTAGCACATGCAAAGTGGCTTTTCACTGGAGTGCTAACACTTAGCACCCTTTTCTGAATCAAGCCCTGTGTATGCTAAGTTGGAGAAGTGCATTTTCGAGGTGACCTCCGTCGCCTTTCTAGGGTACATAATTTCAACCTCTGGTCACTCTATGGACCCTGCAAAAGTCTCAGCTGTCTTGGAGTGTCCCCAACCTGTAGGACTGAAGGCTCTCTAGAGGTTCTTGGGGTTCGCCAACTACTATAGGAGGTTCATAAATGAGTACTCTACGGTGATCTCACCTCTCACCAGTCTCACCAAAAAAGGGGCAGATACTCACCACTGGTCCCCTGAGGCCCATTCTGCTTTCTTCACTCTGAAGAAATTGTTCTGTTCTGCACCCATATTGAGACAGGTTGACATCACCTTTCACTTTATCGTGGAGGTAGACGCCTCAGAGGTAGGGGTAGGGGCTGTGCTGTCTCAGTGTTCTGGGTTGCAGGGAAAATTGCACCCTTGTGCCTATTTTTCCCGTAGATTTTCTTCTAGCCATCAAGTTGGCCTTTGAGGAATGGCGCCATTGACTAGAAGGGGCAGAACATACTATTACCGTTAACACTGACCACAAGAATCTGGAATACATTGAGGGAGCTAAGAGACTTAGCCCCCGACAGGCCCGGTGGTCATTGTTTTTCTCGAGATTCAGATTTGTAATCATGTATACCCCTGGTAGTAAAAACATCAAGGCAAATGCCTTATCCAGATGTTTTGAGCCCGAGACAGCACAGCCCTCAGACCCAGAGACCATTCTCCCGCAGAAAGTGGTCCTGGCAGCTACTGATACCTGGAGGGACTGGGCAGAGACGTTGGGTCCATTCCAACAGGATGTACCAGAGGTAGAGTTGAGCTGAAATTTTCGTAATTTCGCATTACTATAATTACGCATGCGAAATTTGCGATTACGATGCGAAATTAGCGTAGCGAAATTGCCATTAAAATCGTAATTGAAAATACCGTAAGCGTAATTTTCAACGCGAAATTTCGCGTTTCGTTCATGCCGTAATTTCGCATTAAACGCTACCGTAATTTCGCGTTAAACCGTAACGCTCCGTATAATATAAAAAAGCCGCCGATTTTAAGGGTTAATAGCAAAGCCCCCTTAAATGCTAAGAGCCTCAAATTTGGAGAATATATTAAGGAGATCAGGAGGAATAAGAGGAAAATTTTTTTTTTTCAAAAAGACCTTATAGTTTTTGAGAAAATCGATGTTAAAGTTTCAAAGTAAAAATGTATACATTTAAAAACCCGCCGACTTTAACGGTTAATAGCAAAGCCTGCTTAAAGTTTAGGAACACCAAATTCCTAGGGTATATTAAGGGGATCAGTGGGAATAAGAGGAAATTTTTTTTTTTCAAAAAGACCTTATAGTTTTTGAGAAAATCGATTTTTAAGTTTCAAGGGCAAAAATGTCTTTTAAATGCGGAAAATGTCAGGTTTTTTTGCACAGGTAACAATAGTGTATTATTTTCATAGATTCCCCCAAGTGGGAAGAGTTTTACTTACTTCATTCTGAGTGTGGGAAATATAAAAAAAAAACGACGTGGGGTCCCCCCTCCCAGACCTCTTTAACCCCTTGTCCCCCATGCAGGCTGGGATAGCCAGAATGCGGAGCACCGGCCGCGTGGGGCTCCGCACCCTGACTATACCAGCCCGCATGGTCCATGGATTGGGGGGTCTCGGAAGGGGAGGGGCAGCCAAGCTTTCCCCTCCCCCTCCCCCTCCGAGCCCTTGTCCAATCCAAGGACAAGGGGCTCTTCTCCACCTCCGATGGGCGGTGGAGGTGGAGGCCGCGATTTCCTGGGTGGGGGGTTCATGGTGGAATCTGGGAGTCCCCTTTAAAAAGGGGTCCCCCAGATGCCCACCCCCCCTCCCAGGAGAAATGAGTATAGAGGTACTTGTACCCCTTACCCATTTCCTTTAAGAGTTAAAAGTAAATAAACACACAAACACATAGAAAAAGTATTTTAATTGAACAAAAAAAATAACCACGAAAAAAGTCCTTTAATATTCTTAATTAACCATTAATACTTACCTGTCCCGTTAAATAAATGATCCCACGCAATATCCTCGGAAATGTTCTATCAGTTACAATGTAACAAAGTTATTACAATGTAACAACTTTGTTACATTGTAACTACGCCGCACCCGACGTCACTCACCGCCGCCGCCGCCTCCGCGTCTGTGCTGCAGGACCCGACAGAGCTCTGAGCTATAGCTCAGAGCTCTCGAAAGCATCTTTGTATTTGGGCTCCAAGGAGCCCCATTGGTCCTTAGCAGACCAATGGGGTTCCTTCTGATTTGAAGGAACCCCATTGGTCTGCTAAGGACCAATGGGGCTCCTTGGAGCCCAAATACAAAGATGCTTTAGAGAGCTCTGAGCTATATAGCTCAGAGCTCTGTCGGGTCCGTGCAGGACGCTAAGTCCCCGCCGGCTCCGCTGCCCTCCCCGCCTCTCCCACATGTCACCCACATGTCACCCACATGTGGGTGACATGTGGGTGACAGATGTGGGCGGGGTGGACAGCGGGAGCTGCGGGGACTTAGCGTCCTGCACGGACGCGTATGCGGCGGCTGAGCGGCGAGTGGCGTCGGGTGCGGCGTAGTTACAATGTAACAAAGTTGTTACATTGTAATAACTTTGTTACATTGTAACTGATAGAACATTTCCGAGGCTATTTCGAGGGATCATTTATTTAAAGGGACAGGTAAGTATTAATGGTTAATTAAGAATATTAAAGGACTTTTTTCGTGGTTATGTTTTTTGTTCAATTAAAATACTTTTTCTAAGTGTTTGTGTGTTTATTTACTTTTAACTCTTAAAGGAAATGGGTAAGGGGTACAAGTACCTCTATACTCATTTCTCCTGGGAGGGGGGGTGGGCATCTGGGGGACCCCTTTTTAAAGGGGACTCCCAGATTCCACCATGAACCTCCCCCCCAGGAAATCGCGGCCTCCACCTCCACCGCCCATCGGAGGTGGAGAAGAGCCCCTTGTCCTTGGATTGGACAAGGGCTCGGAGGGGGAGGGGAAAGCTTGGCTGCCCCTCCCCTTCCGAGACCCCCCAATCCATGGACCATGCGGGCTGGTATAGTCAGGGTGCGGAGCCCCACGCGGCCGGTGCTCCGCATTCTGGCTATCCCAGCCTGCATGGGGACAAGGGGTTAAAGAGGTCTGGGAGGGGGGACCCCACGTCGTTTTTTTTAAATATTTCCCACACTCAGAACGAAGTAAGTAAAACTCTTCCCACTTGGGGGAATCTATGAAAATAATACACTATTGTTACCTGTGCAAAAAAAAATGACATTTTCTGCATTTAAAAGACATTTTCGCCCTTGAAACTTAAAAATCGATTTTCTCAAAAACTATAAGGTCTTTTTGAAAAAAAATGTTTTCCTCTTATTCCCACTGTTCCCCATAATATACCCTGGGAATTTGGTGTTCCTAAACTTTAAGCAGGCTTTGCTATTAACCGTTAAAGTCGGCGGGTTTTTAAATGTTTACATTTTTCCTTTGAAACTTTAACATCGATTTTCTCAAAAACTATAAGGTCTTTTTGAAAAATTTTTTTTTCCTCTTATTCCTCCTGATCTCCTTAATATATTCTCCAAATTTGAGGCTCTTAGCATTTAAGGGGGCTTTGCTATTAACCCTTAAAGTCGACGGCTACCTAACATTGATACATGCGTCAACTTTTCCGCTTCGGGAGCATGACCATACGCATTAATTTCGTAATAACCGGTGCAATGCGAAAATTACGCGAAAAATTACGCTTACGCGAAATTTCGCGAAATCCTTCTTCATAACGATTATGTACTTACGGCCATAAACGTAATTACACTAATTACGCGAAATTTCGCGAAATCGTAATTACTCCATTACGCTCATCTCTAACCAGAGGGGAAGCCTGAAGGGGTCATGTTTGTACCACTGCATTTTCGTCTACAGATATTGCAGCTGTTCCATTCCCACAAGAATGCTGGGCATCCTGGGGCCACCAGAACGCAGGACCTTGTTGCTAGGTGTGCTTGGTGGCCATCGTTGGCAACTGACTGCAAGGAGTATGTGAGAGAATGTGCAGTGTGTGCAAGGAGCAAACCCTCCCGTCAGGCACCTGTGGGGACATTACAGCCCTTGCCAGTCCCGAGTGAACCATGGACCCATCTGTCCATGGATTTTGTGGGTGAGCTCCCCAGGTCTGAGGGCATGACGGTCATTTGGGTGGTAGTCGATAGATTCAGTAAGATGGCCCATTTTGTTCCCCTGAAAGGACTCCCCTCGGCCCAGGAATTGGCCGATCTCTTCATCCTGCATATTTTTCGGCTGCATGGCATTCCGTAAAATATAGTGTCAGATCGGGGAGTCCAATTTGTTTCCAAGTTTTGGAGGGCATTCTGCCATCAGTTAGACATGGAGCTTTCTTTTTCATTAGGCTACCACCCACAGACCAATGGCCAGACCGAGAGAACCAATCAGTCTCTAGAACAGTTTCTGAGGTGTTATGTTGCGGATGCACAAACCAACTGGGTCAAATTCTTGCCGTTTGCAGAATTTGCACACAACAATCTGAAAAGCTCTTCCTCAGGATTTTCTCCATTTCAGGTGGTGACAGGAAGGTTACCTAAGTTCACTCCATTACCAGTGGCTTCTACTCCGTTTCCAGCCCTGGAGGATTGGCAAAAGTCATTGAAACAAATTTGGGGAATAGTCAGGAAAAACCTGAGGAAGGCTTTTCAGAGTCAGAAAAAACAGGCTGACAAGAGACGTTCCGTAGAGTGGGAATTCCGTCCAGGAGACTTGGTCTGGGTGTCCACACGACATTTGGCTCTGAAGCAACTGCCGCCCAAGTTAGGTCCCAGATTTGTGGGTCCTTTTCCAGTGACCAGGAAAATCAATAATGTCACTTATGCCAATGATCTCCCCGCCAGCAGGCGAGGTGTGAGATCATTCCATGTGTCCTTACTCAAGCCGGCAGTGCACGTGGATTCCACTCCCCCTCCCCCCCTGTGTTGGTAGATGACCAACCCGAGTATGAAATTGAGAAGATCTTAGACTCACGGCTTGTGCAGAACTCCGTGCAGTATTTAGTCCACTGGAAGGGGTATGGCATAGAGGAAAGAACTTGGGTGCCAGACTGTCGTATGCACGCAGAGGACTTGAAAAGGGAGTTCCATAACTTACATCTTGGAAAGCCGGGTAGGAGTTGTCCGGAGTCCACTCCTCAGGGGGAGGGGGGGGGGGGTAATGTGAGAAAATGCGGAAAAGCCACCGCGCGTTCTGACAGCAAGGCGGCTGATTCCGCGTCCAACGCGGCGGTTTGCACGCGGAGGCGTGCGTCTGGTAACATGGCAGAACGGGGAAAAGCCGCCGCATGTACTGACAGTGAGGCGGCTGGTTCCGCGTCCAGCGCGGCGGTTTGCACGCAGCAGCGTGCGTCTGGTGTGGCTGAGTCTGTTAGTTCACACAGGTTTAGGAATACACGCGCGCACTGAGAGGCAGAACTTTTATGACGGCCAAGAGGGGACCAGCTGACCAGGCTGGTCAGCTGACGCCAGAGCAAGTTTCTATTGGTCCATCACTTAGAGGTGGCGCCAGAGAGCGCTACACTATATATAGTTGCTGCTGGCCAGTCACAAGTTGTCTGCCGTTGCGAACACTACGTGGAAGCACTCAGACCTTAGTCAGATCCTGCAGTGTGTTTAAACCAGGTGGACCTGGGTATTCACACTGAGCCAGATTACTTGTATTGTATTCTGTTTATGCTTAGACCAGTTCCAGGGTGTAGAGACCACGGACCTCACACCCAGACTTGGGAACCTGTGTTATCAATCTGTTTATGCTTAGACCAGTTCCAGGGTGTAGAGACCATGGACCTCACACCCAAACTAGAGAACCTGTGTTATCAATCTGTTTATGCTTAGACCAGTTCCAGGGTGTAGAGACCACGGACCTCACACCCAGACTAGGGAACTTGTGTTATCAATCTGTTATACATCAGACTAGTTCCAGGGTGTAGAGACCACGGACCTCACACCCAGACTAGGGAACTTGTGTTACCATTCTGTTATACATCAGACTAGTTCCATGGTGTAGAGACGACGAACCTCACACCCAGACTAGGGAACTTGTGTTACCATTCTGTTATACATCAGACTAGTTCCAGGGTGTAGAGACCAAGGACCTCACACCCAGACTAGGCATTGTTTGATATCTGTTATGACTTATTGCTTTCCTGACTACTCCTCTGATCTCTGATTCGGTACCTCGCACCAGGGATGGTCGTAGTCAGCCAACTTCGCTACGCTGGAAATACGCGTAGTTTTACGCAATTATGCTTCGCCAAACTACAGCTTCGAAAACAAATATTCGTTTTGTATGCATTTCGTAGAATACGCGTTAAAATACGCAATTACGCGTAGTGCGAAGCGTAGTGTATGCGGATACTTATGGCCGTATGCAGAAAATTGTACGCATTAATTTCTTTAGAAATGCATATACTGGGAACCCTTCTATGTGTACATTCCCCTTTCCAATGCGTAAATTTGTATGCATACAATCGCATGCGGAAAAATAGACGCGAGTAACGCATTCGTAGTTCACTACGCAATACACATGTTAACTACGCATAGTGAGCATAAGCTACGCGTAGCGGTACTTCGCTACGTGTAAATTCGTAAGCGTAGGTTTGAAACTTCGCCTATGAACTACGATGCGTAGATGCGAACTACGATGCGTAAATTCGCACTGGCGTAGTTTCTGCTCATCCCTGCCTCGCACATCTGATACTCTGTTGCCAAACTCTGCTTACCTTGGATACCGAATCAGCCTTCTGTCTATGTACCTTATCTGACCGTCCGTGTGTTGCCGACCTGGCTTGCCCGTCCTAGAGAGCTATCTCTACTATTAAGAGATAGTCTCCAGATCACTCAGTGACATTTATCTTGATTGTCACTCACTCTCTGGATCTTCCTTCTTCCAGCCTGACTCCGCCCCTTGGGGAGTCTCAGGCTACTGGAAGGTTTCCTTATCTCTAGAGCAGTATTGCCCATACTGTCTCTAATTTCCTGTGCTATACTCAAAGTACTACCGTTACACCAAACATTCACATTATCCAGGTGTCCAGAGGTTAGCAATATATCTGTATTATCGGTGATTCTGCAGATCATCAATAATCAGGTATATAGCTGTATTCTTGGTGATACTGCAGATCACCAATAATCAGATTCTCTCTGCGTGCTGACACCGATCGTTACATTTAGCCAGTTGGATTGGCGTGCTATACCATCTGGCGTAAATTTTGAAATTTATTTCTTGAAAGTTTAGGGAGGATGAGAATTTATGGGTCAATTCAAAAATGTTTTCCCAATCTTCAGAAGGAAGAGGTTGGCCCAGGTCCCTGTCCCAAGCGTCAGTTAGCCTAAGGAGGTCTTTCTCACTATTGGCACAAACAAGGTACGAATATATTAGCAAGACTTTATGATCTAGAGAAGAGGATGTTGCACATAGGCATTCGAAGGGCGTCAGGCTTCTGTGTATATTGGCTTTGCTTGAGAGGGACATGTAGAACCAGGTAAGTTGGGTCCACAGAAGCCAGTCAAGTCTAGGGGGGTTGTCCGGATTGCCTATAGTTTCCTTAGCTAATAAGCCTCCGCTAGATGTGATGTGCCTAATCTGAGGCCAAAAGTCTCGATCCCAACCCAGAAAGGATTGTTGCTGTACCCCTGATGCAAAAGAGGGATTATCAAGAACAGGGGTGAGCGAGCTATACAAAGTGGAGAGTTTTCATTGTTAGTTTGTCTCTAATCACACTCCATTTCTTAAAGAGAATCTGTACTCTAATATTCTTACAATAAAAAGCATACCATTCTATTCATTATTTTCTCCTGTGCCCCTCTGTGCTGTTTCTGCCACTCTCTGCTGCAATCCTGGCTTGTAATTAACAGTTTTAGGCAGTGTTTACAAACAAACTAACCAGCTTCTAATAGGCTCAGCTAAGCATAGAGTGTGAGTCATTCAGAGTATGCAGGGGGCCTGCAGAGGGTGTGTATCGCTTCTACCAATCACAAGCAGCCCTGCACATTCCACACAATCAAGCTTTAGCCCGACAAACAGGACAGAGGAAAGATACATTGATTTATTACAGAGACAGTGCAGTTAGGAAAGGCTGCAGTAAGCCAGAGCAGATTAGAACAGGCATAGGAACTTATAGGATAGAAGAACTAAGGCTGAAAAATTTGTTACAGAGTCTCTTTAAGGACAATCTGGGTCCAAAATGGTATAGGGCCTAGTTCTGATCGAGTGTTGTGAGGTATCCAAAGCAAGGCTCTTGGATCGAGGTGGGAAAGGGCTGTCTCCAAAGTGACCCATTGTTTGCTCTTCCTGTCCTACCAGTATAGTACATGCGTTAATATTGTTGCATTGAAGTAAGCTTTTATATCTGGGAGACCTATATCTCCCAAACACAAAAGGATTGCTCACTCCCAGACAGCACTCTGCCACTTATATAGTCTGCAGACTGCCAGTCAGCCAATAAGAAGTGCAAATACATTACACCTAGTCTACAGTACTTAATTGAGCAGAGGCTGAGCAATTCAGCCAATCATTGGATTTGGTTCAGTCGTATATTGACAAATGCTATATGACCAGCAGGGGCACCAGCATGCAGTAAACTCCCTCTCATCTGCCCCCCTCCTAACAAAACTGCATAAGGAGCTGCAATTGAAGTTAAAATATGCAAACACTAGTGCACATGACAGGCGGGGGCCCCGGGCACTGCCACTGCTTGTGACCCCCAAACCAGCATGTAACACAATAGGGGAGTGCAGGTGAGCCCCGGAGCTGCCACCATCAGGAACTCACCCCTACCACTCAACTTACCAAACACAAAAGGATTGCTCACTCCCAGACAGCACTCTGCCACTTATATAGTCTGCAGACTGCCAGTCAGCCAATAGGTTCCAGG